>NC_141346.1:50818604-50888604 GCF_057382095.1 Aulonocara sp. 'chitande type north' Nkhata Bay | reverse complement strand
TCAGCTGAATGGTAAGAACAAGATCCGGGCCATCAACACGTACGCCCTGCCCGTGATCAGGTACCCTGCTGGGGTAATAGGCTGGCCAAAGGAGGAGATAGAAGCCACTGACATAAAGACAAGAAAGCTCCTTACCATGCATGGAGGGTTTCACCCCAAATCCAGCACCCTGAGGCTGTACGCTAAGCGGAAGGAAGGGGGCCGGGCACTGGTGAGTGTCAGCACCACAGTCCAGGATGAGACAACGAACATCCAAGAATACATTGGGAAGATGGCCCCAACTGACCGAGTGCTCAGTGAATACCTCAGGCAGCAGAAACCCAAGAAAGAGGAGGGAGACGAGGAACCATCATGGAAGGACAGGCCCCTGCACGGTATGTACCACCGGCAGATAGAGGAGGTGGCTGATATCCAGAAATCCTACCAGTGGCTGGACAAAGCTGGACTGAAAGACAGCACAGAAGCACTAATCATGGCAGCACAAGAACAAGCTCTGAGCACAAGATCCATAGAGGCTGGGGTCTATCACACCAGGCAAGACCCCAGGTGCAGGCTGTGTAAAGATGCCCCAGAGACAATCCAGCACATAACAGCAGGGTGCAAGATGCTAGCAGGCAAGGCATACATGGAACGCCATAACCAAGTGGCCGGCATAGTGTACAGGAACATCTGTGCCGAGTATAACCTGGAAGTCCCGAGGTCAAAATGGGAGATGCCCCCAAGGGTGGTGGAGAATGACCGAGCTAAGATCCTGTGGGACTTCCAGATACAGACGGACAAAATGGTGGTGGCTAACCAACCGGACATAGTGGTGGTAGACAAACAGAAGAAGACGGCCGTAGTGATCGATGTAGCGGTTCCGAATGACAGCAATATCAGGAAGAAGGAACACGAGAAGCTGGAGAAATACCAAGGGCTCAGAGAAGAGCTCGAGAGGATGTGGAGGGTGAAGGTAACAGTGGTCCCCGTGGTAATCGGAGCACTAGGTGCGGTGACTCCAAGCTAGGCGAGTGGCTCCAGCAGATCCCGGGAACAACATCGGAGATCTCTGTCCAGAAGAGCGCAGTCCTGGGAACAGCTAAGATACTGCGCGCGCATATATATATATATATGATTGATTCTTGCCTCTACACATCCTGAGGCCGAGTCAGCAGGGAATTTGCACATTAACAGTGCAGTGGATCCTGCTTGTGCCGTGATATTCAGGACTGCAAACCGAGCAGGTTCACTGATTTTCAGCTTGTTGTGTTTGTGGATATATGACTGACTTTAATTATTCACAAAATCATCACATTCTCTGTAAGATTAAAGTCAACTATTGTACGGCGTATATTTTGAAGTAAAGGCTTTAAAACCAAGTTAGTACAAACATCGCTAATGTCACATAACTTTCCCGACATGTGGCCAACAGTGATGTTTTAATGTTCTTCATTATAAAAACATTTGCGCATAAATAAGTGACATAATATTCAGTACTTACTTCTGAAAGTTTACTCTTCATCCGCTCCGCTTCCGCCGTTTTTTTTCCCCCGGCAAAATTGTCCACACCACTGCCGCGCTATGAAGTCTGGGATATGTTGGGCCATGAAGGCTACACCGACCCATCCTTAAAATTCAGGGAAATTAAGGACGCATTTTAGGGCTGCATTTCGAGCAGCCTTTGAATTGGGACAGTCTTTGTCGTGTCGCTGTGACGTAATCGGCCTTAAAATGCGGCCTTTAAGGCTGCAGACCCCAAATCCGGTCATTGGTACTTCCTGGCTTGTGTAGTTACTAGGTAACAAAAGCTCAACACTGCCCCTAGCGTCCTGGAGCACTTCCGTTGTGTTTTGGAATTTGCATGTGTTTTGGGGTTTGCAAGTGTTTTGGAGTTTGCAAGTGTTTTGGAGTTTGCAAGTGTTTTGGAGTTTGCAAGTGTTTTGGAGTTTGTACGTGCTTTGTCTCTAGGGGCCACCGTACATACTTCACATGAAGACCAAAATAGTTCCAAAGTCCAGATCTGAATGAGGGTGGGGGAGGTTCAATTTGCCATGTTGCAACCAGCTTAGCTACTGTCTTGCTAGCTTGTGCTGCGCTCAGTGGATCTGCGCTCGACAGTGGAGCCTAGGCGGAGTAGTCGAATGCAGATCCACTGAGCTCTCAACACAGACAGCATCATCAGAAGAAAAGTTGATAAAATAAATTAAAATTTTGTATTGTTTGATACATATGCGTACCGAACCGAAAGCACTGTATCAAACGGTTCAATATCGATATCGATCGATACTTTTTTTTTTTTTTACAACAGGAGTAACAGGAGCAGAAGAGTCTGGAACAGCAGAGAAACAATTTCAGCCATTTGGACTCAGCTCAGCCACTACAGAGGAAAAAATGTCTTCAACACAAAAGGTGAGAAAAACATCACAGACAACACAACACTGTTATTGAAACTGTGTGTTCAGCTGCTTGGTTTTTAAAAACCCGTTAACAGCAGCTTTATCTTTTCTATCCTGGGCTCATCCATACAGGGAGTGCAGAATTATTAGGCAAGTTGTATTTTTGAGGAATAATTTTACTATTGAACAACAACCATGTTCTCAATGAACCCAAAAAACACATTAATATCAAACCTGAATGTTTTTGGAAGTAGTTTTTAGTTTGCTTTTAGTTTTAGCTATTTTAGGGGGATATCTGTGTGTGCAGGTGACTATTACTGTGCATAATTATTAGGCAACTTAACAAAAAACAAATATATACCCATTTCAATTATTTATTTTTTACCAGTAAAAGCAATATAACATCTCCACATTCACAAATATACATTTCTGACATTCAAAAACAAAACAAAAACAAATCAGCGACCAACATAGCCACCTTTCTTTGCAAGGACACTCAAAAGCCTGCCATCCATGGATTCTGTCAGTGTTTTGATCTGTTCACCATCAACATTGCGTGCAGCAGCAACCACAGCCTCCCAGACACTGTTCAGAGAGGTGTACCGTTTTCCCTCCTTGTAAATCTCACATTTGATGATGGACCACAGGTTCTCATTGGAGTTCAGATCAGGTGAACAAGGAGGCCATGTCATTAGTTTTTCTTCTTTTATACCCTTTCTTGCCAGCCACGCTGTGAAGTACTTGGACGCGTGTGATGGAGCATTGTCCTGCATGAAGATCATGTTTTTCTTGAAGGATGCAGACTTCTTCCTGTGCCACTGCTTGAAGAAGGTGTCTTCCAGAAACTGGCAGTAGGACTGGGAGTTGAGCTTGACTCCATCCTCAACCCGAAAAGGCCCCACAAGCTCATCTTTGATGATACCAGCCCAAACCAGTACTCCACCTCCACCTTGCTGGCGTCTGAGTCGGACTGGAGCTCTCTGCCCTTTACCAATCCAGCCACGGCCCATCCATCTGGCCCATCAAGACTCACTCTCATTTCATCAGTCCATAAAACCTTAGAAAAATCAGTCTTGAGATATTTCTTGGCCCAGTCTTGACGTTTCAGCTTGTGTGTCTTGTTCAGTGGTGGTCGTCTTTCAGCCTTTCTTACCTTGGCCATGTCTCTGAGTATTGCACACCTTGTGCTTTTGGGCACTCCAGTGATGTTGCAGCTCTGAAATATGGCCAAACTGGTGGCAAGTGGCATCTTGGCGGCTGCACGCTTGACTTTTCTCAGTTCATGGGCAGTTATTTTGCGCCTTGGTTTTTCCACACGCTTCTTGCGACCCTGTTGACTATTTTGAATGAAACGCTTGATTGTTCGATGATCACGCTTCAGAAGCTTTGCAATTTTGAGACTGCTGCATCCCTCTGCAAGATATCTCACTATTTTTGACTTTTCTGAGCCTGTCAAGTCCTCCTTTTGACCCATTTTGCCAAAGGAAAGGACGTTGCCTAATAATTATGCACACCTGATATAGGGTGTTGATGTCATTAGACCACACCCCTTCTCATTACAGAGATGCACATCACCTAATATGCTTAATTGGTAGTAGGCTTTCGAGCCTATACAGCTTGGAGTAAGACAACATGCATGAAGAGGATGATGTGGACAAAATACTCATTTGCCTAATAATTCTGCACTCCCTGTATATACAGAATCTACATTCAAAATCAGAAACCACAGAAGTCACAAGAAAATACAAAGATCATATTTTATCTACACACATTGAAACAACAATATCATCAGTTGAACTCAAAAAAATTTTGTGAAATAAAAGATTTTCTCTGCTGATCAATATTTCCTAATGTCATTTTAATTATACCTCTCTTTGTGTCACATCATTGTAATGTGATACTATCACCAGAAGGTGGTGGTAACACACCAGCAATGTGTTTGTTGACATGTTTGATTCCACTGACGGAGGGAGTTTCAGTTTGTTCCACGACTGCATTTCACTCACTGCCTCTGTCACTGCAGGACCAACATGGAGCAAGAAGTCAGCACTCTCAGGAGGCTGACAAACCTCACAGAAGAAAGGGAGAGAAAACGTACAGCTGTGAGTTGTGTGGAAAGTCTTTTACCCTGGCTGGAGGCTTAAAAAGACACAAACTCATCCACAGTGGAGTTAAACCTTACAGCTGTGACTTGTGTGGAAAGTCGTTTGTGCAGGCTGGAGCCTTAAAAAAACACCAACTCATTCACAGTGGATTTAAACCTTACAGCTGTGACTTGTGTGGAAAGTGTTTTACCCAAGCAGAAAACTTAAAAACACACCAACTCATTCACAGTGGATTTAAACCTTACAGCTGTGACTTGTGTGGAAAGTCTTTTGCCCGGGCTGGAGTCTTAAAAACACACCAACTCATCCACAGTGGAGTTAAAGCATACAGCTGTGACTTGTGTGGAAAGTCTTTTACCCTGGCTGGATATTTAAAGAAACACCAACTCATCCACAGTGGAGTTAAAGCATACAGCTGTGACTTGTGTGGAAAGTCTTTTACCCTGGCTGGAGACTTAAAGAAACACCAACTCATCCACAGTGGAGTTAAAGCATACAGCTGTGACTTATGTGGAAAGTCTTTTACCCTGGCTGAAGCCTTAAAAAGACACCAACTCATCCACAGTGGATTTAAACCTTACAGCTGTGAGTTGTGTGGAAAGTCTTTTACCCATGCTCAAAGCTTAAAAAGACACCAACTCATGCACAGTGGATTTAAACCTTACAGCTGTGACTTGTGTGGAAAGTCTTTTACTCAGGCTGGAGGCTTAAAAACACACCAACTCATCCACAGTGGAGTTAAAGCATACAGCTGTGACTTGTGTGGAAAGTCTTTTACCCTGACTGGAGCCTTAAAAAAACACCAACTCATCCACAGTGTAGTTAAACCTTACAGCTGTGACTTGTGTGGAAAGTGGTTTACCCAGGCAGAGAACTTAAAAACACACCAACTCATCCACAGTGGAGTTAAATCTTACAGCTGTGACTTGTGTGGAAAGTCTTTTACCCTGGCTAAAGACTTAAAAAGACACCAACTCATCCACAGTGGAGTTAAATCTTACAGCTGTGACTTGTGTGGAAAGTCTTTTACCCGGGCTGGAGACTTAAAAAGACACCAACTCATCCACAGTGGAGTTAAACCTTACAGCTGTGACTTGTGTGGAAAGTCTTTTACCCTGGCTAAAGACTTAAAAAGACACCAACTCATCCACAGTGGAGTTAAACCTTACAGCTGTGACTTGTGTGGAAAGTGGTTTACCCTGGCAGAAAACTTAAAAACACACAAACTCATTCACAGTGGATTTAAACCTTACAGCTGTGACTTGTGTGGAAAATCTTTTACTCAGGCTGGAGGCTTAAAAAGACACCAACTCATCCACAGTGGAGTTAAAGCGTACAGCTGTGAGTTGTGTGGAAAGTCTTTTTCCCGGGCTGGAGGCTTAAAAAAACACCAACTCATCCACAGTGTAGTTAAACCTTACAGCTGTGACTTGTGTGGAAAGTGGTTTACCCAGGCAGAGAACTTAAAAACACACCAACTCATCCACAGTGGAGTTAAATCTTACAGCTGTGACTTGTGTGGAAAGTCTTTTACCCTGGCTAAAGACTTAAAAAGACACCAACTCATCCACAGTGGAGTTAAATCTTACAGCTGTGACTTGTGTGGAAAGTCTTTTACCCGGGCTGGAGACTTAAAAAGACACCAACTCATCCACAGTGGAGTTAAACCTTACAGCTGTGACTTGTGTGGAAAGTCTTTTACCCTGGCTAAAGACTTAAAAAGACACCAACTCATCCACAGTGGAGTTAAACCTTACAGCTGTGACTTGTGTGGAAAGTGGTTTACCCTGGCAGAAAACTTAAAAACACACAAACTCATTCACAGTGGATTTAAACCTTACAGCTGTGACTTGTGTGGAAAATCTTTTACTCAGGCTGGAGGCTTAAAAAGACACCAACTCATCCACAGTGGATTTAAACCTTACAGCTGTGACTTGTGTGGAAAATCTTTTACTCAGGCTGGAGACTTAAAAAGACACCAACTCATCCACAGTGGAGTTAAAGCGTACAGCTGTGAGTTGTGTGGAAAGTTTTTTGCCCGGGCTGGAGGCTTAAAAAAACACCAACTCATCCACAGTGTAGTTTAAGCACACTACTGTGACTTGTGTGGTAAAGCTTTTGCTCAAAGTCGAAACTTACAGAAGCATCTAGTTACCCACCCTGGAATTAAGGCGTACAGCTGCGATTTTTGTGGAAAAAGGTTCAGTGACAAACAGTACCGAAATATTCACCTACGGATTTACACTGGAAATTATGTTTCCTGCTGTGATCAGTGTGGGAAACTGTTTACAACAGATGCACAGTTACAACGACACATGTTTAGCCACTCTGAGGAGAGACCTTACAAAAGTGAACTGTGTGAGAAGACTTTTAAAGTTCCACATCACCTGAAAAAAACACCAACAGATCCACACCAGAAATTAACTCTACAAGTGCAGTTACTGTGAGGATGTATTGATTTTTTTTATCTTGTAATTTTAACCTGATTGTTTGGAACAAGTCTAATCAGTAAACTTATGGAGTTATACTGAATGAACAGTTTGGAAAAATGAAGAGTCATTTTCGCTTGGTAAGCTGAGTGTTATAATGCAAACAGTAAAACGTAGTTGGACATTGGCAGAGATCACTTACGCTGTCATTGTTTAGAAGCAGAGCAACACAGATGGATCCAGTTCTCAACCCTGTCGTCACTGTGGTGGTGGGAAAACGTTTCTCTGTGACCTTTGTGGAAAAACCTCCAATCATCAACGGGACCTTAAACCGCATCAACGTAGACACACTGGAGACAAAATGAACTACTGCAAAGAATGTGGGAGAGGCTTCCACACACCAAGTACATTAAAAATACATGAACTCTTCCACAGTGGGGTTAAAAAGCACATCTGTGACTAGTGTGGGTCATCCTTCACCACTGCACGTGAGCTTAACGAACAAGAATGAGCAAATCCACACAGGAGAGACACCATACAAGTGCAGACACTGTGACAAAAACTTCTCACAATCAGGTCATCGTAACAAACATGATTGTACACACATGGAAGCGAACTTCAGCTCTGACCAGTGTGACAAGAGCTTCAGGAATCTCAGTTCATACTCCAAACACAAACGATTCCACGCTGTAAATAAACTGTTTCACTGTTACCAATGTGCAAAAACATTAACTACATTATCTGCTCTGTGCAAACATCAGCCTGATCATGTAGGACTGAAATCACTGGATCACAATGAATCTGAAGAGAGAGAAAGATCCTCTTCTGGCTTCAGGGTTGGACTTAAAAACCTTGAGATCAGGCTCCACAGAGTTCAGATGGAATCTCCTGTAAAGAGTGTCAGCTGATGTCACATTTGGATCTGATGAGGTAGCTCTGATTTCTGGACCTGCAGTGAATAATCCTGAATGTTACATTTAGGAAGCTGCATGTATAGATATGTACATCTATACATGCAGCTTCTCTGTCACTGTCACTACATGCAGGGCGATCAAAATTACTGATATGGATATATATCAATTTCTTTCATTTGAACTTTCTTAGTTTTTCCAAAATTAACTTCTTTTTTTTAAATGTATTCATTTCAAAGAAATGTTAAACGTTAAAAACGGCAGCACACATAAGGACCCTTTAAATAATTCAAATTCTATTACACATCTATTTTTGGCTCCTCCTTTCACTTTAGTGTATTTACTGTATCGTTGAAGTCCACATGTTGTTTTAATGAAATCATTTTGATCCACATGTTCTGCAGCTGTTTTCTTGTTGATTTGAAGTTTGCATTATGAAATCCTGATAATGTTAAAGCGTTAGTTATATTTGATGAACTCTGTGTAAAGTTTGTCTTATTAAACAGTTTGGTGTGAAAAATAAAGAAATGGTCTCAGAACAAGAAGTTTGAGCCCTGATTTCATATTCAAACTACAGGGAGTGCAGAATTATTAGGCAAGTTGTATTTTTGAGGAATAATTTTATTATTGAACAACAACCATGTTCTCAATGAACCCAAAAAACTCATTAATGGTAAATGGCCTGTATTTATATAGCGCTTTACTAGTCCCTAAGGACCCCAAAGCGCTTTACATATCCAGTTATCCACCCATTCACACACACATTCACACACTAATATCAAAGCTGAATGTTCGTGGAAGTAGTTTTTAGTTTGTTTTTAGTTTTAGCTATTTTAGGGGGATATCTGTGTGTGCAGGTGACTATTACTGTGCACAATTATTAGGCAACTTAACAAAAAACAAATATATACCCATTTCAATTATTTATTTTTACCAGTGAAAGCAATATAACATCTCCACATTCACAAATATACATTTCTGACATTCAAAAACAAATCAGCGACCAATATAGCCACCTTTCTTTGCAAGGACACTCAAAAGCCTGCCATCCATGGATTCTGTCGGTGTTTTGATCTGTTCACCATCAACATTGCGTGCAGCAGCAACCACAGCCTCCCAGACACTGTTCAGAGAGGTGTACCGTTTTCCCTCCTTGTAAATCTCACATTTGATGATGGACCACAGGTTCTCAATGGGGTTCAGATCAGGTGAACAAGGTGGCCATGTCATTAGTTTTTCTTCTTTTATACCCTTTCTTGCCAGCCACGCTGTGAAGTACTTGGACGCGTGTGATGGAGCATTGTCCTGCATGAAAATCATGTTTTTCTTCAAGGATGCAGACTTCTTCCTGTACCACTGCTCAAGGCTGGACTGGGACAAAAAATCGGCCCGGGCATTTTGACTAGAGACCGGCCGACCAGGATAAAAATTGAAAATGTGACGTCATTCAGGGGTAAAACCGCAAAGGATTCTGGGAACTTGTGGCAAGAGGTGCTAGCGCACGCAGGCTTTCAATTGAGCTCAGTTACACAGCAATAAAAAAATGGCAAGAAGCTGTTGTATTATTAACTGCAATAGCCGGTCGCATGACAGCCACGGAAAGCCGACGGGTAAAGAGATCCTTTTTTTTTTTATCGGATTACGTCGTTGAAGATAAATTTTTTAAGCCATGTTTCTGAAGTAAGAGCTGATGGTCTGGATATACCAAATATAACGTCTCAGAACACTCCAGCTCACATGTTAGTCTGCTCCATTCCCACAAAGGTCAGAGTTTTGTAGTAGTTAATACGTCATTTTTCTTAACATAATTGGTGATATAGGTTACAAGCAAGTCTGGCGCTGAACAGAAATTGTCGCGCTATGCGCCTTTATTTATTGTGCATAAATAGTGAATTGTCCTGACACAATATTGCGTTTCGCTTCTGTTATTACCATGGTACACTGACAAAAACATATTCTTTTATTCACAGGATAAAACAGTTGTTTTGTATCACTAATTGTCCAGTGCGATTACAGCATACAGTATTATTGTCACTGCTACATTTCTGTGATGCTACCAGAAATTATTTCCACTACTAATTAATTACCGTTGAGCTCAAAGGTTATAATAATAAACTGTTAACGATTGTGTATTTATGAAGACGATTTGTGAGACTGGTAAACTTACCTTTGTTCGTACGATGGTCTTTCGTTCTACACGGTGCGTTTCAAGGTCCTGTACCCATCCGTCGGTAAACTGGTCCTGGGCTTGTTGCAGTGACCTGAAGTTACTAAACTTCATGAGTGTGTGCACTCACTCCAAGAAGCGTATAATTATAAATATGAGCGTGGTGAAAGTTGGGCAGCACGCTAATGTATTTTGTCCACTCTGTGTGCTCGTAAGGGTCTGACCCTTTCACTCCTTTGAATTTTTTTCCTCGTATCTTTTCTTTGACTTTTCGTCGAGTATATTTTTGTACGGACCGGCATTGTTCTCCTTCGTTTTGTACATTCCTTTTTTGTGCGGCAAAGAAAAAACAAGAAGGTATTGGAACCGGAGAATGAACGTTTTGCGGTGCTGCAAATGCTTGCATTTGATGCAGTACTTGGATTGTTATGCCACGAGTTCCCGGCATGCAATGCGCGAAAATCACGTGATTGCTAAACAAGGGGGAGGGTGCATCCAGCCTCCTCGGTTGTAATTGGTCCAGCCCAGAGTCGATCATGACCAATTGGCCAATCCAACACCTTTCATTATATATACCCTTCCTAAAAAAAAAAAAAAATCCATCGGCCCATAAAAACAAAAAATCGCCAGCGGCCCACCGGGCAAATGCCCAGTATGCCCGATGGCCAGTCCAGCTATGCCACTGCTTGAAGAAGGTGTCTTCCAGAAACTGGCAGTAGGACTGGGAGTTGAGCTTGACTCCATCCTCAACCCGAAAAGGCCCCACAAGCTCATCTTTGATGATACCAGCCCAAACCAGTACTCCACCTCCACCTTGCTGGCGTCTGAGTCGGACTGGAGCTCACTGCCCTTTACCAATCCAGCCACGGGCCCATCCATCTGGCCCATCAAGACTCACTCTCATTTCATCAGTCCATAAAACCTTAGAAAAACCAGTCTTGAGATATTTCTTGGCCCAGTCTTGACGTTTCAGCTTGTGTGTCTTGTTCAGTGGTGGTCGTCTTTCAGCCTTTCTTACCTTGGCCATGTCTCTGAGTATTGCACACCTTGTGCTCTTGGGCACTCCAGTGATGTTGCAGCTCTGAAATATGGCCAAACTGGTGGCAAGTGGCATCTTGGCAGCTGCACGCTTGACTTTTCTCAGTTCATGGGCAGTTATTTTGCGCCTTGGTTTTTCCACACGCTTCTTGCGACCCTGTTGACTATTTTGAATGAAACGCTTGATTGCGCGATGATCACGCTTCAGAAGCTTTGCAATTTTGAGACTGCTGCATCCCTCTGCAAGATATCTCACTATTTTTGACTTTTCTGAGCCTGTCAAGTCCTTCTTTGACCCATTTTGCCAAAGGAAAGGACGTTGCCTAATAATTATGCACACCTGATATAGGGTGTTGATGTCATTAGACCACACCCCTTCTCATTACAGAGATGCACATCACCTAATATGCTTAATTGGTAGTAGGCTTTCGAGCCTATACAGCTTGGAGTAAGACAACATGCATGAAGAGGATGATGTGGACAAAATACTCATTTGCCTAATAATTCTGCACTCCCTGTAATTTAACTGTTTTCGGTGGTACATGTGGAGGTTTATCAGGGAGGAGACTTGGCTGTTCTCCACTCACACTGGCTGAAATGGTGAAAATGCTGTTATCATAGGATGAAATGAGGATTTGTTCCTCATTAACGAGTTGGGGGCACAAAAAATACTTTTCTTTCTTATTCTCATTTAAAATATCTAGCTTTTATTAAATAATTATCTGAATCTTGCGAACAAAGTTTTTATCTGACGTAAAATGTATAGAAATCATACATATACCAACAAGACAGTGTACATCACTGTCACAACAGCATTTGTTTTCATTCAAAGGCTTTTTGGCTTTAATACCTGGTGGGCCGGTCTCTAGTCAAAATGCCCAATTTTTTTGTCCCAGTCCAGCAGTGTCACCATGCCAGCTGACTGTATGTCATCATCAGCTAGTGTTGTTCTTTATACATCAATATTACCAAAGTTTACCATAAGGCAGCATAGAAAGTATTTACTTGCTTTCAGGTTTTATTCAAATGTTAGTCTTTTCAGTTGTTTCTCCACTTTTTTCCTGTTTTAAAAATCAAACAGCAGTTTGTAATAAGATTATCTTCTTTTTTTAACAGGCAGATAAAGTTTTGCATTGGCATTGGCTAATTTGCCAATTGTATGTTAAATATTCAAAAATGTTTTTGCTCAAAACATACGTGCACTATATGTCAGTAAAAATACTATGCAAATATTGCTGTCCTTGAATGCTGAGTAAACACTGACAAAGCACTGATTGTGTCTCTTGTACTTTATCAACGCAGTGTCTAAAAACTTTGCACCGTAGTGGTTAAAATCTCATTCTAATAAGAGTTAAAAGCGCATTCGGTTATTAGGTTTACAGGGTTACTGAATTATGGTTAATGGTTGGTAGAATTTTTTTTTAACATTATCTGCCAATTACATCTGCCACCCTTCTCCAAATCTGTGCCCCTACCTGGCCCCCCCATCAAAAATTTTCTAGACACACACACACCACTGCTTGGTGGGTATGCAAGTGAAGAGAGAGACTACATCAAAGGACACAATGGTTTCATCTGGATCCAAGGTAAGTAAAAACGGCAAAAACGAAACAACCAGGTCGCTGGACACACCGCTCCTGTGTCAGCGGAGAGCAGGCACACTTTGCTCCCTCTCCCCCACTCTTATGTTTCGGTGTTGCACTGACACTTTGGGGGTTGTTAAGTTGTTTACATATTAATTATATACATTTTTTTGTTGTTTTTGTTGTTGAGAATTTTAATTGTAATTTTTGTATTATAGTTTATAAATAGTATTTGTTTTAATTTGTGTACTGGTTTGCGTGCACTTAAGATTTAAAAAAAAAAAAAAAAAAGATCGCCACCAGGGCAGACCCGATGGCATTTTCATGCTTCGCAGCATCATTTATTCTTACAATAATCACACGGTTGCTGTAACAGTACATTCAACGGCTTCAGCTCTCCTGCTGGCAGCCGTACACATCACCACCACCAACCCTGCAGCGGCATCGCAGAACACACCCTGCCACATACCCCCCTCGCCCGCTTCACCTCACCTCACGAGCAGGCGAGGGAATTGGCCCGGACCATCGGCGCCCCATGCCCTAGCCCAGCGACGGGGAAGTGTCCACTCTGGCGGTCGCCCGCGCCTCCAGCGGAAGCCCCGGAGCTGGCCTGATGGCCACCCATATGGCAAGCAGCGGTGGCGCAGTAGGCGTGGAAGTGAGCTGGGGTTCACAGGTAGCTGGGCATACGGCCGGCACGCAGGACTGTGCAGCCTGCGTGCCGAAGTGGACAGCATGCACCCCCGCGCACCTCGACCTCCGTCTCCAGCTTGGCAGGCGCGCCAGCCTCCGGCTCACCCCAAGCCGTGCGCTGTCCACCCTTACAGTGATCACACGGTTGCTGTAACAGTAGCCTACATTCAACGGCTGCAACCCTCCTGCTGCCAGCTGTACACATCAACACCAAAAATAACAACAGCACAAGCAGCGCACAGGTTTTAAGCCGGCGAGGCATCATTGTAGATGCCGTGAAGGTGAGTCCATCTCATCTGCAGTGGCATCGCAGACCACGAGCCGCAACAATAATAAAAAAATTTTATTTAATTATGAATAAATTATTTCTCCTAATTATGTCCTGGGTTTTAACTAATTAATTATACCAAAGGAAACATCACACAAACACTTAAGGTCATGAAAATTAATTGCGATTTAGCAATTCAATGAGGCATCCACCTTATTTATTGAAAAGTATCGTATCAGTATTGGTATCGGCGATACTGGCCCGAATTTACTTGGTATCGGATCGATACCAAAATATGCAGTATCGCACACCACTAGTGTTTGGGAGTTCCCTTTCTGTCGATTCACTCGGTACAACACATAAGCATGGGATATCACGCCCTCGTGTGTCCTGGCTGAAGAAACCTTTAATCACGCCTTTAAGGCAGATGACGTGTGATGACACGCGCACGGCCCTGCCTGCACATATAGCCGCTGTCATCACAGTCATCCCTCAGTTCGATAGCCGCTCTTCACCAAGCCAAACTGCTCAGTGGGGCCACCTTGTGTTGTACCTCGTTCCTCTCCTTCAGGGAACAGAAGTTATAGACATAACTATTCGTTCCCTTTCAGTCGATTCACTCGGTACAACACATAAGTATGGGACATATATACACGCCCCACAGAGCAGCCACCAAACCGGAATCGGACCACCACATCCTTAGTGAGTGGTAGACCCAGCAGAAAGGACAGCATGAGCCACCGAAGGGGCTGTAGCATCCAACCGATAAAACCGCACAAAAGTGTGCGTTGATGCCCAACTAGCTGCCGCACAAATATCAGCTACAGGCACCCCTTTAAAAAGAGCCCATGAGGTTGCCATCCCCCTGGTAGAATGAGCTCTCACCCCGTGTGGCAAAGCAAGACCACCAGTGCTGTATGCCAGTGAGATAGCTTCTATAATCCAGTGGGACAGCCTCCGTTTGGACAGAGCTCTACCTCTATTTGGATCAGCGAAGCAGACAAACAGCTGGTCACATAAACGCACATTCTGAGTGCGCTCAATGTAGGTGCGTAGCACACGCACTGGACAAAGAGAATGCATCCTCCTCTGCTCCTCAGATGCAAAAGGAGGGGAGCAAAAGCTCAGCAACTCAAACTCCATTGAGCTAGAAGATGCAGGCATGATCTTGGGAAAATAGGCAGCATTTGGATGCAATACGACCTTGTGGCCATCAGAAGAGAACTGTGTGCACGAGGGATGCACAGAGAGCGCATGAAGGTCACCCACTCGCTTTGCCGAAGCCAAAGCGAGAAGTAATGCAGTCTTATATGAAAGAAATTTAATATCCACAGACTCAATGGGTTCAAACGGGGGGCTACAAAGGGCCTCCAGCACCAAAGACAAGTCCCAAGCAGGCACACTGGACTTAAGCACGGGCCTCAGCCGGCGAACTCCTTTCAGAAAACGTATGGCGAGGGGATGTGCACCTAGTGTCACCCCGTCAGAACCAATATGACAAGCAGATATACAGTGGGGCAAAAAAGTATTTAGTCAACCACCGATTGTGCAAGTTCCCCCACTTAAAATGATGACAGAGGTCAGTAATTTGCACCAGAGGTACACTTCAACTGTGAGAGACAGAATGTGAAAAAAAAAATCCATGAATTCACATGGTAGGATTTGTAAAGAATTTATTCGTAAATTAGGGTGGAAAATAAGTATTTGGTCACCTCAAACATGGAAAATCTCTGGCTCTCACAGACCTGTAACGTCTTCTGTAAGACGCTTTTCTGTCTCTCACTCGTTACCTGTATGAATGGCACCTGTTTGAACTCATCATCTCTATAAAAGACACCTGTCCACAGCCTCAAACAGTCAGACTCCAAACTCCGCCATGGCCAAGACCAAAGAGCTTTCGAAGGACACCAGGAAAAGTGTTGTAGACCTGCACCAGACTGGGAAGAGTGAATCTACAATAGGCAAGCAGCTTGGTGTGAAAAAATCAACTGTGGGAGCAATCATCAGAAAATGGAAGACATACAAGACCACTGATAATCTCCCTCGATCTGGGGCTCCACGCAAGATCTCATCCCGTGGGGTCAAAATGATCATGAGAACGGTGAGCAAAGATCCCAGAACCACACGGGGGGACCTGGTGAATGACCTGCAGAGAGCTGGGACCAAAGTAACAAAGGTCAGCATCAGTAACACACTACAACGGCAGGGAATCAAATCCCGCAGTGCCAGACGTGTTCCGCTGCTGAAGCCAGTGCATGTCCAGGCCCGTCTGAAGTTTGCCAGAGAGCACATGGATGATACAGCAGAGGATTGGGAGAATGTCATGTGGTCAGATGAAACCAAAGTAGAACTTTTTGGTAGAAACTCAACTCGTCGTGTTTGGAGGACGAAGAATACCGAGTTGCATCCCAAGAACACCATACCTACTGTGAAGCATGGGGGTGGAAACATCATGCTATGGGGCTGTTTTTCTGCCAAGGGGACAGGACGACTGATCCGTGTTAAGGACAGAATGAATGGGGCCATGTATCGTGAGATTTTGAGCCAAAACCTCCTTCCATCAGTGAGAACTTTGAAGATGAAACGCGGCTGGGTCTTCCAACATGACAATGATCCAAAACACACCGCCCGGGCAACAAAGGAGTGGCTCCGTAAGAAGCATTTGAAAGTCCTGGAGTGGCCTAGCCAGTCTCCAGACCTCAACCCCATAGAAAATCTGTGGCAGGAGTTGAAAGTCCGTGTTGCTCGGTGACAGCCCCAAAACATCACTGCTCTCGAGAAGATCTGCATGGAGGAATGGGCCAAAATACCAGCTACTGTGTGTGCAAACCTGGTAAAGACCTATAGTAAACGTTTGACCTCTGTTATTGCCAACAAAGGTTATGTTACAAAGTATTGAGTTGTATTTTTGTTATTGACCAAATACTTATTTTCAACCCTGATTTACGAATAAATTCTTTACAAATCCTACCATGTGGATTCATGGATTTTTTTTCACATTCTGTCTCTCACAGTTGAAGTGTACCTCTGGTGCAAATTACTGACCTCTGTCATCATTTTAGGTGGGGGAACTTGCACAATCGGTGGCTGACTAAATACTTTTTTGCCCCACTGTAAATGTGTTAAAGTATAACATGTGTATTAAATTACTATTTCTGTTTTTCTTTTAATTAAGTAGATGTCATGTAAGAACTTTAATAAGTTGCTCTTGTTTATGATCATCATTTAGATTTATGTTTCACAAAAACCATTCAGTTTGTATGTCGTGTTGCATGAGTAAGACAACAAATCAACAAGAAACACACTCAGGGAGTGTGTGAGTTATCTGATATCAAATAAAATTTCCATCTGTGCACAAATGTTTTTAAAGAGTGATTTAAAAACATTTAAATTTAATGTCTCTTTTCATTCATTTCTGTCTCTCTCTCTCTCTCTTGTGATTGTTGACATGACTGAAACTCTACCTTAATTTTTGATATGTATGTTTTTTGAACACATGACCTTTTCCCTATTTTCTTAATAACAATGCCTTTGTTGTAAAGCTACACAAAATTAACATGCTACATTCATCCAAGGTGATGAAATTCTTTGACAGTTGCTATATATAGTACACTTTATGTCAACACAGTCAAAAGTTTGGACACACTGTCACGGATTTGCTGTGTGGTAGGCAAGATGTGGAGCAGGCACGTGCAGAGGGGGGGCTAGAGGGGCTTGAGCACCCGCCCCTTTCCTGATGGGTGCCCAAAGTGCCCTTTTGTTGAGGCAACTTTTTAAAAAAAAATCTTTTTATTTTATTTTTATTTTTTTTATGTGTGTGTGTGTGTGTGCGTGCGGAGTCCTGTCTGTGCCCCTCAACAATAATATTTAACTATTAATCACAGTTTTGCTAAATAAAAGGATCTTCTTGCATCAGTCACATGATCACATTTAACCAATGATCGCCCTTGACGGCAGAACGCGCTGGTTACGAGCCGGGAAAGAGCTCACAAAGAGCACGCGCATTTTTAGCGGTCCAGACCTGTAGAAGAAACACAAGTTAACTCAGAGACACAGACTGATGCGACAAAACCAGTAAGTAGGTGTACAGCGTACACTGTAGTGTGTAGCACACAGGAGTATCAGCTTATTACGTACACGTTGGTAAGTTGTCTTGTGGCAACTGACGAACTGAAACAAACGAGCGTGCTGTGTGTGCAACAGCGCGACAAACATTACCTGTCCTTTTATTAACTGCACAAGTAGTGCTGGTCACAGCTGCTGGCTACCTGTGTAAGGCTGTCATGGGTCTGTAGCTCTGTCACCGTTTTAGGGAACACATTTAGTTTTAAAGTATTCAGAACATATTTAGTTTTAAAGTAAGTTTCCGGGCTTTTCCTGCCTTTCCGGAGGGATTATATTTCACTAAAAAACGATCTAATATGCATGTCCACATAATAATTATTATAATTATAATATATTAAAAACACACGCTGTATTTTAAAGAACATACATTAAGAAGCAGATTATATTAGATTTATATTTTAAATAAGACAAAATTTGGATTTTACAGCAGTAAAATGATTGTATCTCTACAGTTTAAACATGTAATAAGCTTTGCCCCTGCACAGAGTGGATAGTGAAACAAATGAAATCATCATAATGACATTATTTCATATTTATTACTTCCCCCTCCTCATTGCTTTATTATTGTAGCTCTAGTAATGAATAATAATGTAAGGATTCTGGATCAGCACCATGATGCCCATAATATATACAGTATTCTGAAGAAGGTCTAAAATGTCACTGTGTGTGCATGTGTGTGTTTTATTTAGATGGATTTAAAAAAATATTACTCATGATATAACATTGTCCAGACAAGCCTGGTAAGGACATGAGGAGGAAACAGTAGGAGCTGTGTGAGGATACTAAAGGCAGGGCTATAACATTTTTCTGTCATCATTTTATTATAGATTAAGTGCAAGAGTTGTTAGGTGTGGATAATTAGATTATAGTTTATTGCAATAGCAAGTTGTGCCTTGTTCTCACATAGCAAGTGGGAGAGTGATATATGAAATGATGGGATGGAAGGAAGAAGAGAAGCAAAGAGTGATTCACAGGCAGAGCCTAAATTATTTCTCACAGTTTTTTATTGCCTTATGGTTCCAAGCGCTGTCACCAATCTTTGCATTTTGTTATTATCTCATGACACTTGTTTAATCAGCTACCACCTCTCCTGTGGACTTTTTAATGTCTACAGTCTCAGATCAACACAGCCCTGCCCTTCCCATATTAGATTCTTGATGAATGTGTGTTGTTGTTATTCAGCCTGGTTCAATGTGCCCCTTTTTAACTTTGAGCACCCGCCCCTTTAAACCTCTCTGCACGGCCCTGATGTGGAGTCAAATGCAGGACTCAATGAAAAATTGAAAAAATGGACTCTACACATGTTTTATAGTTTAGATTCCTGAAAGTAGCCACCCTTTGTTTTCTTGATATCGCTGCAAACCCTTGGCCTTCTCTCAATAAGTTTCATGATGTATTCACCTGAAATGGTTTTTCACTTCATAGATGTGCCTTATCAGGATTCATTTGTGAAATTTCTTGCCTCCTTGAGATGAGATCATCAGTTGTGTTGTGCAGAAGTCAGGTTGGTACACAGCTGACTTCTGACTGATACACCCTAAATATTGCACGGTTAAAAATAACCCAATTTGTAACCCAATGCTGGGTCAAATATTGTTGTTGTTTCAACTTAACAGGGTTGGGTTACTGGTTTGACCCAGCACTCTGGGTTAGGATAACTATCCAAAAATTGGGTTAAATTGACCAATAACCAACTTGAGGTTAATAAAATTGGGTCGAAACTCAAAACCTATCACTAGTGTTATATTACCTTTAGCATTTAGGTTAAGATTTCTACTTACTATAAAATTCAGCATATAAAAACTAGATTCAAAACAGATTTTCTCAAAAATACGTTTATTGCCATATGATACATAGAACATACAGCAAACTTCATACAAAATATATCAATGAAAGTAAAATGCAAGTAAAAAAAAAATGTACCAAAAAATATATATAATTTATTATATCGATTACTTCAAATCAGTCTTTGGTTACAGCACATGTTAATACACATGAAGACATGCTATGTAAAGTCAGCTCTGTTTTAGAACAAATTACATGTAAAAGCTCTTAACTTTAAAAAACTGAAGAATTTATGATTTTTTCAGTACTTAACATCTGTGTTGGTCAAGTTACTTGAAAAAAGTAATCAGTAACTAATTACTGATTACTCCCCCCAAAAAGTAATCCCGTTACTTTACTGATTACTTATTTTCAAAAGTAATTAATTACTTAGTTACTTAGTTACTTTTTAAAAACACGATTTACAACCTGAAGAGGTGATAAAGCGATAGATCTTTCAGCCCAATTCTACTTTTTCTACATAATCCATCATACAAAATGTAATCAAATGGAAAAGTCTCTTTTTTTTAACTTGTTTTATCAGTTTTAATCCTTTAACTTTATGCATCAAATAAATATTAAATTATATGCACCATTCTCTGACTTGAAGAACTTAGTTTAATATTTAAACTTATTTTCTGCACATTCCAGCACATAAAATAAAATATTTTTTGTGTTTACACTCACTCTTTCAAATAGATGCAAGTAAAACACAGCAGAAAATAAATAAAGTCAAAGACTCAGTGGTCGTTTTGCTCTATTTTCACCTGTAAAGCAGGACTGGGGGTAGGCGGAGGTTTACCCTGGTGCAGGTGTGCTGCGGTCAGTTGACGAATCCGCGAGTTTCTCTGTGAGTTTCTCATTACATCGTTGCGCACTCTGTGCTTGCTTGAAAGTTTAGGGGTTTTTTTTCGCTGTAAAAAGTTTTCTTCCCACGCACAACGGACGCTAATGTTTTTGTCACTTTTTATGGAATCAAACTCAAAATAAGGTCAGTATTTCCAAGCTTTAAACGCTGCACGCTCATACTCGCTCCCACAATCGATATATGATCCATTGTTGATCTGGACACAGCTGTTGTCACCAACGGCGCACTTGCTTACGTCACTGTCATGAGACATTCTCGCAAAAAAAATCACGGTTTTAGTAACGCAGTAACGCAGCGTTCCTACGGGAAAGTAACGGTAATCTAATTACCGATTTTGCAATAGTAATCCCTTACTTTACTCGTTACTTGAAAAAAGTAATCAGATTACAGTAACGCGTAACGCGTTACTGCCCATCTCTGCTTAACATACATCAACACTTGGCAAGACTTAGAAAAGTGGCAAGAGGGAATCTCCTTCTCAGATAATTTCATGCACCTTTATGAGCAACATTTTACGCTTCCATCATAGCTAAATGAGCTCTCACTCGATTTGTCATATTCAGTGTTGGGAATAACGCGTTATTAAGTAACGCGTTACAGTAACTACGTTATTATTGTGGTAACGAGCACGGTAACTAGTTATTATGCCAAAATCAGGAACGCGTTAGTCGTTACTGGGATTTAGATAGGGTCGTTACTCGTTACTTCGTGTGGTGGCTGTCGCGGAGCTTCCACAGATTCAATAACATTAGCAAGTGGTGGAAGCCAGCAGGTGGATGAAGGAAAAGGGAGGCAAGAGGAGAGACCCGAAGCGGCCGCCGGTCCGAGTGTGAACTGAACTTCAGGTAAGAAGTTATGACCTGCAGTCTCTCTGGGTCAGATATAAACCAAGTTTAGGTGCAGTTTATTTTCGTTGTGCTGACTTTTTCCGTACTGCGTGCTAGCTAGCATGAGGGAGTTTCTATACAGCTGGGTGGGTGCTATGAAGTTAATGGTACGCTGGAGCCACTATCAGGGACAAACAGAGACTGCAGCGTGTTGTGCGCTCTGCTGAGAAGGTGATTGGCTGCAGACTCCCATCTCTGCAGGACCTGTACACCTCCAGGACACTGGGGCGTGCAGCTCGGATCTCAGCTGACCCTTCTCACCCTGGACACAGTCTGTTTGACCTGCTCCCCTCAGGCAGGAGGCTCCGGTCCATTCGCACCAGAACCTCTCTCCATAAGAACAGTTTCTTCCCCTCTGCTGTTGAACACATGAACAATAACCATAAGACTGTTCCCACCACTAACACATGACCCTACGCTGTGTTCACTGCATCATTCAATGTTTGGCACTGATCACCACCTGCACTCATGTACATATCTATCTACTTAGCACTTTTAATTCTTATTCTTATTTTTATTTTAATGTCTATTTTAGCGTAATTTATGAAAGTATGTTTGCACTGAAGCACCGCAGCAATTTCCTAATGTTGTAAACCTGCTCAACATTTGGCAATAAAACCCTTTCTGATTCTGATTCTGATTCTGATGATGTTGCACTTTATTTTGTTCATAAGTTATTAGAGTTGCCAACCGTCCAGTCTTGTATTCAGAGAAAATATTACGCGTTTCTTATTGAGGTGAAAAGGAACAGTTTGTCCCCTAATTCAGCTACAATGAAAAAGGCACAAAGCTGGAGTTATTCTGTGTCTTTACGCTGCACAGCTGCCTCTTCTTCTTTCATTCTCCCCCCTCCCTCTCCCGTTTCTACTTCAATCATGAAAACTGATCAGTGATTAGCTGATCGGCTCTCTTGTTTGTTTATCGCCCACTTTGCGCCAAAAGAGGGCAAGACACTCTACCCTACAGCCTACTGGTGTTGGCCAGAGGGGCCGATGGCGCGATATGGCAGCCTCGCTTCTGTCAGTCTGCCCCAGGGCAGCTGTGGCTACAACCGTAGCTGCCTCCACCAGTGTGTGAATGTGGGAGTGAATGAATAGTGGCATTGTAAAGCGCTTTGGGTGCCTTGAAAAGCGCTATATAAATCCAATCCATTATTATTATTAAACAACAGCAGCACGTTTAAGCTTGATCAGCTGTTGTTAGAATTTATTTAATATTAATTTCTAGTATCAGCTGATGTTTGCTGGAGCCATCCATCCATCCATCTTCATCCGCTTTATCCGGGGCCGGGTCGCGGGGGCAGCAGCCTAAGCAAAGAGGCCCAGACCTCCCTCTCCCCAGCCACCTCCTCCAGCTTATCCGGGGGAACACCAAGGCGTTCCCAGGCCAGCCGAGAGATATAATCTCTCCAGCGTGTCCTGGGTCTGCCCCGGGGCCTCCTCCCGGTGGGACATGCCTGGAACACCTCACCCAGGAGGCGCCCAGGGGGCATCCTTGTCAGATGCCCGAACCACCTCAGCTGGCTCCTTTCGATGTGGAGCAGCAGCTGCTCTACTCTGAGCCCCTCCCGGATGGCCGAACTTCTCACCCTATCTCTAAGGGAGAGGCCAGCCACCCTTCGGAGGAAGC
Organism: Aulonocara sp. 'chitande type north' Nkhata Bay; assembly: GCF_057382095.1. Taxonomy (NCBI): domain Eukaryota; kingdom Metazoa; phylum Chordata; class Actinopteri; order Cichliformes; family Cichlidae; genus Aulonocara; species Aulonocara sp. 'chitande type north' Nkhata Bay. The sequence goes on along the minus strand of NC_141346.1, from coordinate 50,865,702 downwards.
TCATTTCTGCCGCTTGTATCCGCGATCTCGTTCTTTCGGTCACTACCCACAGCTCGTGGCCATAGGTGAGGGTAGGGACGTAGATCGACCGGTAAATTGAGAGCTTCGCTTTTACACTCAGCTCCCTCTTCACCACGACGGACCGGTGCAGCGTCCGCATTACTGCAGCCGCAGCCCCAATCCGTCTGTCGATCTCCGGCTCTCTTCTCCCATCACTCGATGCTGGAGCCACAGCTGCAAAAAAGCTGCTGGTCATGATATGGTTTGGTTATCTGGTGAGAGGGAAACATGAAGATGAAACCAGGAGATGTCCTTACTGGATCATCAGAGCTGAACAGGTGATGGAGAAACAGGTTTACCTTTTAGGTGACATGAATGAGTTGAAGGGAAGTTATGAACTGTTTCTGAGAGACAAATAACCCCAGGATCCTTTTTTAGGTAGCTGACAGCTGGTAACTGTGCAGGGGCGGATCTAGCAAAGTGTTGCCAGGGGGCCAGGTAGGGCATTAACAGGGAAAGGGGGGGACAAAGAAATACTTTTCTTTCTTATTCTCATTTAAAATGTCTGGCTTTTAATAAATCATTATCTGAATCTTACAACAAACGATTGATAGATTAATGCATATATACCATCAGAACAGTGTGCATCACTGTCACAACAGTGTTTGTTTTCATTCAAAGGCTTTATGATTTTTCCTATAATGGTGGTCTCTAGTCAAAATGCCCGGGCCAATTTTCTGTCCCAGTCCAGCTCTGTATGCAGCTCATGTGCAGTCTGGTGTTACCTACATCTTCCTATTCAGAAGGCAGAATTTCCGAGTTCTGAGTACAATCGAGAGCACCACGACTGCAGTTTTTGTGTTGGATGTAAAAGGCGCACATGACGCTGTGACGTAGGCTAGAATCATGGCAGCAGTCAATGACGGTCCAGGCGTGGGATTTCTCTCGTGGAAATATGCACATTATCTTTTCCTTTCTATTGGTAGGTGGCACAGTGCACTTGTGGCAAGTAAGCAAGCTAGAAGACTGGCAAAGTTATGGAAGCAACACATTAACAAGAGAATTCTGAGTAAAACCAAAGTTACTTTCCCTAGTAACTAGTTACTTTGAAAGTAACGAGTAACTTGAAGTAACTGAGTTACTTTTGAGAGAAGTAACTAGTAATGTAACTAAGTTACTATTTTAAAGTAACTTACCCAACACTGGTCATATTTGGTTCATGTCCTGGGATTCATCTATTCTTGGGATAGATGACAGTGTGAAGGAATTCCCAAACCTGGGTGCATGGGTAACTTGCATTAAAAAAAACAAACAACAACAACTTTGAAGCAGCCATCAACAGACCTTAGACTGCTAGACAGTAGGGCTGCCACAAACGATTATTTTGATAGTCGACTAGTCACCGATTATTTTTGCGATTAGTCGACTAATCAGATCATCATCCATTGAACGTAAAAGTACAGCTTATTGCACCAGCAGCATCTGCTCTTATATAACTATCATTAGCTTACAGCTTTAAGTGTTTAAGGTCTGTGCTAACTAAAAATAAAGACAAGATGATAGTTTATTGAATTTTAATTAAATGTGCAGATTGTTTCGGTGGAGTTTAATAAACTCAGCCGATTTACTCAGGAACAAATAAAATACTGAAAAAAGCCAAACAATAACATTTTTAAGTTATCTAAGTGACTTATATATGTTTAACCTGAGTAGGGCGGTGGGTTTGAAAACGATCTGCCGGGAGTCCGGTGCTCTCATGGCCCCCGGCTAGCTATCGAGCTAGTGGGTAACAGATGTCTCCGAAAACGTCGGAGCGCTTTTGAAAATATGTGGTGTCTTGATAAACTGAGCAGATATTTGAGGTTTACACAGCTACATTCTCGCCTGAAAATATGTTAAATGTTTATTTTGTGACCCAGAAAGAATAATAAGAGTAACATTAAAACTAACTAGCTGCCGCCATTGTTGGAAACTGAGCTGGGCTGCGCTATGAATTCTGGGACAAAGCTTCTTCTTCTTCTTCTTCTTCTTCTTCTTCTTCTTCTTCTTCTTCGGGGTTTAACGGCAGCTGGCATCCTTGTACATGCAGTGCTGCCATCTTCTGTTTCAGTCCGTTATTACACTCTTAAATCCTACTACTTATTCCTGCGTCTTTTGGGATCTTACAAAGCTTCAAACGACGCGTCGACTATTAAATCAGTCGTCGACGATTTTGATAGTCGACGTAATCGTGACTAGTCGATTAATCGTGGCAGCCCTACTAGACAGAAATCCAGTTGCTGGCCTATGAGTTCTGCAAGGGCTGAGCCATGCATCCTAAAATTTTTAAACAAAAGAAAAGAAAAGGCAAAGGTCAGTAAAGTAAGATGTAAACATACACGGCAGACCCAGTGGCATTTTGATACTGTTTATTAATACTTAGCCGGTTGCTGTTTACAACGCACACAGAGCTGCAGCTCTCCCGCTGCCCGCTCAACATTACCACAACAACCACAACCACAGGACCCAGTACAATATTTAATTCGGCGGGGCGTGATTGCGGATGCTGTGCAGGTGCGTCCGGGGCCTTGAGTGCCAAAATGAATTAATTATTAATCATTAAATGATTAAATGTGTAATTAATTATACAAATTGGAATAATCAGTTAAACAAATATGTTATTATTTAATGGTCATTCATTTAATTTAAAATGTTTAATTATTGTTGTTGGATTTGTATTGTTGATTATCATTTATGCTTAGAAATATCTACTTATATATGCTTAGAGTTTTATAATTAGTTGTAGATTGATAGAGGTTTGATGCTTAGTAGTCTGCAGAGACATTGTGTGCATTCCAGAGTGCTCTGGGAGCATGGGAGAGGTCGTACCTTGTCTTATTGTTTTATGGTAGGATAAATGTATCTATATCTGTTTTAGTCTAAGTGCCTTTTGTTTAGATGAACTGCTGGACTTCCAGACCAGCAGGTTTAGGGAAGTCATTTATGGGGTCACACTCTGACCCCACACACACACACACTTACAAAACCACAGGCAAGGTACTCTTTGTGTGTATGTAGACGTCATATGTTAATGAACCTATGTATATTCATGTAACCTCCATAAAAGAGCAGTGTTACGGGGGAGCGCACGAGAGCAACTGGGGTCAAGCGAAGGAACGGCGCTTGTCCGGTTCTCTCCCGTGCACGAGAAACATGAAGAACTTTGCCTACTCGTGTCTTGCTTTGCTGTGTAATTACATTGTCTTCAACGTTCCAGTGCATAGGGTTAAGCTACAAACCTATCAATTGTATTTAATTCCATTTGTAATTAATTAATGATACATTTAATTTTTTATACTGTGGTGGACCACCAGGTGTCTCCAGTGTGAGGGGAAGTGAGAGGGTTAGGTTTTGGTGCCTTGAGTGTTTAGTTGTGATAAGCCGAGATTAAAGTTGGAGTGAAATACTGGGATCTCTCGTGTTGTGCTTACAAACCTCCACAATACATTTAATTAGTGTGAATGCTTGAAAAGCATTCACAGTATTGTTGTTGTAATCTTTATTAGTGTGAATGCTTGAAAAGCATTCACAGTATTGTTCTTCTAATCTTTATTATTATTATTATTATTATTATTATATTTTATTCTGTATTCCGTACGTTTTTTGTAATCCTACTCCTTCAAAACCGTTCAACTTAGAAAAACCATTCCAACACCGTTAGATTCCTATTCTTTTGGACAACACTGCTTCCATTTTTCATATTTTTAACATTTATATTTTTAATTTTATTCAACTTTATTCAACAAAAATTTATAATGTATTTCAATGGGGAGACCCTTCAAATCCTCATTCAACTTACTCATTTTTAAACTCTTACTACTTCCACATACATTGACATAGAGCCACCATTCAAACTTTAAAACGAAGACAAGACATTCAACTATTCAACTTGCATTTATCTTTTCAATATCTATTATACTTTTTCTTCAGTTCCAGTTTAAGTTTCATGATGTTTTTTCACCCGTTTCAGAGTTTATAATGGGTGTGTATGGGACGGAATGTTGGGGCTAGAGTGAGACAGCTCAACTGCTAGAGTGAGAGGAGCAAAAAAATTAATCTTAAAATCTTTTTTAAAACTGCTGCTGTGTCCACAGCGTTTGCTCTACAGGTATGATTTTACCCTCAAAACGTAGCCATGGCTGTCCTCTTTCATCCAATGTGTTTACTATTGTACTAGGTGTTATGGTTCTTTCATAAATGTCACCAATGCACAGCCTCCTCCCTCCAACTCTTCCATAGACTCTAATGTTAAAATGGCTCAGAAGGTTCGTTTGAAAATCAGAAGAGCATGGTGTCTTTCCACTGTCACCACGTCCATATAATAAACTCCACAGGCATGAAAACTGAGAATTCGGTAGACTAGAAGCTGCTGTCGCTCACGGTGAAAGAATTTTGTCAATACGACTTGTACTTTTAATTTGGGAACGATTTGTTTCGGCCTGACTTTTCTGTTCATTTTAAGCAGCAAAAGTGAGGTGCATGTCTGTGTGCGTGTGTATGGAGCCATTGGGTGCAGTCACTATAGCAACCAGGCTCACACCTGCCTGCTTAACGAGCTCTGCCTGCCACTGTACCAAGATTCATCTTAAACACTTCTCTTTCAACTGCTGCTGTGTCCACAGTGTTACAGCCATCATTTTACCCTCAAAACGTCGCCATCGTTGTTCTTTTTCCAACATCTTGTCTTTCAAAGCTCAGAGATGTAAACTTTTTAAACTGTGTGGATCAAAGTGGAGGGATCACATTTGAGTCATTCAGTGATTCAAAGAATATGACCTTTTAATATTCTTTCAGATGTTTTCTGACTCTAAATGTTCTTTTCTCATTTCTTAGGTTTTTCTAATTTACAATTAAAACATTTTCAGTTTTTTTCCAACTCCTTCTTCTGTGTAACCTTCAGCTTTTAGCAGTTCAGCACCTTTGTTTTCAGGTTAAATTCGGGGGTTTTTTTGTTTTTTTTTAATCTCATTCAATATTTTTAACTCAAAATTCAGCAATTAATTCATTTCAGTGCATACATTCAGATTCAAGCATTCACACTGCAGTTTCTTCAGAAAATGCACTTTCTAGTTATTATTATTATATTTTATTCTGTATTCCGTACGTTTTTTGTAATCCTACTCCTTCAAAACCGTTCAACTTAGAAAAACCATTCCAACACCGTTAGATTCCTATTCTTTTGGACAACACTGCTTCCATTTTTCATATTTTTAACATTTATATTTTTAATTTTATTCAACTTTATTCAACAAAAATTTATAATGTATTTCAATGGGGAGACCCTTCAAATCCTCATTCAACTTACTCATTTTTAAACTCTTACTACTTCCACATACATTGACATAGAGCCACCATTCAAACTTTAAAACGAAGACAAGACATTCAACTATTCAACTTGCATTTATCTTTTCAATATCTATTATACTTTTTCTTCAGTTCCAGTTTAAGTTTCATGATGTTTTTTCACCCGTTTCAGAGTTTATAATGGGTGTGTATGGGACGGAATGTTGGGGCTAGAGTGAGGCAGCTCAACTGCTAGAGTGAGAGGAGCAAAAAAAATAATCTTAAAATCTTTTTTAAAACTGCTGCTGTGTCCGCAGCGTTTGCTCTACAGGTATGATTTTACCCTCAAAACGTAGCCATGGCTGTCCTCTTTCATCCAATGTGTTTACTATTGTACTAGGTGTTATGGTTCTTTCATAAATGTCACCAATGCACAGCCTCCTCCCTCCAACTCTTCCATAGACTCTAATGTTAAAATGGCTCAGAAGGTTGGTTTGAAAATCAGAAGAGCATGGTGTCTTTACACTGTCACCACGTCCATATAATAAACTCCACAGGCATGAAAACTGAGAATTCAGTAGACTAGAAGCTGCTGTCGCTCACGGTGAAAGAATTTCGTCAATACGATTTGTACTTTTCATATGGGAACGATTTGTTTCGGCCTGACTTTTCTGTTCATTTTAAGCAGCAAAAGTGAGGTGCATGTCTGTGCAGGCTCACACCTGCCTGCTTAACGAGCTCTCTCTCACTCTGCCAAGGTTAAACCTAAAAATGTTAGATTGTAGTAAGATTAACTTTTTCAAAAGTACAATAAGACAGATTTGACAGGGTTTTGCCACAGATTAATAGTTTGTCACTAGTTAGTATATGCCAACTAAGTAGAGCATTGTGATTGGCACAAAGGTTTTTCAGATCTGGGCAGTTGGAGTCAGTTGATGACTTCAAAATCATCCTTTCTGACTGGATAATTAAAGCTCTCAGCATCTATCGGTCTGTAGTTAATTTCCCCACCTTTTAACTAACATTTAACTAACCTAATCTCATTTAATGTCTCTGTTTATAGTCTGTATAGTTTATCTCCCCACGAATACACTCAAAGTAGTCTTAAAATAAAACCCACAAAACAGTTCAAGATTTAATACTTTTTATTTGCTCATTTAATGCCAGTTGCCCTGTTTTTCTGTATGTCACTCATTCGCTTATACTTGGGCAAAAAGGACCAATTTGTACACTAGTATAGTGTATTTTTTCCCTCTATCTCTCTATGTCTGTCACACACAGAGACCAACACACAGACATGTATATGCTCATTATTGCTGTTCAAACTGATGGTCAAATTTCCAAGCACCACCTGAACGCCTCATCTGTTTTTAACCTATCACTGGACCAACTGTCGTCATTCCGCTTTGCTCTCTGCTGTGGTAAGTACAGTACACTCAGTACTGCAGTGTTTTATTTTTATGATGGAAAAAATACATGTTTGACATTTAAACTCACATATCAAGTCCAACAGAGTTAAAAACAATTCAAAGAAGAAAGAAAGAAAAAAGAATAACCTTCGCTATCATTTATATACGTTTATTACGTTTTGCTGTTAGCAGCAGTGCTAACGCTAGCTTCAATGCTAATGCTAGCAACAATGCTAACGCTAGCTATAGTGCTAACACTAGCCTTAGCAGTTGTTAACTGACAAAAATAATATTCCTGTGATATTTCTTGCTGGTCAGTGAGACAAAAGTAAGAAATTAGCTTTATTATTGCCATTGTGGCTCAGTTTTAACAGTAAGAGTGCTAGCGCTAGCAGCATTGCTAGTGCTAGCAGCATTGCTAGCGCTAGCAGCATTGCTAACGCTAGCTGCAATGCTAACGCTAGCTGCAATGCTAACACTAACTGAAGTGCTAATGCTAGCCGGAATGCTAGCGCTAGCAGCAATGCTAAGGCTAGTAACAGTCTAACAGTAGCCTTACATAAGTGGCAATACTTCAGTTAACTAGTTTGAATTGTAAAATGACTGCTGTATCAGTTGGTGTGCTATATTACTCTATAATTACCCTGCTGACTAGAAGTTCAGTGTATCATGTCGTGTGGGCTTTGTATTTCTGTTAGTCTGATAACACTGTACAGACAACTAACGTATTATTTCTCGTTTCTTTCAGGAACCTGACTGACACTGTGCTTTGCCTGGTAGGTGTGCACATACTGTAAGAGAAGTAGACCAAAATAAAAAAAATAATATGACTAATATAAGCTGTAAAGTGATGGGTTCAAACTTTGTGCTAGACCTTTTAAACACAATTTTATAATAAATACACATAAGTGCAGCTTAACAATTGGGCTAAAATATTTTTTTCGTACATTTTTGTAGTCACACTACATGTGATTAATTAATGATTCACTCAATCATATTTGTATTTAAAAATATTATTGCTGAATTTAATTAAATATTTATTCTTTTAAAAAGTGCCCAATTATGCAACTTTTTGCACATGGCAGCCGACAACAGTTTAGCTTGAATATTTGTTTTGTCCTTTTGCAGTAGTCACATTTAGTTCATACAATTACCATGTGATATAATTTTAATAAAATTATTTTTTTTTCTTGTTTTTTGTTCAGAGTGTGTAGAAGAAGAAGAACAAGGACCAGATCTCCAGTCTTCTCTCTCACATCCCAACCCCCCAACCCCTCTATCCTCTGTCCTGCTCCACCTATTGTCTCTGCCTTCTTTCCATCTGTATTTCACTCTGTGGTTTGTGAGAAATTTTGCCAAACCAACAATCCTTTTGCGGTTTGATTTAAAGCCGTGTCTCTCCTGCTCTGTCTGTTCTCTCTGCTAAATTTTCTCTCTACCTGTTTTTCACTCTTGGCTTGCTGCTGAAAAACGCCAAGCCAACAAAGCAATAAAGAGTGCATATTTTGCCTCAACCTATGAACAAACTGAACAAACAAAGAAAAATCTGCGGTTTGATTTAAAGCCGTGTCTCTCCTGCTCTGTCTGTTCTCACTGCTAAATTTTCTCTCTACCTGTTTTTCACTCTTGGCTTGCTGCTGAAAAACGCCAAGCCATTAAAGCAATAAAGAGTGCATATATTGCCTCTACCTGAGAACAAACTGAACAAACAAAGAAAACTAATTCACGGTTTGATTGTGATTTCCCAGCCGTGTCTCTCCTGCTCTGCCTGTTCTCTCTTCTAAATTTTCTCTCTACCTGTTTTTCACTCTTGGCTTGCTGCTGAAAAATGCCAAGCCAATAAAGAGAGTGCATAATATTCTCTCAACTGAAGAACAAACTGTCAAACGAAAGACAACTGTTTAAGACAAATAAAAACTGAAATATAAAAACAAAGACAACATCTCCTGGTGTGTGCCACTCTTATCTTGTGAACATATTTTCTAAAGACTAAGAAACACTTGCAGGTGTGTGAAAATGCCAAGGAAGCAGAAAAAGTCACAAGCTGCAAAACAACACTGGAAGAAGTTTCATGAGTTTCACAAAGTACCAACATGTGAACAAGCTGAGTTTGATTTTCCTCAGAGCTCTGCAGAAGACAGTGTGTCTACAAAGACCAATTCTGACAGTGTCAAACAGGCAGGTCAACATGTTCCTGCACATGTACAACAGGTATCTTATGCTGATGCTGTAAAGAGTGGACTGCAGCATAAAGTTAATGAACAACATGAGGTGTCAAGTGCCCCACAGGTGGGTTATGCTGACTTTTTGAAAAGAGGCTGTCACAGTGATGTGGCAGGACCATCTCATGCAGAAAGAGTGAACCTTGAAAACCAGCCCTCTATTACACTTGTCTGTGCATCTCACAGCCAGGCACATCCTAAATATGGAGACTCCAGAAACAAGCAGTGCACATGCAACTCACTCACATTTCTTGCATTCCTTCATGAGAATGAAAACATGACTACAGCTGACCTTAATCTGGTCTTGGATAAAGGTGATGTGATGTACAAAGAGGCCAAGAAAAGATTTCCTAAAAATATTCATTTGGCAACCGATGAGCTGCCAGACAAAGTTGATGCTCGCTGGTCTATGTATGATGTCAACATGACACAGCCTTCCCGGTATGGGACATTTGAAGAACCTCCAGAGGAGGCAGTAGATACCTTTCTCAGCTTAGAAGCAGGACTGAGCTGCCTGTTGTCAGATGTGCAGTATGCCTTATTGATTATGAGTGGATTGTGTATCGCAGTGTTCAGATCCACATCAGGCAAATATGGTTTCTTTGATCCACACTCCAGAACACCCAGTGGTCTTCCTCTATTACTACAGTCACGTAATCGTGGTACAGCAGTGATGCTGAAATTCACACTCCTCAGTGACATGATTAAGAGGATCCAAGATTCTTATGAAATGATGGAGATATCACCCTCTTGTAACTATGAACTGAAGCCTGTGCAGTTCTACAGTATGAGCACAGTCAACCTGAGTGATACTATCACAGACACAGTCTGCAGACCAACAGCTGCCACTGCTGTGGCATCTACTCACTCTGATACAACTGTTGATGAAGCAAACTCCTCTACTCCAAGGAGAAACACAACGACTGATCTGACTGAGAACATCTTTTGTCAAATGTCCATTTGTACGCCACCGGTGAAACAAAAAGAAGTTCACGTGACTCAGTTCACATCATATGAAGATCAGAATGAACCTCCTAATATACCAACTGAAGAACTATGCAGTGAATTAAGTTTCCTTCCATCAAGGGATGCTTTTTTATGTCAATCAAATGCTGCAATAACAAATGTTGCTTCCTGTGATCTTTCTGATATAGTTTTACAAAAACTGAAAAAAGTTAATAAACAACAAAGGCACAAAATGAAAAGAAGATTAATGGCATCAGAGAAACCCAGAAATCAGAGAAAAGAAAACCAAAAAAGGAAAGAACGACAAAAGTATGCTTCAAACAAAGAGTACAAAGAAAAGAAAAAGTCTTGCACAAGCGAGGCATATAAAAACAATCCTGAAGTCAGACAGAAAAAACAACAGTATATGAAAAGACGTTACTGTGAAAATGATGAATTCAGACAGAAACAACAGAGATATATTAGAAGACGTTACTGTGAAAATGATGAATTCAGAAAGAAACAAAAACAATATGTTAAAAAACGTTTTTCTGAGAATGCTACAGTTAGAAAGAAACAACAACAATATATTAAAAGACGCTACTGTGAGAACGATGAATTCAGAAAGAAACAACAACAATATATTAAAAGACGCTACTGTGAGAACGATGAATTCAGAAAGAAACAACAACAATATATTAAAAGACGCTACTGTGACAATGCTGAATTTAGACAAAAACAAAAAAACTATATAACTAAAAGGTATCAAGAAAACCCAGAATTCAGAGAGAGACAGAGATCTCGAGTGACTCAGCGTTATGCACGTGACAATGCATTCAGAGTAAGACACAGACAACTAATGAAACAACTAATGCGAGACAGGTATCAAAGTAATCTTGCATTCAGGATTATGCACAACATGAGATGTGCAATGAAAATAAAAAGGAAATACAGATGGGTGAACAGACAAACCCAAGAGAGTGACAACAGTGTGATCAACGAGGCCATATCTGTGTTCAAATCACAAATCAAAGCTGGACCATCATACCCATGTACTGTATGCTTCAAGGCTTCATTTCCAAACCAAGTGCGACCCTGCACAAGGTCAAAGTATGTCAAAAACCCACATGTAGTTACAACATGTTTGACTGGAAGATTTGTTCATGTTTGTGATGAAAACTGCAGAAATGAGCAGTGCAATGTTCCCGATGAGAGAAAGAGAGAGTGGATTTGTCACACCTGCCACAATCATCTTAAAAATGGATCCATGCCAGCGCTTGCTGTTGCCAATAAACTGGATCTTGCTGATACTCCACCTGAACTGTCTGATCTCAACATACTGGAGAGACATCTCATAGCCAAGTGCATACCATTTGCCAAGATCATTCCTCTTCCCAAAGGCAGACAAAGAGCAATTAGAGGAAATGTGGTCTGTGTCCCATCAGAGGTACAGGAAACTGTTGAAACACTACCTCGATTGAGAATTAATTCTCAGGTGATCAGAGTAAAATTGAAGAGACGCTTGTCTTACAAAGGTCATCAGCTGTTTCAGACTGTAAGCTGGTCTAAACTTGTGCAAGCACTGCATAAACTCAAGCAGATTCATCCACAGTATAAGGATGTGAGCATCAGAGATGATGCTGAGCTGTGTGATCCAACTCTTCCTGATGAAGATGATGAGGATGATGATGATGAAAACATGAATGAGGACGATTATGATGAGGCTGATTTAATGGAAATTGACAGCTGTGAGAAAAATGCACTGAGTGAAGCACAAAATATAAATGAACAGGACATTGACATGTTACCCTGTGATGGTGAACAATCGCATGAACAGATGAGAGATGATTCAGAGCAAGCAGATGGACTGACTAATGGTGGTTTTGCACTCGAGTCCTGTTTGCAGCCCCCTGATGTGGCTGAGGAGATATTATGTTTCAGTGAAGGAATCTACTCTGTTGCTCCTGCAGAGAGAAACAATCCAATAAGTTTTTTCAAAACACCTAAACTGGAGGCCATGGCCTTCCCTGTGCAGTTTCCTACAGGCCAAAACACACTTGATGAAAGAAGGCTGATCAAAGTATCCCCCAGTGGGTATTTCAAATCAAGACTTTTCTGCATTGATGATCGTTTTGCCAAAGACACAAACTATTTATTCTTTGCACAGTTTGTGACTGAAATACACTTGGCTACATCCAGCATGACAGTACAGTTAAGGAAGGCAAAGCCTCTGACCAGAGATGGTAGAAAAATAACCTCAGGCATGTTACAAGATAAACATGAGGTGGAGAAACTGGTGCGAAATAAAGATGCAGTGAGATTCATGCAGCCTCTGAGAGGAACCCCAGCCTATTGGGAGAAAACAACAAGAGATCTTTTTGCCATGATCAGACAGTTGGGAACTCCCACGTTCTTTTGCACATTTTCAGCTGCTGAAATGCGCTGGCCTGAAGTGATCGAGGCAATAACAAGGCAGCAAGGTGAACAAGTGAATTTTGAAGGACTCGACTGGTCAGCAAAGTGTGACATCCTGAGAAGCAATCCTGTCACAACAATGCGCATGTTTGACAAGAGAGTTGAAGCATTATTCAGAGATTTACTCTTATCTCCCGCAGAGCCACTTGGCAAAGTCATTGACTACTTTTACAGAGTTGAGTTTCAGCACAGAGGAAGCCCACACATACACTGCCTCCTGTGGGTAGAAGGTGCTCCTGTGTTTGAGGAGGATGATGAGCAAACTGTTCTTGATTTTATAAACAAATACATCACAGCTCAGCTGCCTGATCCACATAAACAACCTGAACTGTACAAAAAAGTAACAGAAGTGCAAAAACACAGTAAGAACCACACAAAGACGTGCTTTAGGAGTTTAAGCTCCGGGTGCCGTTTTGGTTTTCCCAAACCACCCTGCAATGAGACAATGATCACAAGACCCAGTGAGGATGATGCACTGGAAGTAGAAACGGCAAAGAACAAGCTCAGACCACTGAACCAGCTGCTGAATGAACCTGAAACTGCTTCCATGAGTTTAGAGCAGCTCTTGGAAAGATGCAAGTTGACACATGCAGAATATGAGAGATACCTGAATAAAATGAACATGAGGAGTACAATCATACTAAAGCGTGATCCAAAAGACTCTTGGATAAACGGCTATAATCCACATCTGCTTGAAGCCTGGAACAGTAATATCGACATAAGCTTTGTTTTAGATGCTTTTGGTGCTGCAAATTATTTAATGAAATATATATCAAAAAAAGAGGGCGGGCTATCTGAGTACCTGAAAACTGTCATTGAGAACTCCAATAAGGACAGTGTAAATGAGTGCGATGAAATGAGAGCCGTCATGCAGGCATATTCAAAGAAGCGAGAGATCAGTGCACAGGAGTGTGTTGCTCGTGCATGTGGTCTTCACATGAAGCAATGCTCACGTGCTGTAATATTCATTCCAACTGATGATAATCCTGTGAAAATGAGTCGTCCCCTGTCAGTTCTGGACAACACAACACCTGAGTCTTCCAATGTTTGGATGACATCTTTGAATGACAAATACAAAGCCAGACCTGAAACACCAGAGTATGAGGAGATGTGCATGGCAGACTTTGCTGCTACTTGCAGGATTGTCTATGGCCAACAGAAAAAAGGTAAAGATGTTTTGCCCCTTCTCAATGAGATGGGGTTTGTGCAAAGGCGCAAAAACAATAAGCCTGCTATCATCAGATTTCACCGCTGCTCACAAGAAAAACATCCAGAGCAATATTACGGAAGACTGCTTAAACTGTACCTTCCTCATCGTTCAGACCACGAACTGAAAACACCATCGTTGCCAACCTATCAGGCTTTCTATGGTGCTGGCTGTGTACAGCTACCAGGTACTGACCATCTTGAGTACGTGCAACACATTGTCAAAAGAAACAGAGAAAAATATGAGAAAAACAGTGAGGAGATCGAGAGCGCTGTTGAGGAATATGAGCAGAACAGAGGTGTGACTGACGAATGGTGTAATCTGGCACCTGAATCAGATCTCGTAAGGTTGCCACTTGTTGAACAAGAAAGAGAGCGAGACAATGAAAATGAACAGGAAGATGTGCCCGACTACAGCCGTCAGGCTGATGCTTCAACAGAAGTCAGAGCCATCAGGGAACCCCCTGCTATTGATCCCACATTGTTACGTCAGATGTTTCAGAATCTGAACAAGAAGCAAGCCTGCATATTTTATGCAGTTAGAGACTGGTGCATTAAAAGAGTCTGTGCTCTAAATCCAGAGCAGTTTTTCTTTTATATTAATGGTGGTGCTGGAACAGGAAAATCACATCTTATCAAATGCATCTACTCAGAAGCATCTAAGATACTGAGCAAAGTGCCCAGATATGCAGACGACGTTGACATATCAAAACCCACTGTCCTGTTAACTGCTTTCACTGGGACTGCAGCTTTTAACATTTCTGGAACAACACTGCATTCTCTTCTCAAGCTGCCTAGAAGCTTAAAACCTCCCATTCAGGGACTTGGCAATCAGCTGGATGAAGTCAGATCAGAACTTTTGAATGCTGAAATAATCGTCATTGACGAAGTGTCTATGGTGTCAAGACATCTGTTTGCATATGTAGATGCAAGACTCAAACAGATCAAAGGGACTCGGAGACCCTTTGGAGGCATGTCAGTCATTGCTGTCGGAGACTTCTATCAGCTACCCCCAGTGCGACAGTCTAAACCTCTCTGTGTGCACGACCCGTCTGAGATCGACCTGTGGCGGGAGCATTTTCAGATGATCACTCTGACTGAGATTATGCGTCAGAAAGATGATGTTGTCTTTGCAGAGATGCTGAACAGAATTCGTGTGAAAGGAAAGTTGGATGAGCTTTGCGAAGCAGATAGAAATTTGTTGTCACAGGCCATAACTGAACCAGCCCATTGTCCAACTGATGCGTTGCACATTTTTGCAACTAATAAAGAAGTGGATGCACACAACTCTGCAACACTGGCTCTGCTCCACACTCATATCATTGACATCCATGCAGATGATTATAGAAAAGATCCTAGAACTGGCAGAATGGCACTTCAAGACAGACCGTTGAAAGGAGGTAAAAACGAGTTACCAGACACACTGAAAGTTGCAGAAGGAGCTCGTGTCATGCTCACCAGAAACATTGACATACAAAATGGTTTGGTTAATGGAGCTTTTGGAATACTACTTAGAGTAGTTCACTCTGAAAACGACCAACACATCATCAAGCTTGGACTTAAAATGGATAATGAGACATCTGGAAAGAATAACCGCACACCAGCAGACGACATGGTGTACATTGAGAGAGCAGAGGAGAATCTGAAGCAGAAAGGAGTGGTACGAAGACAGTTCCCAGTGAAGCTGGCCTTTGCATGTACAATACATAAGGTACAGGGTATGACAACTACATCAGCTGTTGTCTCTCTTAAGAGCATTTTTGAGCCCGGCATGGCCTACGTAGCTGTCAGTAGAGTGACGTCTCTCAGTGGACTGTATCTTCTTGATATGGAAGAGAAAAAAATATTCACCAACCCAGAAATCACTGCAGCGCTTGAGAACATGAGACAAGCCAACCTTGATGACATGATGCCTCTTCTACACGTGAGGCAAACACTGAGCAGGTCAGAGGTTTTCACCATTGTTCATCATAATACAGAGGGACTGCCAGCTCACATTAATGACATCAAAAGTCACCATGAATTGTGTCTAGCAGATGTTTTGTGCCTAACAGAAACACACCTGCGGGGCTCTTTTGTCGCAGAGAGTCTCCACTTGGAAAATTACAATTTGTTCAAACGCAACAGACACCTGTCCTACACAAACTTTCCCCAGATGGCAAACAGAAGTGGTGGTGGAGTTGCTGTTTATGTGAAAAGTGACATTCAAGTGCATGAAAAACAGTACATCCATAATGTAACTGACCTTGAATTTCTGGCTTTAAAGGTTGAAGCACCAGTCAGTGCTCTGATTGCAGTTGTATACAGACCTCCAGACTACACTCTGAGGCCATTCCTGAAAAACCTGGTAAGCCTATTAGACTCATTGGAGATCATGGACTGTCATCCCATCATAGTTTGTGGTGATTTTAATGAGAATGTTTTATCCAGTGCAAACAAACCAATCCTGGAGCTGTTTGAGTCTAGGGGATACGCACAGGTCATCACTGCCCCTACCACAGAGAAGAACACACTGCTTGACCTAATTTTCATTTCTCAGTCAGATCGATGTCTCCATTCTGGAGTCATGAAGACATACCATAGTTACCATGACCCAGTATACTGTGTATTGTCCTGTGATGATTCATGATCTAGATCTTTGAATACAGTAAGTAATTTCTATATTTTTGAATGACTTAAGAAAGTAGAGCGATATTTAAAAGTTGACGCCCTGCATTGCAGTATAATGTTTGAATTGTTTACATAAAATACAATTACATGAATTAAGTAATGATATCAGTAAAAGATGACAATTTTATTTATTACAGAAAATCTAAAATTCACTAACAGTAACCTATAAATGTCAGAAAAATCAAATATAGCAGTTTAAAATGAATAGTGTAGGCATATCCTCTCTGCAGCCAGGCTTCAACATCCTGCCAGGCTGCCCCAGTCTCACTGTGGCTGGGAGGGAGGGAGGGTGGACCAGAGGATTGCCTACACAACACATAAATGTTCAACAGCTTCTTCATTGTTTCTGAGAGAACAATAATGACTAAAGGTTGCTTTTTAAAAAAACAAACAAACAAACAAACAAACCTAATTACAGCAATAATGACAGTTAAGCCACTTTATGTGTGCCTCTATTTTGAAATACTATTTACAAAAATGTTATTATTTTGGTTTGTTATAAACTTTAAACTTTTTCAAAAGTATACGATTATATTTTTGGACAAATCTTTCGATGAAACATACATTTTTATGAGCTTTTATCATGTTTCGGCCAGTGCAATCATCAGGGTGGGTCTGGGTTGATAACTGCACATTTCTGGCCAGAAATGTTTCAGCAGTGTTACATAAGTAGTACATATGTAACACTTGCTTTCTGTTACCAGCTGATACCCTACATTTGTATAGACATTGGATGGTGTGAGGTTGGGGAGTTGAGTGGGGGGGGGGGGGGGGGTTTACGGTGGGAGCTGAGGGGGGGGAGGGTGTTAGGTTTCCTTTTTTCTTTTTCTTTTTTAAGAGAGACACAGTCCTCCTGTGTCTTCTCCAAGCTTCACATGTAAGATCCAACAGTGTGAAGCACATAGCAGCTAGAAACTGTAATGCCACAGATCAGAGAGGCTTCATCATCACCATCTTCATCGCCGTACGATCAGAGCGTGAGACTTCACATCTGGAGCACAGGAGACATTCTGTGATAAGTCCTCCTTCTAGCTTGTCCCACAAGCAGTCGGTGAGATTTACTCACAACAAAACGGGTTAATGACATAATTTCCATGAAAACATGTATTCATTCTTTGTAAAGTGTTTAAATTGTGTTTTCACTTGACCTTAGGAGTGTTAGAGTGTATTGTAATGTCTGTACTCAGGTGTTTCCCTCTGTGATCCATCCCCATC
This sequence comes from Aulonocara sp. 'chitande type north' Nkhata Bay, assembly GCF_057382095.1. Lineage (NCBI taxonomy): Eukaryota > Metazoa > Chordata > Actinopteri > Cichliformes > Cichlidae > Aulonocara > Aulonocara sp. 'chitande type north' Nkhata Bay. The sequence continues at coordinate 50,848,238 of NC_141346.1, read as the reverse complement.
AGAGCTGAGACACTCAGGACTGAACAGACTGCACAGTTTCTGTGACCGAGCCTCCAAAACACCTTCTTTGAAACCACTCATGATAGAAGGGCTTCATATTTGCAGCAGCACTACTACAGGTATTCAGTTTATTACAGGATGTGTTTGTTTCTTAGGACCAGCTCTGAGTGCACACTACCTAACATATACACCTTTCTGTTCATTACAAACCAACTACTCTGGATCACACGGCCAGTTGGCAGGAATGTTGCTGCAGGAAAACATCCCTGGAGATCACCATCATTGTCAGACTGACTGTGCCTCCTCTGTGCAGTGTCAAGATCCTCCCTAAATGAGTGTGTAAGTTAACATTTTCATTATTTTATTCCCTTTGACAAGACAAGTATCACTGATATTTACATTTACAACTACATATGTTCCCGTTTTCTGCTCTTCTTTTAAAGTCCTCAGCTATCCTGCTTCTGTGCTGCTTGCCACACATCAAACACTGGCCGGATGACAGGGAGGATCCACTCTGAAGTCACTGGACATGATGAGGATCATATGGGACTTCATAGTTTCACAGAAACATTGTGCTCTGTGATTACAGGTTTTAAATGGACATAATGACTGCCTCTCTCTGATCAACAGGCTAAAGGATTGTTTTCATTGTTAGTGCTCTGTACAATGTATGCTTATTTAATATTTCATCACAGAGCAAACCTTTATTTATTTAACATTTTTTTATTTTGTTTTAATGTTGAATTAACTGTGGGGATTTTTTTAAGTGGGCACTTGGGATGTCATATGACCAGAAATGTGGTAACTGGAATTCAACAGTATGGAAGAAAAAATCTGCTGAGAACGAAACACATACAAAAACCCCCAAGAAAATTCAAATTCATTCCATGTAATCCAATCTAAAACATTTTAAACTGCTGAACAGCAACACAAACAGTGTTAAAAAACAGTGTTAACAGAATGATTATGATGATTTTGTACCAAAGTTTCAGGTCACATGGCACACCTAGTGTGTAGTGTGGGGTATCAGCTGGTAAGTATAGGTTTTTTCATATTTGTGTCCTTAGAGTTCAGATAGATAAAGACTTGTGTATAATAATTAGTCATAACCACAACTCAAAGTCAGGGACTAACTAAATTTGGGACTTTGTGTCTGAGCCCAGGTTAAAACAATGTGTAAAAAAGCATTTAGTGGCATGGCTGAACAATGCTGTATTGATACTTATTTATCCATGTTCACAAAAAGGACTAATGTGTTTATTTGATTATTTGCATGTGTTAAACTGTGTCACCACCTTAGGCTTTCATTTGAGTTTACTCACAAATCTCTATACAGTTCTCTTTTACCACTGTGTGGACTCTGTTTACATTAAAACATAAAGAAGAATGAGTAATAAAAAGATGTGTAGACAGATCAGAAGATTAAGTAGACCGATAGAAACAGCTGTTCAGCCATGTTCTAAGAAACCAACACAATTTAAAGGTTCAGGATTGTGGTTTTAAAAGTTGAATTTTCATGTATTTCATATGTTGCTCATTATTTTTTATTTAGTTATTTAATTTAGTTATTTTTCTTTATTCTACCAGTCCTTTTCAGAAAGAAGCTGTAAAATATGACTTAAGATTTTTATGTTATTTTCTATGACATACAAAACAAATTGATGTATGTAATACTATTAAACATGATATACACATGTGTATATGTCTGAAAAACATCATGCTGTATATTAAAGTTTGTATTTTCTGCAGAATGTTTGTTCTTCTTTTAAGTTCATTTCAATTAGAAGAATATGAACTTTTAATATTCATTCAGAGGTTTTCTGACTCTAAATGTTCTTTTCTCATTTCTTAGGGTTTTCTAATTTACATTTAAAACATTTTCAGCTTTTTTCCAACTTCTGCTTCTGTGTAACCTTCAGCTTTTAGCAGTTCAGCACCTTTGTTTTCAGGTTAAATTCGTTTTTTGTTTTTTTTTTTAATCTCATTCAATATTTTTAACTCAAAATTCAGCAATTAATTCATTTCAGTGCATACATTCAGATTCAAGCATTCACACTGCAGTTTCTTCAGAAAATGCACTTTCTAGTTAATTATTGATTTATTTCCAATTTTAATAAACTATTGAAACATTTAATCAATAATTTAATGATGTATTTAATTAATTCACATTGGCACTCCTGGCCCAGCTGCTGTGTTCATGAATTGGATTTTATTTCAATCTAACCCATCAAAGTCAGCGTGCAGGGTTAACGGTGATCAAGTCAAAACCATTACTTTTTACAGATAGCCAGTCTTTTAGTATGGAATGCCAGGACTGCCATAATGAATTAATTAAATACACCATTAAATAATTAATTAAGTGTGGCAATAATTAATTAAAATTGGAAATAATTAATTAAAATAGGAAATAATTAATTAAAAATGTTTTTGACACATTTAATTAATTAATTATTAACACATTTAACTAATTATTTAATGGTGTATTTAATTAATTCATTTTGGTACAGTTGACTCCTTCAGGTCTCACCATGAAAATTTTTTATCAACCTCACCCATCAAACCCAGGGGGCGGGGTTAACACTGATCGAGTCAAAACCATTGCTTTGGCCTGGTGGCCATTGTTTTTAGCACACAACAACTGGCATGTGGAAACTAACAGAACTGAACTTTGAAAAACCCTGTGTGGAGATACAGAAATTATTTTATTGGTGCCATATAATCTGCATCATTATAACTGCATTAATAACATTCTTTACAGCATTATTCCATTTAGTAATGGAATAATCCTGTGACACTAAGTCTACTCTTAGTGTTCTTTCAAATATAATATACTTAAAGGTCTCTATCATTCATGGGGTGACTTTTTTACTGACTGTTAATAAATACCATATTATGTGGGAAATAAATAAATGTGAGATTATTAAACTGACAATATCAATTTCCATATAAACACATTGCAACTTCCTCATTGCCTTATGTAAAAATTATCTTCCCTTTAGAGTATATAATGAACAATCAACAATGTTTCACAGTGTTTTATTTTTTATAGTTATTCTATAAATGGAATTAGTGAGGCAGATTTTTTTAATATGAGATAAAAACAATAAAGATGTGTAACATGAAGTCAGACTGCCAGGACATTCATGTAATTCTCGCAATTATTTTATAATATAGGTGCATCACAATATAGGTGCAAGGCTTCAGTTGGCTGTACATTAACCACTGTTGCCTGCAGATGTCACCCATGAGTGTAATTAATGAAGGTTAATGAACCAGTTTTTGACACAGTGGTTCAAAGAGGTTCAGAGCTTCATGAAACCTCTGTTTGCCATCACTAGGCGCAAGAACCTAAACCAAATTCCAAAATGGGGGTGTGTCACGGAGGAGCGCCACACCACAACTGCACTCTGGGGGCTTTTATAGATCATTGGCACAATGGCAGCAGGGCTTGCCACTTCCATGATGGCAACAAGTCACACCAGTTCTCCGACCCTATATACTAGATTTGCCACACCAACAGGCTGGCAAATCTAGTTTGTAGGCAAAAACATAAAATGCAAGACTTGACTAATAAGCTAAATAACAAGAGCCACTGGAGAGTAACATAATATATAAAAAATACTGACAACCTAAAGGTCCAAAGGACACGATGAATAAAACCAAAACAATAATTATTCAAAAAGTTATGAGCCCCAGAATTTCAAAACAAGTGCCAGGTACTGTGATATTTATTAGCAGAATGGAGAAGTGTTACTTCTGCTGGTGGGTGGAAATCCCACAGTGGAAATATTATTATTATTATTATTATTATTATTATCATTTCTAAGAGTGTAATAATTGTAATTGGAATGAAAAGAAAAGAAAAGAAAAGCAGAAACACTGATGAGTTTTTTAAAAATTGTGTTTTCAAAAGATTTACTGAATTAAAAGTAAGAACAGAACAATATAAGAGCCTGATACAATGTTTTAATGTGTAATAAAATGTAATATATGTTATATCAGCACCTCATTATAAGTTAGACTACAATAAATGCGTTGATTTACATTCCACCACTGGGTTTCCTGTTTTTTATCTTAATATTCTTTGAAAGTAAGCAAATATAAAGAACAACAAACAGGATGTTATTCAGTATCATGTCTTTGTAAAAGATTTATATTTATTCAGGTGTTTTGTACATCCAGTTTTTAATAAGAAGTGAAGCGATCCACAAAACATCAATAAATGATCAATCCTCCAGCAAATGCCAGTCTGATTCTTCTGGTTTCCTGTAATCTACTGGATGCAGCTACTTCCTTTTTTGTTCCTTAAAAACTCTACATGGATAACTTGAGTCCAAGATCAATTAACGTTTGGGACCCTGGAGGAGGGATAAGCAGAATGTGCAGAAATTTCTACAAATAAGCTGCACTTATTTCATTTTTCAGCTTAACAAATCATTTTGAAGGTCAGATGTAGTTAAATTATATGCATAAACATGTTTAATATGATTCAAATAAATCTGAATTTAGCTTTTAGACTTGATAAAAGAGTTTAGTTTAGTTTTATGGTACTGTATACACTACCAGTCAGAGGTCAGGTGTACTAGACTGACTTTTACACAACACAACTGATGGTCCCAGCTCCAGGAGGCAAGAAAATTCACAAATGAACCCTGACAAGGTACACATGTGAAGTGAAAACCATTTCAGGTGACTACATCATGAAACTTATTGAGAGAAAGTCCAGGGTTTTCAGTGCTGTCAACAAAGCAAAGAGTGGCTATTGTCAAGAATTTAAAATATAAAACGTGTTTAGAGTTATTTATCAAGTTTTTTTTTGCTACAAAATTCCATATATCTTGCTTTATATATTTTTGTAGAAAGTAGTAAAAATATATAAAAACCATTAAAGGTTTGTCCAAACCTTTGACTGTCATGTCAACAGTCACTAGAGCAGGGGTAGACAACTCCAGGCCTCGAGGGCAGGTGTCCTGCAGGTTTTAGATGTGTCCTTGATCCAACACAGCTGATTTAAATGGCTAAATTATGTACTTAACATATCGTGAAGTTCTCCAGAGGCTGGTAATGAACTCATCACTTTATTCAGGTGTGTTGACCCAGGGTGACATCTAAAACCTGCAGGCTCAGGTAGAACAGAAAAACACTACAACCAGTCCATTTACCAGTGAGTTGAACCCAATTCTGCTCAATATTACTTTGATCTCTTTTAGAGCTTCATGGTGCGATCCTCCACAACAGTTGTAGTTTCTCATGTTGCCCTTTGGAAACATTTATTACCCAGCCTGTACTATAATATGACTAAACTATTTCCTATAAGTTTATTTAAATTACAGAGTTGGTCCCAGACTAGTGGTTCTTTAATCCGAAGGGCAATTGCCAGGAGACTCAACACCTTTGTAGATCATCGTGGCAGTGACAGGGAGAGATACATTGGTCATGTGTCAACAGAAGCAGTGCCAGATATATGATGCATTTAATCCAACCCGTTGCTGACCCCGCTGCTGTTGAGTCCATCAAAACTGCATTATGCTTTCTATTAAGGACTTGATTGTGCAATACAGTTCAACAGAGTTCCAAATATTGATAAAGCTTATGAGATTTTTTTAGGAAAATTTAAACTGTTATATAATAGTCATTGCCCAGTAAAGAAATATAGTAAAAAACAAAAATATGCAGAGTGCCCATGGATTACAAAAGGATTGCAAAATGCATGTAAGAAGAAAAATACCTTATACAGAGAATTTATAATGAACAGAAGCACAGAAGCTGAAAATAAATACAAGAAATATAAAAATAAATTAACGAGTATTTTAAGGTCATGTAAAAAGGAATACTATGAAAAATTACTGATTATGAATAAAAATAATATTAAAGGGATCTGGAAAACATTAAATACCATCATCAAAAAGGGCTCGGGGCAGGCAGACTATCCTTCGTATTTCGCAAATAATGATAGAAATATTACTAATATGAGAGATGTGGTAAATGAGTTCAATAAATTCTTTGTAAGTGTTGGGCCAGACTTGGCTGAAACAATTCCTGATATAACAGATTCTGTAGAGAAAGAAACTAGACTCATTGACCGCAATCCTCATTCAATGTTCTTAACGGTGGTGGAAGAAATGGAAATCATTGATATTGTTGGGAAATCACAAACAAAAAACTCTACAGACTCTGACGACATTGATATGGAAATCGTTAAGAGAGTGATAGAGGGCATTTCCAAACCCTTAACACACATTTGCAATTTGTCCTTACAAACTGGTGCATTCCCAAAACAAATGAAAACAGCTAAAGTAACACCACTGTTTAAAAATGGTGACAGACACCAATTCACAAATTATAGGCCTGTCTCTCTACTTTCTCAATTTTCAAAAATACTGGAAAAAGTCTTTAGTAATAGACTTGACAAATTTATAGATAAACACAAAATAATAACGGATAGTCAGTATGGTTTCAGATCAAATAGATCAACATCATTGGCATTAATGGAACTGATCGAAAATATCACCAACAATATAGATAAAAGACAATGTATAGTTAGTGTATTCATTGACCTAAAAAAAGCTTTTGACACAATTAATCATGACATATTACTTGATAAACTGGAGTACTACGGCATTAGAGGAGTGGTGTTAGAATGGGTAAAGAGTTATTTGAGAGACAGGCAGCAATTTGTGAAAATTGGGGAATATCAATCAGAGTGTATGGACATTGTTTGTGGAGTTCCGCAGGGGTCAGTATTGGGACCAAAGCTGTTTATCCTCTATATCAATGATATATGCAGAACATCAGATATACTACAGTTTATTCTATTTGCAGATGATACAAATATTTTTTGTGCTGGAGAGAACTTACATCAGCTTTTGGAAATTGTCACACAAGAAATGATTAAACTGAAAACATGGTTTGATAGAAATAAGCTATCATTAAATTTGGAAAAAACTACATTTATGTTATTCGGAAATTGTAAAAAAGATGCAGGAGCAAAATTATTAGTAAACAATGTTGAAATAGAGCAAGTTTCGGATACAAAATTTCTGGGTGTGATAATAGATAACAAAATCTGCTGGAAACCTCACATAAAGCATATACAAGCCAAACTGTCAAGAAGCATCTCCGTACTAAGTAAAGTTAAATATTTTTTGCCTTCCAAATCACTCCGGGTACTTTATTGTTCACTTATATTGCCATATTTGGAATACTGTGTGGAAATTTGGGGAAACACATATAAAACTGCACTTCAACCAATATGTAAAATTCAAAAAAAAGCAATCAGGATGATTAATAAAGCAGGATTTAGAGACCATACTAACATCATGTTTTTGAAATTAAAAATACTGAAGTTTATGGATCTTATAAAATATAAAACTGCAAAAATTATGTACAAGGCCAGATACAATATGTTACCAGGAAATATACAGAGGATGTTCTATGACAGAGAAGGAGACTATGAATTGAGGGGGAAATTGAATCTAAGGATTCTTAAAGCACGGTCAAAGGTTAAAACCTTTTGTGTCACTATTTATGGGGTAAAACTGTGGAATAGTTTTACTATAGATCTACAGCAATGCTCAGGAATTAGTAAGTTCATGAAAATACTTCGAAAACTGATTTTGGAAGAATATGATACCGATAAAGATGATCACCCATTGTATGTATAAAAATATCAAATTATATCCAAATTATATCAGTCACGGTAGCCAAGTTTATATAGGTTCTCCTCGTGTATCGTGTGGAGTATGTGATGATGGGAATTAGGTGAATTATGTGGGATCAATAAGATGTTGAGCAGGGGTAGGAATTAATAAGTATGTTCATACTTCTTCCTACTCCTTTTCAGACCAAACATTGTTACATTATGTCAGACGATTTTGTTTTATTTCATTATATATTTTTTGTTTATCTGAACACATACGTGTGTGTGTGTGTATATCTACATATATATTCGTATCTGTAAATGAAAATATATGTAGTGTGTATATATTGTTTTTTGTTTTATATGTCTGAAACAAATAAAGATACAATACAATACAATACAAACCTCTGCATGTTTTCTGTTTAAGAGGAAATGTTGAGCTGGAGCCAGTCTGCTCTGTGAAACCGTCAGTGGGATGTTAGCTATCCCGATAGCTGGCCGATGGGTGTTCTGGGTGGTTTCTCACAGTCTCTGTGTCTTCCTTTGGCTTTTATCTTTCTAAAGAAATAAGAGGAGTAAATGTTCATTGATCTTGGCCGGTGGTCAGCCTGGTTCTAGCAGGGGGTAGGAGGAGCAGTGATGTGAATGTTGCTGCTGCTGCTGTAAGTTTTTGCTTCTTTCGATTTGTTTATTGTTTTATTAATGAGAATTAAAAACATAAATGTAAATATTTGATCATATTTGATCATAAATGAAAGCAATGAATAAAGGTTATTACGTGACATTTACTTAATTAGAAGAAAAACACAAAGAATCTTTTAATAAACATGATATACCTAGATTTTTTTTTAATAAATGTGTTAAATACAGACTCAGGTGAAGGTGAACACAAACTGTAGTTGTTTTCTTTCCTTATTGTAAACTATAATTAATTTTTTTTATATATTATATTTGTATTTTCTTTACACCAGAAGAAAATTAGCTGAAATTCTAGTAGTCTCATTGGACGCTAAAAGACTCTTTGAGTCTTTTTTTTACATCCTCTTTTGTGAAACAACACCGAATATCAGCAGCTTCTGTATTATACTGTTTGGCAAAGTCTCTGTTGTACTTCGCCATCACATATTTCCAGTAGTCTGATGCCTTAAAGCTCTCATCTGGAGGGATTTTCCAGTCTGGGTAAATTTCCTTGTATCTCTTGTAAGGGTGCCATTCATAGTTTGTATCACTGCAGCGAAAACACTGGTCACTGATCACAAGGGAAGAGCATATGTCAGTGATCAGTTTTTGCGTATTCGGCCAGAATATAGCCCATATGGTTTTCACTGCCCTATGCATAGCCAAGAAAACAGTCCTTATGAACTGGAAAAATAAAAATAATCTGAATTCTAACCAATATAGAAATTATCTATTAGATTACATTAGTCTTGATACAGCCTCTGCCACCACATCAGATCAATTGCTCTGGGCTCCTTTGATCAGCTCCATCACCTAGTGGGGGTGGGGGGTCATAGTTTGGTCCCGCCTTCACTGTTGTGATTGGTGTGGGGGTAGGGACAGGCTTAGGGCGTCGGGGGGTTCCCCGGAGGCATCTTTCTTGGGGGCTCAACCCGGGGTAGCGGTCATGTCCAATTAGGGGCTCTGTTGGCTCTCAGGTGACGGATACCTCGTGGCTGCGTGCAGCGGGGCTAGGGGAGGGTCTGTGCTGACGGACGTGGGTTACTGACCTGGTAGCCTGGCTGCCCCTGGGTGGGTCCGGGATGGGCGTGAGGCTCTGGGGGCGCTCCGTCTCTGCAATGGCGTGTCCAGCGGGGTGGCCTGGGGGGGCACAGGCCACCCCCCCAACCAGACTGACCACCCCAGGTGCCACCCCAAAGGTAAAACAATAAAATTCAATCAAATATCAAATGTCCGATTATGTTTTCACGGTGAAGCTCAGATATCCGAGTGTAAGTGAATGCAGCATCGGCTTCTGCGCTATGTGCATCACGTTAGCAGGAGAGCCAAGCACGAAAGACGGCACTGCAGGAAACAATTTTTCGGTGAAAGAAAATGAGGACAGAATAAATGTCCCGGTAAGTAATATTAAGTTTGTTGAGTTTAGTAAACTTGGGTGAAATTAGAATCCGAAGGAAAAAATAACACTTAAAGAATTATTGCAGCCGTCGAATATTTCAGACAGTATGCTACTGAGGGCAGCTAACATAAGAGTTATGAGTTATAAGATATAATCTAAGTCGTAACATTGCTGTATGGAGCTGCAGATTTGGTTGCAGGTTAACATAGCTGGACTGGCCATCGGGCATACCGGGCATATGCCCGGTGACTTATTTTTTTTTTTTTTTTTTGTAATGGCATGAACAATGAGAGGTGGTGGATTGGCCAGATGCAGGTCGATGTGTAAAAATAACTCAGTTGTTTGGTGGTGGCTATGGCGGGGCTTCCACAGAGGCCAGCAGGTGGATGAGGGAAGGGGAGGCAGGAGGAGAGCCCCGAGGCAGCCACCAGTCCGAGTGTCAGGTGAACTGAACTTCAGGTAAGAAGTTATGACCTGCAGTCTATCTGGGTAAGATATAAACTAAGTTTAGGTGGAGTTTATTTTCGTTGTGCTGACTTTTTGCCGTCAGTTGCAATAACTCGTACTGCGTTCTAGCCAGCTTGATGGAGTTTTTAGGTGGGTGGGTTCTATGATGTTACTGATAGTGAACTTTATTTTATTCATAAGGTTAGTTAGTAGAGTTGCCAACGGCTCCTTAAAAAAATGGAATGGTCCCTCATTCAGAGAAAATATTACACGTTTCGTATTGAGCTGAGAAGAGACGCAGTTTGTCCCGAACTTTAGCTAGAATGGAAAAAGACACAAAGCTGGAGTTATTCTGTCGTTACGCTGCACAGCTGCCTCTTCTTCTCTCATTCTCTCCCCTCCCTCTCCTGTTGCTACTTCAATCATGAAACTGATCAATGATCAGCTGATCGGCTTTTCTCTCTCATTTATTTATCGCCCAGTTTAGGACTTTTTTCATGTCTTCATTGATTTTGATGAGCGACATAAAGGCACCTCGAGTACATCGACCACTGCTGACTGCAAACTGCACTCCAAACATGGTGTTAAGGAGAGTGGACTTTCCTGTGCCCTGAACTCCAAGAACTGTGACTACCAGGATCTTTCTGTTTGGAGACACCAAGTCACTGAGCTGAGAGAGAACATCACTCAACCATCTTAGAGGGATGTTGGATGCATCTCCATCTACAAGCTCAAGAGGAAATCCATCAAGCAACAACTCTGCACACAGTTTGGGCAGATGCTGCAGCTGTTGATGTGCTGGATTTGTTTGTGAAAGGGACAGTGAAGCTTCATAGATCTGACCCATTTCACGGAACAAGTGTTCAGTCCCCAGTGAGCTGTTGGAAATTTGTCTGTCAATTTCTTTGATCTCCTCTTTGTTCTCAGAGTTCTTACATTTTTCTTTATATTTCTCCCGAAGTTCAGACAGTCTTACACGAGACATGTTGTCCAGGTTCGTTCGCATCCATTTCAGGAAATAAAACCTCTCTGTTCCTGGGCTTGATATTGCATTAATGAAACATGTCATAACTGTTGACATGTCATAAAAGTTTTGTTTTTTTCGTAGTTCTTTTTTCCTTTTCTGAAGTTCGCTTTTGTAATCTTCTATATTTTCAGACCTGATATGTTGAAGTCGACATTCTTCTTTCTCTAAGCAGGTCAGTTCTTTCCATATTTCACCTTGTCGTTGAAGCTGATCTTCTTTGTATTTATGGATGTCTTGAATTTCAGCAGTGATGGCTTCTGCATTTGTCTTTGCAGTCTGACACTCTGGAGAGTCTTCATCAACCAGGATTCCCAGTTCGTGGGCAATGTCTGCCATCTGCTCTATTGTCATCTTCATCTTTGAGTTCCTAACTACATCTCTGACTGTTTCCCTCAGACTTTTCACAAAGTCTACATCATTTCTTTGTTTTGTCTTAATAATGATGTTGGTTTTGGTCAAGCCCAACGTCAGCACTAGGTTTTCCAAAGCATCTGTACTGTTGTGCTTGCTCTCATAGTTACCCACTAAGAAGATCTGTGCCTTGTGCTGTTGGTTGGTAAGTAGACTGAATTCAGATTCAGAGCCTAAATGGTCAAAGAACACAAAAACTGCTGCAGATCTCTGACACAGAAAGGAGTATTGTGTTTGAAAGCTTGCAATGTCTCCACAAAGGTTGGCTACAGCCACTGGTTGACTGAAAGTATCAATGTTTGCTTTTCCACAAGGAAGATACCAAGTAATTTCAGTCAGTCCATTGGATATTCTTCTTGGACTGTCACCACACTCCATGTTGCGGTGAACATAGGTGTCATGGTAGTGCTGAGAATTGCTCAGAAGTTTATTGAGAATCTCTGACTTGGACGAGGAGCACTCACCCAGTCTGACAAAAGAGATCATTGGAAGTTCAGAGAGAACGATTCTGTCTTCAATGAAGCCCTTGGACTCTGACAGAGACTGAGGTCTGTACTTTTTAACAATGTCTCTCATGGCCCACAGCATGAGTGTGCACTGATTGGTGTCACAATTTGGAAGCAGCAGAGGAACAGAGAACTGACACATGGACATTTTGAATGCGATTTCCTGCTGCAGAAAACCATCAGAACACAGAAAGAGAGCAGTGATTATGTCAGGAGGGTTCACCTTGTCATCTGTGTTTGTACTGTTAAATAGATTTTCAAAGAATAACTTTGCATTCCCTGATGTATTGTCACTGCATGAATGACAAACTGAGGTATATGTCACATTCCTTGCTATCACATTAACCATCAAGAGTTTCCTTAGAAAATATCAAGGAAGGTCTGATTTCTGATTCCCGGGTTCATCAATAAGAGTCTTCTCATCAATCTCAAGTATTTTTCTGAGCGATATCTTTTTTCTGTAGTACTGCTCCAAGCCCAGATCTTCCAGTAACCTCGCCAGCTGTGTCTCTGTGGATAAAAAGATGGTTGTTATTTCTGGAAAAACAACCAAGTCAGCTACACTGGGATTGGTTTTATGTACTTTTTTTCTATTATATTTGAACACTCAAAGCGCTTTATACAACATGCCTCGTCAACACATATTTATACAAGCAGTGTTTTCTATACCTAAATGCATTCTGTCAAATCTTCACACTCTAATGAACAAAACAGAGAGCAACTTGGGTTTTATATTATGGGTTTAATATACTCTTTAAACCGTCAATCAAGTACTTTGAGTACAGTGAGCTTCACTTTTTCAAAGGCAAAAAGGGCATTCATTCTCAAAGAGTGTGTCTAATCATACATTTCAGTTTCACAGTTGCTACAATGAACAAACCCAGTTAAAACTTAACTAACTACTCTATCTACTGTCTACTCAGGTTTTACTGAATACACAGGTCAACAATTTTTTTTGTTTTTGTAATTATCAGAAACCACAACACACTTTTCTAAACCAGTTTTCATGCAGATTTCAGATGTGCTTTCAGATTTTTCAGTCACGTCAACTTTTTCAAAAATGAGTAATATTAATTTGCAATGGATTTGTGTGTGTTAGGCGCACACTGACGCACACTGTGGCATAGATATAATGATCACTGTCAGTCAACTACCTCTGTGATTTGTTTGTGTATATTGCGTTCGGATTGTCACAATACAGCATCCAGCAATAGTCAGCCATCATGCACTCATTCTGCTCCATTAACTGAATGTCCTGATGAAAACGCTCTCCCTCTTCATGACTCACCATGCCAAGATTTCTGGAAAGAACTTGAGGTGAGTGTTGGAAGTGTATGTTCAATTACATGCAACAGCCCAGTTTCTGGTAGGACTCAAGCAGATGCTGAACTCCTTTATTGTATGCAGGAGACTTGTGGATGCCCAGAAAGTTTTCACAGAGCCACTACAAATTTGGCTGTTGGGAGAGTTTGTTTGAAGCCTTCATCCTGCAAAACAGACTTGTGGACCTATAAATATCCCTTCCTACATTTTTGCAGTGCTTATGTCTGACCAAGAAGCAGAAACTTGACACTGGTTTTTCATGGCTCATAGGCATCTTGTGGCTGTCAGTTAGGCTTGACATAATGTTCTGCAGTAGATCAGCTGTCCCACAGCCAAAGGAATCTGCAGAATTTGGTAAATCCTCCTTCCATTCCCACCAATATACCAATCACCTTCAGATAACAACAGATGTTCCACTGATGAGTTTTATACGCAACTGACTCAAGCAGTGTCTTCATGTAGTCATAGGACTTCTTTAGATGAACAGAATGGCATTTGGGACACTTGGTTTGGCTTTTCCACAAGCTTCTTTGTGAAGAATCAATAAAGAGATGACATTGAGCTAGAAAACGCTCTTGTGACAAACTGCTGGAGAGTCCGTCGATGTCATGACAATAGCACAGTGAGCTGTGAGCAGTGAAGAACGCTGTCAAGTTATCACTTTGACTTCTGTAGTGAGTTACAGCAACACCCTTGGCCAGCAAATGCTTCTGCTTAAGCCTCAAAGCAGGAAGTTCGGCTTTGTCTTTCATCAGATTTTGATCACAAACAACTATCAGCTCTGCTTGTGTCAAAGTCTCTTGTTTGTAAATCTTGGTTGTAAATCTACATCGGGGACCTAATCAGGATCTGATGACCCTGGACTTTAACCAGATGCACCTTGTTCCTCTTCACCTTCTACAGAAGCTACTCCATCATGTGGTGGTACAGGAACAAGCAATGAGTCATTATGAAGAACAGGCCTTATTGCAGAATCCAGGCTGCAATATACAATTTTGTTCTTATTTTTGGCTGAGAATCCTGTTGTATTCACACGGCAAAAATGGCAATCAATGAGATGATTCCTGCCACACCACCAGGATTGCAGATGGCATTGCTGCCATTCAGTGATTTAGCCAATCACGCAATCCATTGGAACAACTGTTGCAGATGACATGTGGAGCCCAAGATTTATCCTGGTCCCCCAGCGGACAGCCAAAGTACAATTTGTGTATCTTCTTGTATGTCTGTGATAATTGGGCAATGTTGTGCTGTCATTGTGAATCAATCACACACATAACAGAATCTGTCTGGATGATTAATTTTTAGGCATGTTAACAACTGAAATCAATCACAATTAATGCCGTCTGTAAAATAAAAGACAGGGAGCTGTTGGTAAATCTGGTAATACGCTTAGGCTAATTATACCAACTATCATGCAATATATAACTAGCTTCATCACTAACCTGCACATGCCAGGGAAAACTAAACACAGATGTAAAATCAGCATGAAAAACACCACAAACCGACACAAATTTATCTGTGATGATTTTGAACTGTTGACCTGTGTTATCAGCTTGGTTGGGTGCTGGTCAAACCCAAACACAAGGAGGTGCACATGTTCAGTGATATTATTTGTGAATAGCCTGTTGACCTTTCATACACTGCACAACATGTGTTTACATGCAAAATCACCATCAGATATTTATGATGTATTTTTGATGTATTGGCCAATTTTCACCATGCACATGTTGATCACTCATATTCTAAATCAACAGGTTTGTGCTAATATACAGCCTGAATACAGCCACACCTCCATTTCTCTGTACAGGGAAATACATTTACCTCGAGGTGAAGTTAAAAGATTGGTTACTGAGCTATAAGCAAGACGCCTGTACTTTAAGGCTGTCAGGGTTCCTGGGTCGGTGACCCAGTGTTTTCAGTTTTGTTCATGTTCAGTAGGGCTGCCACGATTAGTCGACTAGTCACGATTACGTTGACTATCAAAATCGTCGACGACTGATTTAATAGTCGACGCGTCGTTTGAAGCTTTGTAAGATCACAAAAGACGCAGGAATGAGTAGTAGGATTTAAGAGTGTAATAACGGACTGAAACAGATGATGGCAGCACTGCATGTACAAGGATGTCAGCTGCCGTTAAACCCCGAAGAAGAAGAAGTAGCTCTGTCCCAGAATTCATAGCGCAGCCCAGCTTAGTTTCCAACAATGGCGGCAGCTACTTAGTTTTAATATTACTCTTATTATTCTTTCTGGGTCACAAAATAAACGTTTAACATATTTTCAGGCGAGAATGTAGCTGTGTAAACCTCAAATATCTGCTCAGTTTATCAAGACACCACATATTTTCAAAAGCGCTCCGACGTTTTCGGAGACGTCTGTTACCCACTAGCTCGATAGCTAGCCACTAGACTCCCGGCAAATCGTTTTCAAACCCACCGCTGTCTTTCGCTACTCAGGTTAAACATATATAAGTCACTTAGATAACTTAAAACTGTTATTGTTTGGCTTTTTTGTATTTTATTTGTTCCTGAGTAAATCGGTTTGGCTGAGATTAAATTTATAGTTTTTACACAGCTGAATAAACGTCAAGCAGACAGCTGATTATCAGAAGTGTGAGATGCTGGAGAATATACTCCGGTGTCCTGTTATATTTTAGATAGCAAGGAGTTTATTAAACTTCACCGAAACAATCTGCAAATTTCATTCAAATTTAATAAACTATCATCTTGTCTTTATTTTTAGTTAGCACCTTAAACACTTAAAGCTGTAAGCTAATGATAGTTATATAAGAGCAGATGCTGCTGGTGCAATAAGCTGTACGTTTTATGTCCAATGGATGATGATCTGATTAGTCGACTAATCGCAAAAATAATCGGTGACTAGTCGACTATCAAAATAATCGTTTGTGGCAGCCCTAATGTTCAGTTTATTTTGCCACTTCCATGTGCTCACTTCCTGCTTTTCCTGTGTCAGCTCGTCTTGTGTCATTAGCCAGATTATGTTCAGCTGTGTACTCACCTGTCTCTCATTATCATCCTCATCAGTCTGTGTATTTAAGCCCTCTGTTTCTACTCGTTAACTGTCGTGTCATTGATGTTATGTTGTCCTTCCCGTGTGTTCCCTCAGTTCAATCAGCCGTTCGGTTGTCCAGCCAGTCAGTGTCCATTCACCCTCTGTTCACCCACTCCCTATAATAAACCTTCACCTACCTGCCAGTCCTGCATTTGGGTTCCTTCTTCCTCGCCTCCACACAACGCCTGACAGAATGACACGACCCGTGCCACGAAGACACGATTGGAACCCAGCGGACTCGGACCTCTACTAGCGGCAGGAGGTAGCGCTCTCCTTGTGGGCGGAAAAGCTCAAGGAGAGACAGCGGCTCTTCGCGGAGCAAGAGCACATCTTCGAGGGCACTCGCTTGGCTCTGGGCGGGCCTCGGAGACGCCGTGTTCCCCCACCTGCTGCCTCACCTGTACCGGAGCATTTGCCGCAGAGAGTGGACGTTTCACGCTGCGCTTCGGCCACTCCCTCTCTCGCCACTCCGCTCCTCGCTCACACACCAGCCTCCTCATTCGCCGGACCTCCACCATCACCACGGCACAACGGCTACGCCTCCCACCTCGGCTCAACGGAGGCTACCGCGCCAGAGGCTCTGCTGTTTACCCTGGCCGCTTCCTCTTCCCGGAGAAAGCGGCGCACACGCCGCCATAAAACGGACTACTTTCAGCCACTCCCGATGGTGAGCTCCAGTGACTGTTTTTCGCACTCACCATCTGATTATTCACTTAAAACGCACAATAGACTCACTTCTGATTCATGGGGAGTCTCCCTCCTAGACGAGGACGTGGACTGGGAAGAGTTTTTCTGCTCTGCTCCAAAGACTGTAAATAGTGGTGGCAGAAAAACCAGAACAATCCCCAATAAACCTGCCAGTAACACACACACCGTCACTATTTCCACACCCGTTACTCAGCCATTTCCCACCAGCACGACGGCCCAGATTCGGCCTTCCCCTTCAGCCGTTTCACCTCCTCTGATGGCTAGGGCCCAGTCTACACCCACACCAGTGCCAGGTCCCAGTAGGAGGGCAGCTGCGACCCAGTCTACCTCCACACCCGCTTCTGTTTCTCAGGTGGGGGTGACTGGTGTCCAGCCACCTCCCGTGCCTGTCCCAGCACCCAGGCTGAGGGCAGCCCGAATCCAATCTGACCATCCCAGAGGCCCAGCCGAGGCTCTCCAGCCAGTGCCCTCATGCTCCGGAGGCTCGGAAGAGCTAGCCCGCTTACTCACCAGCCCACCACTTCATCCACCACCTGATCCAGCCTTTCACGCACTAGCTTTATCCCTGGTTAGGCTGGCTGAAGTGTCCCCTGCTCAGGCACCAGCCTTACTAGCCCAGGCTGTAGCATTATCTCCCTCATTAGCTCAGTCTATAAGCTCAGCCATCAAAACATTTATAGCATTCAGGTCTCTTGTATTGAATACTTTTATTTTTTTTTATAATATTGTTGTTATTATTTTATGACAGGATTATGATAAAGAGCTAGTGATGGGATTTCCGGCTCTTTTTAGAGAACCGGCTCTTTCGGTTCGGCTCACTAAAAAGAGCCGGCTCTTTCGGCTCCGAACCGGCTCTTTAGGTTGTTTTGTTGCTTTAATTAATTTATTATTAACAATAATATAAAATTATGCACAAAAGGAATTACTAATGTAAAAAAAAAAAAGTGGTTTTATTTGTATATGTTTATATATAAATATATGCGTTGGCCCCTAGAGACAAAACACGTACAAACTCCAAAACACATTTCTAGCATGAACTGAACTTCCAAAACAGAGCTACCTAGATTACCTAAATTACACAATTGAAAGCATGAAAGCATATGTGTATTGTTTGTGTATTTATACACAAGCATTCATATATAGTCAAATAATTAAAAAAAAAAAAAAAGTTAATTTACCTGTTATTACCACACACCAAATCTGGTCGTTGGTACTTGCTGGCTTGTGTAGCCACTAGGTAACAAAAGCTCAACACTGCCCCTAGCATCCTGGAGCACTCCTGTTGTCTTTTGTATGTGTTTTGAGTTTTTACGTGCTTCAGAGTTTTTATGTGTTGTTACGTGTTTTGGAGTTTGTACGTGTTTTGGAGTTTGTACATGCTTCAGAGTTTGTACGTGATTTGAAGTTTGTATGTGCTTTGTCTGTAGGGGCCACCGTAAATATACTTTTATTTACTCCACATAAAATGTTATAAATAAATCATATAATACAAAAATCAACTATTCACATTTCAACTTTTAACTATTTAAATTTTCAGCTTTTTCCTTTTACAAATTTAAAGTGACACAACACAAAACACTGCAAACTACAACACAATTAAATATAAATTAAAATATGAAAACAAAAAGAACATGCATATTCTCTGTCATATGGACCTGCATGAATAAACTTTCTGAATCCTTTATCATCCGCAATTGAAAATAGTGATTACTATACCTTTCTAATGTGGTGTTGTTGTTCCTGGCTCTTTCTCTCTCTCTCCCTCCTGCTCTGTTCCTGTGTTACTGAGTGTAACTACCGCCCCTCCCCCCTCTTCCCAGCGTAAAGCACAAGGCTCGCATGCGGAGTGAAGCGTAAAAAAAGTGCCAGAGAGAGGGTGAGAAAAAAAAACAAAAAAATAAGGCTCGCGATAAGGAGCCGGCTCGCGTCGTTCACGTCAAAGACCGGGCTCTAAGAGCCATTTCGTTCACGACCGACCCATCACTATAAAGAGCAGCTCCACATTGAATTTTATTCAAGATGACCTGCTGATGGGGAAGAAAAGTAATTAAAGTGATTTTGGTTTTTGGTGGCAGACAGGCTGGTCTGAATATTTCATAAACTGCTGATCGGTCTTGATTTCTGCTGTGACATTTAGATGTTAGGGTCAGAACTTAGCACAAAATGACATGGAAGCCTAGATCCATCCTGCCTTGTATCAACAGTTCATGCTGCTGTTGCTGATGTACTTTATATCACTGAGGACCATCTGAGCAGTTATTTAAATGCCGTTGCCTGTCTGAGTGTTGCTGCTGACCATCTCCACCCCTTTATGAACACAGTGCACCCACCTTCAGACAGATGTATCTAGCAGGATGAAGTTCCATGTCCCAAAGTTTAAATCATCTCAAACTGGTATAATGAACATTAAAAGGAGTTCACTGAACTTAAATGGCCTCCACAGCCACCAGATCTCAAAAGAAGAGTGTCTGTAAAAGTCTGCAGCAACTGTGTGATGCTTTGCTATTTTACTCATTACCCATCATGACTCATTAGACTGCTGGGGTAATGTTACTAATTATTTTATGTTTAAGATTTAGTAATTTGCAGCTGTGGGTGGACAGTGTCTGCAGACTCACATGAAAAGTTAGAGACTGGAAACAAAAAGATCAAAAGAGGAAAAGGTTCTTTACGTCTTCACTGACGAGAGACGTCTGAGAGACTCTTACAGTTATTATTATTACTTGATTTGATTCCTAAAAATATGAATTGTTAGGTACCTTCTGCCCTACCTGAATGTAGCTTATAATAAAAAGCACTTAGATTGCTCAGTGTCATGGATCGCTGCGTGGCAGGCGGGAGGAGGACCCAATCGCAAGATTCACAAACATGGGGATGAACTCAAAAGCAGCTTTATTGCTGACAGGCAGAACATAGGAAATACAGAACTCAACTAAACTGGGAATCAATAAACTAACACTCGTAGGGAGACACAGGAAAATCCACACAGCAATGAGGGAGAACGCGACGCCGAACAGAGGGAGACGCAGACAGAAATACACAGGGTTAACGAGGAAAGTGGGAACACACGGGGAACACAGCTGACACAGATAACCATAACAAGACAGGGCGGGGTGAACATAACACTGACGGGAGACGGGCAGAGTCAAACAGGAAGTACAGAGGTTCAGACAGGAGGAGAGAGAGCACGGGGAAAACACAGACATAACGGGCTGGGGAAACATGGAACAACCACAAAGGGAGACGAGGGCTCATAAATACACAGAGGGCACACAGGGGGGAGAGAGAGCACGGGGAGAACTTAGACATAACGGGCAGGGGAAACATGGAATAAAACATAAGGAGAGACGGGGGCTCACAGATACACAGACAACAGGGCAACTCAGGAAACATGGCCTAAATAGGGAACAAAATACAAACATACAAGAAAACTAAGAATACTGGGCCAACATGGCCCAGGACCATGACAGTACCCGCCCCACAAGGGCTGGCTCCCGACAGCCAAAACCCGAGAACCAAGACAAAAACAGAAAACAACCCACCCAGGGCGGGAGGCGGGGGACCAGGACGGAGGGACCAGAACAGGAAACAAAAACGAACAACAGAAAACACAGGAGCACAAGACCATAGTTCAAATAAAGTTCAGGGGGCCGACCCAGAGCCCACCGGCACAAAAGTCCACGGGTCACACGGTCGGGGGGCCGACCAGGCGGGTGGCACAGGTGACAGAGCTGGTCCGGAGGCCGGCCGCGCGGAAGGCAGCGACGAAGGAGACGACGGAGCAGTTCAGGGGGCCGACCGCGCGGAAGGCAGCGGCGGCTCTCCAGTGTCAGGTGTACCGGCCGAGGCCCGGTGGGCACAGGACCAGTCGAGGCTGGACCAGACGAGGCAGGAGCAGATGGTGGCGTGGCAGCCACAGGCGACGGAGCCGGACCAGGCAAAGGCGAAGCGGGGGCCGGACCAGGCGTCGCTGAAGCAGATGCAGATGCGGGGGCCGGACCAGGCGTCGCTGAAGCAGATGCGGGGGCCGGACCAGGCGTCGCTGCTGAGGCTGATGCAGAGGCCGAAGCTGGACCAGGCGTGGCGGAGGCTGGACCAGACGAGGACGAAGTCTCGGATGAGGCTTGCCCAGACGAGGACGAAGACTCGGACGCTGCTGGTAGAGCGGGTGGCTGAACGGGCCCCTCGGACCCTCCAGCGGAGACGGGTGGCTGAACGGGCCCCTCGGACCCTTTAGCGGAGACAGGGAGGTGCTGGCAGGGCTCACTGGAACCCCCAGCGGACGAGGTAGATGGCGGCGCAGGAGCCGCGGAGTGCTGGATGAGCTCATCCGAGCTTCCAGCAGGAGCTGATGCAGAGCCAGAGAGAATTGGGACCCCTGGCTCAACGTTAAGCTGGCTAGAAAACTGCACTGCTACGGGGAGCTGGGCCAAAGGTTCAGGTGCTACCTGAGCTGCTGGACACACGGGGACCTGAGCTGCTGGACACACGGGGACCTGAGCTGCTGGACACACGGGGACCTGAGCTGCTAATGGTGCTGAAGTAGATGGCTGCATGGGAGACTGAACTGATGGGGAAGCTGATGCCTGAGCTAAGAACTGGGCTAATGACTGAACAAAAGACTGCAATACGTGTTGAAGTGGCTGTTGTGGTGATGGCAGTTGTGACAGTGGCTGAACTAAGTCTTCTGAGCCTTCTGAACACGAAGAATATGGCTGGACGGACACCCTTGAGCTTGCAGTGGACACAGAAACTGGTGCAGGCATCTGCGAGACACGAGCCGCTCCCACCCGAGGAGTAGGTATGGGTGCTAGAATGAACGGCGCCTCTGCCAGGCTGGGGACAGAAGCAGGGACCAGCTGGACCTCAGCCACCCTCACCCGAGGAGCTGATACGGGTGCAAGGGAAAGCTGGGCCCGCGCTGCTGGTAGAGGAAGGTGGGCTGGTTCTAGTAACTCTGCTGTACACAAGTTGTCCATGTCATAATTAGCAGCCTTTAAAACAGTCACTATAGGGAGGGATTCAGACTTGGCAAACTCTGGGTCAGTAACCCTCAGCTCGGAATGGGAGATTACAAAAGCAGGTGTATTTTCACTGACCAACTCAGAATGAACTGGCTGGTGGGCTGCACAGTCCAGAGGCGTAAACTCAGTGTTAACAGGGACTGGCACACAGGCATGGTGAGCTGGTTTACATATGAACGACTGCGGAACACAAACTTCGACCTGAGTCAGAAGTTCTGAAGCACTCAGTCCAAACTTTTTAGCTGGTTTAACTATGTTGCCATTTACCAGCTGAGGTGCAGCACCGTCCCGGGTTTGAGTGGCAGTCCCATAGGAAACAACACAAAAAGTTGTTTCGTGAGGCGCTTTCTGAACATTCTTTGCTGAGACTGAGCTAGATGCCTGGTGCACAGAGTTCAAATGGTCAGACCGTGGAACACAACACTTAACCGAGCCCATTTGGTTACTGTCATGGATGTCTGGTGACAGAGCAGGTGAGCAGGTAAGACAGTCACTTTGAATAGCTACATGGCTAATTGTCTCCATATTACCAGGTTTAGGCAGAACAGAAGAGTCACTGGCTGGCTCATAAACACTGGGTTTACTCAGAGGACCAACAGGCACAGAAATAGAAGCTACTGAGTTAACTGCCTCGAAATCCTGAAACTCTAAATCTGCTGAGTCACAATCTACGGATTCAGGCTCAACAAAATCCACGGAGGGAAGCACAGTCTTACTCACAGAGGATGCAACGTCAGGGAGCCTGGGACCTGAACGCTTGAGCGGAATGTGAGAAACACGATCACTCTCACTAAAGGATGAAAGCTGCTCCGCTGCTCGGGAACGCCGGCGAAGTGAACGCCGTTTTCTCCGGGAAGAGGGAGGAGACGAGCCGGGCCGCGAATCCTCCAGCGGACCGGGCTGAACATCCTCCGGCTCTTCATACTGGAGCAGCTGCTCCAGGAGGACGCCTACAGTGGAGACGAGGAAGTCCTGGATGTGGGGGCGGAGCGCGCCGAATAGCCACGGGAGTCCAGACACCATCCGCTGTAGACGGACGGCTACGGTCTCCCGGTACTCACCCTCAGGCAGCGCCACCCACTCCTGACAGTGATACTCCACTGTATAAATCAGATCCTCCCGGAGGTCAGCGGAGGGGTTGTGAATCGCTGGGTCCATGTCGTGGTCGCGTTCTTCTGTCATGGATCGCTGCGTGGCAGGCGGGAGGAGGACCCAATCGCAAGATTCACAAACATGGGGATGAACTCAAAAGCAGCTTTATTGCTGACAGGCAGAACATAGGAAATACAGAACTCAACTAAACTGGGAATCAATAAACTAACACTCTTAGGGAGACACAGGGAAATCCACACAGCAATGAGGGAGAACGCGACGCCGAACAGAGGGAGACGCAGACAGAAATACACAGGGTTAACGAGGAAAGTGGGAACACACGGGGAACACAGCTGACACAGATAACCATAACGAGACAGGGCGGGGTGAACATAACACTGACGGGAGACGGGCAGAGTCAAACAGGAAGTACAGAGGTTCAGACAGGAGGAGAGAGAGCACGGGGAAAACACAGACATAACGGGCTGGGGAAACATGGAACAACCACAAAGGGAGACGAGGGCTCATAAATACACAGAGGGCACACAGGGGGGAGAGAGAGCACGGGGAGAACTTAGACATAACGGGCAGGGGAAACATGGAATAAAACATAAGGAGAGACGGGGGCTCACAGATACACAGACAACAGGGCAACTCAGGAAACATGGCCTAAATAGGGAACAAAATACAAACATACAAGAAAACTAAGAATACTGGGCCAACATGGCCCAGGACCATGATACTCAGTTATAGCAGAAAAGTGTAACATAAATAAGAAACAGTCCATTTACCAGTTCGGCATCCCAGGTGTTGGTGAGTGAGCTATTAGCTAAGAGTGCAATGCACACAAGTGTGCGTTCACTTACACAATGGCTACAAGTAGAGGAAAGTCATAACTTAAATCTGCTGATAACATTGATTGAAGTCATCATCCCTCCC
The DNA here is from genome assembly GCF_057382095.1 of Aulonocara sp. 'chitande type north' Nkhata Bay. Taxonomy (NCBI): domain Eukaryota; kingdom Metazoa; phylum Chordata; class Actinopteri; order Cichliformes; family Cichlidae; genus Aulonocara; species Aulonocara sp. 'chitande type north' Nkhata Bay. The sequence goes on along the minus strand of NC_141346.1, from coordinate 50,823,973 downwards.
TGATTCTTTAAGGTCTTTATGCGTGTGCTTTCAGTCTTCACGTGTCAAGTAGTTGACACAGATTAACTCTGACATCCAGGAAATGCCAACAGCGAGGAAACAGCCGAGCCAACAAATGAACAAATTCTTCCTTCTCTTATTTTTCAGTTCATGCATCCTTGATTTCTTTGCTCTCATTTCCTTGAACCTATCAGTGTATCTTAGCTCCTCCCACCAGAGAAGTGAGCAAGTGAAGCGAGAAAAACATGTAGAGCGGAGCTAAGAGGCTTTAACAATATCAGACATCCTTGCTTTAGTCGTTTTAAAGCAATGCCAGTTAAATATAGCACATCCATTGTTTTGTTACAGCAGACTACTACTAAAGTATTTGGCTGGGTCCGTGTGATGAGTCAGTGAGACTTTTAAGTCTGTGCCAGAGACAGAATAATTCTCTCACCCAGGATATACTGAATGCAATTTAACAGTTAAGTTAACACATAAACAAATTCTTCCCCCTCTCTTTCATTTTTTTTTGGTTTTCCTTTGCTCTTATTTCCCCAATCATCAAATTGCAGCTCAGTCCCTCACACATGACAGGTGAGCAGACAAGGTGAAGAAGACATGAAGAGAAAGGAGCTAAGACAACATATATTCATGCCTCTGAGCCATTGAAGCAAAGTCAGTTAAAAATTATGTTTGGCACAGATGCTGCTGTCCATTGTTTTGTTGCAGCACACTCCTACATATTTACAGAGTCCTGTTTCCACTCCCTGTTTGTTATGTCTCTTTTATACATCATTGGTAAAAACACTTTGCTCAGGATATAGTAGATCCTCCACATCTCCCCTTTCCTGGTGCATTTTAGAAACTCAAACATGCTTCAAGATGGCACATTAAGACTGAATCCTGGGTCACAGCCTGCAGCACAGAAAAGAAGGGCAATGAACAGATAAATGAGGAAAAACCTAAGCTGTTGCAGTCCTGTTGTTCATACCTGTTTTAGACAGTAGGGTGAGCAGTTTAATCCTTCATCTGTATTTAGGTATAAGAGAGCCATGTATGCTTTGAGAGATCAGTTATTGTGATGGATTGTAGTTGTTGAACTTGGATGATGAAATCATCTACTTCCTGCAGGGTTAATGATCACCTTCTTTGATTTCTCAAGTGCATTGAAAAATGATTCAGCTGCTGCTAGTGAGAAAAAAGCACAGTAATGTCAGTAAACACCACCTCATGGATCACTGACTGCCTGACAGACTGACCACAGTATGTGAGACTGGGCCGAGCTCTCTTTCTGATTTAGTGATGTGCAGCAGGAGCTCCACAGGTGGACAGTTCTGTCCTGGACTTCATACACTCAGACATTCAGTACAAGTTTGAGTCAAGACACCTGGATGTATTAGTGATGGCAGGAGGAGGAGTGTAAAGCGCTGGTGGATGATTTTGTGATGTGATCTGGAAACAATCATCAGCTGGGGAGATGTACAAGTACCTGGTACTTGTAGTACATGGAAAACAGGCTGAACTGGAAGATCAAAACAGAGGCTGGATACAAAGGAAATGAACAGACTTTTATCAAGTAGTGAGAGCCTTCAGTATGTGCAATGCTGTTTCTGTAAGGCAGAATAAATATGTTGATCATTATTAAATCATTTAGAAGAGAGAGACTTAATGTTTAATGCTTGGTAAAAAGTAAATGGCCTGTATTTGTACCCAGAAAGGGTAATCTGGGGAAAAGGAAGATCGCATTTGTCGGCCGCAGTTGTCGGAGCCTGTGTGTACTTGTGTGTGCTTGTAAACGCGGAGAAGCGCGGCTAAAAAACTTTTAAATATTACTTTTTCTGGGTCACAAAATAAACTTTTAAGATATTTTCAGGCGAGGATGTAGCTGTGTAATGCTCAAATATGTACTTAATTTATCAAAACATCACATATTTGCAAAAATGCTCCGACGTTTTTGGAGACATTTATTTTTTTTAATGCTTTGAGGCAGCTTTTGAACATCTGTGGCATCTATTAATGTCAAATCTAGCCTTTCTTTAACAACATAAGCAAACTGCTTTTGTATTTAACCACTTTTCTGTTTAATTACATTTTAAATAATAATAATAACAATAGTATTTATTTTGTTTAAAAAAATGTGTTTAAAAACAGGTTTTGTTGTGAAAGCTATAATCCAGATTAGTGGCCTGTTAAATGGTTAAAGTCTAGGTTGGCTTTATACTTGAGAATAAAGTAACATAGCTTGTCCTTCTAAAGAATTAAGTTATATTCCACAGTTAAATCATAAGAAACATTATGTTACATATAAACCCTGCCATATGTTAGATCTGGTCATTTTGCTTATTAGAAACTTTATATATTGGAAGTTAACTTTTAACAAGCATGTAATGATTATATTTAAATTAGGTGGTCTTTTTTTAAAACACATATATCTTTAGGCCTAAACTGACAGTGCCAATACCACACATTCAGACACCATCAGTAGATGGTGTTTTTAATACTATATGTGTTAGTCTAATTTGGTTGTATGTGGTCTACATTGACCTTCTGTCTTGTAAGTTATTATGACTGCACAGCCATTAAGGATCAAATCAGGTTCTAAAAAATGTTCTGTTTTTTCTCCCTCTGCTTGCTTCTTACTGTCTTTGAGTTTCGGGACCAGCACTCCTGCTGTTGGACAGAAAGACATCAACTCAGTGGTAAGTGTTTTGGTTTTCCAATATATTAGCAATTGTCAGTGACATTTCTATTAATCAGGCTTAACTTTAATCATACTTTAGATCAGCCTGTTTTACTTATTGTTTTATTTGTGCTTTGGTTTGAGGAAGTTGTTTCTTCACTAATCTTTTCCTGTCTTCTGTTATTAGACTTGAGATATGACTGCACTATGCTGTTGCTGTTGACTCCAGTTAATTCTACAAGACATACTGTGTAAGTAAACAAACAACAACAGTTTGGTCTGCATTTCTTGAAAGATCACATTACGAACTTAGTTTAGAGGGTCTACACTGTATTTAGTGAAGTCTGCAGGTTTTCTAACAGCAAACTTTGTTTTGTGCCCAAATCATTTTGCACATCATTAGAATAAAAGTTATTAGCCATGTTTGCATAGCCCTTTTTAAAATGATGCTTTCATGACATTATTGTATGTTTGGTGGTGATCACGGCTATCCAGACTGACAAGTGGGACATTGAATGTCACCTCCCCGGTGGGGAGGGAGCCTGAGATTGTCTAAATTTGAGTCTGTTCTATACCAAATGCAGGGGAAAAAATGTTTTAAGAAAGCAATTAAGTTCGTGTTCCAAAAAATATGATTGCTTGCTTGCAGGACACCAGGAGAGATGAGTCCTCCATCACAGATGGTGTGGTCAGTGAAGATGGTCGCCTGCAGGTTCAAGCTCATTGCATCTCCAACCCACATCCACTGCCACTGTACTTAAGGGAAGTTAAAGACTTTCTTCTGCACCTACATTTGGATCACCTCGATCCATGATAGTCATTCAGGCAGTAATGCCTGGACTGGAAACAAGCCATCCTTAAAATAATACAACATTCCAGCTCCTGTGTTGGAATGGAAAACAAATGTGTTGTTTAAATCAGAGACTGCACTTGTGACAGAAAAATAAATATTTTATTTTGATTATATAAGTAATGTATGTACAAAACAAACTTGTGGTAGGCCTAAACTTATTTTCTTAATAATTAAATCTGAGACTTTGTTTCATTGTAAGATTATAACAGTGATGACAATATAATTGTTTGTTGTTCAAGAGAACAGTGTCCAGTATGTTGGCTGTTATACTTTTTTGCATTTGAAAATAAAAGTTGGGCTCATTTTAACATCACTACAAAAAGTGTTGTTAATTATTTTTAATCATATTCAGGTTACCACAAATTGTTTTTTCATTTGTTGAACTTGAAATGTTTGTCAGTAAGTAAACAATTAGTATTGTACAGTCAGAAATATCAAGTTATTCTTAATACTGCAGACTTGCAATGAACAAGTTGTCCTAAAAGTCAACTTAAGTAAGCTTTACTTAGTGTTTTTTTTGAGGCAACGAGTTTGCATAGTTTTTTTGAGTTCTGGGAACTAACAAGGTTGTACAGTGTACTCAAAATGAGTAAGTTGCCCTAACTTAATTATCGTAAGTAAAACTTTACTCAATTTTTTTGAGGCAATGAGTTTGCATTGTTTTTTTGAGTTCTGTGAACTAATTAGATTTTATAGTGTGGGACGTCCCATTGCTGCTGTTACCTTTCTTCCACAGAAGGGCCGCGTTCCATTTCAATGTGACACCAGCCCCATTTTCTATGAACCGGAACCATTTAGGTTGAACCCTGGAGTTACTGAAATAATGTTTCTGATCATACCCCCAGTTGCACCTCAAGATTTTTTTCATAGAGGCTACCATATGGGGGCCACTAAAAATATTTGGGTGGCAAAACAGAATTTCCTGTTTTATTATGCTGTTGTGAAATATGGGTTCCTTGAAAAATATGGCAATAGAGACAGAAAAAAATTATACACCTGTTTGATTTCCTGCTATAAAAGATATCACTGAAAATAAGTACATATGACCAACAAATAAGATGTTGAAATCCATAATAGTTCGTTTTAAGCAGTATATTTTGTGGGGGCCAAAATTGAAAAAATCACTGAGCTTACTCTCTTTGGGGAAGAGAGTTAGCTCAACCCACCACAACTTCCAAGCTAGCAAGGAGTATATATTCATGCTAGCATTTATGGCGCCTAAAACACATTTATGATACACACACTTATAACATCTAACAAAAACAGGCTTAATAATGACAATAATTGAACTAAAATCGCAATCAGAAACATCCAGGTGGCTAAATATGCATTATATGTGTGTTTTAAAGTGTTGGAAATAAATGACACCCACCTCTCCCACAGGGGAATTGTAGAAAAGGGGAGAGACAAAAGGGGTACACTGTATTTATAGGATTGCACCAAAGAAGAAGAAGAAAAGAATGAGGAGGGGCTCTAACTGATAATGAACATAACTACAGGCTTGGAGGTCCTAAAAGTCAGGTATAAAAGGAACGGTTTGGGGGTTAAGAACACATTTTGGGTAATTATAACTAGAGATGGCACGATACCACTTTTTTATGTCCGATACCGATACCGATATCATAAATTTGGATATCTGCCGATACCGATATGAATCCGATATAGTGTTTTTTAATCAACAAAACTGTTTTTTTTTAAATATCTTGCTGCATTTTGTATAAGTTCATACTCAAGTTTAAAACAACAACTACACTAAAGCTATTCTGTTATACCTGTATGCAAAAAAAAATATTTCATAGTTCAGCAATACTGATCAATCTAATAAACTCAAACCTACACCATCCTCCCTATTCT
>NC_141346.1:48973604-49411104 GCF_057382095.1 Aulonocara sp. 'chitande type north' Nkhata Bay | reverse complement strand
ACATACTGCTACAGTCACACAGAAAAACCTTAGTGCTCCAATGGGATTTTTTTGGCTTGCCTGTTTACACTAGTCTGTAAATGTTGCCAATATCTTGTTTCACTGTGAACTGGCTGCAGTAGCTGCCCTGACATGTGAACATATGACAAAGAGGACTTTACATCTTCATTAGGGCTTTTTGTGGAGCAATGGCTCCTGCTTCTCCACAGAGATGTGGATGCAGAGCTTTAGCCACGAGTGGTTGGATTGTTCCCCGAAATAGATCTGCACCCAGATGCGAAGGATGCGAAGGAGCTCTTTTAGCTGTCAGCTCTTCTCCACGAGGCGCATGGTCAGACGCTCCGTTCGACATGAAATAAAAATCGCATGAATTCTCTTTTGAATATTTACACTAAAAATGTTTTTTCGAAAAAAAATATTTGACCGTAATATAATATAGGAGCGCATCCTAAAGTGGACCAAATCTAAACTGAGTAAGACTGGATGAGATGTGAAGATTGTAACCCAGCTGATTCAACGATCAGCTGATTCAATGAGATACCAAGAATATGCATAACATAACAGTCTTGGAAAAAGACCAAACTATCCTCACTCATTTATCTGCATCACTGTTATGCTCCTCGACAACCCTTTCTCTCCAGTGTGGCCTGGGCTTGATCGCTGATTGGCTACACCTGATGCCTGAGCTCAGCTTAGAGGGCGCACACCACTTCCTGCCAGACCTCATCATGTTCTCTTGGCTGACGGTTATTAAGTAATTTGAAATAAAACCAATGCTTCTACAAACGCTGAGCACACCCTTTTTAATCAGCGTGCTTTAGCTGGAAACTGCTAACCTTCTACTGAAGCGCAGCTTTGTTGCTTAGGTTTACTGTGTTTGGTGCCATCCTGATTGGGGATGTGCGTCAGACATTGGTAGTGAATTACATGCTCAAAAGTTTACTGTTTAGAAGCGCCTCGAGCCTTGTGCATCACTGAAGACTGATAAAACTGAGGTTATTGTGCGCGGCCCTAAAACTCTTAGAAACACGGTGTTGAACCAGATGCTTACTCTGGATGGCCTAATCTAGGCCTCCAGTGAAACTGTGAGGAATCTTGGAGTTGTTACCCGCATTTTCACAGTATCTCTAAAATTAAAAACATCCTGTCTCAGAGTGAAGCTGAAAAATAAGTTAATACATTTGCTACTTCTAGGTTCAACTATTATAACTTATTATTATCAGGATGTCCAAAAAAATTCCCAGAAAAACCTTCAGTTGATCCAAAATACTGCAGCAACACTCTCCATTAGTTACACTGCAATAGACCTAGGCTGCTGGGGACTTCCCATCATGCACTGAGTGTTTATCTTCATTCACCTCTTTTCACGCTCTATGTGTTTACACGTCACTCTACAATTAATCATTAGTTTGTCCTCTGTCCCTACCCCCACACCCCAACCACTCACGGCAGATGGTGGCCCCTCCCTGGCTCTGCTGGAGGTTTCTTCATGTTAAAAGGGAGTTTTTCGTTCCCACTGTTGCCAAATGCTTGTTCGTAGGGGGTCGTCTGATTGTTGGAGTTTTCTCTGTAATATCATAGCGCCTTTACCTTATAATACATACCTCCTTGAGGTGACTGTTGTTGTGATTTGGCGCTTTATAAATAACACTGAATTGAAATTGAATTGAGCAGAAATTAGTTTTGTTGTTATATTACGACTGAGAGTTGCTCAAAAAGGCAAACCAGTGACAATGAGTTTTGTAGGGTCTTTTAAGAACATTCCTAACTCACAAGCTTGTGTTCAGTTCACATAGGTCTTTAGCTGAGTTAGCTAATGTTAAATCTTAGTGCAAACATTATGAGTACACATGTGGATCAGTGTTTAAGGATGTCTAATGAGCTGAGTGCTATGATCTTTAGTGTTGGGGAGTAGCAGGGCCCCTTCTGGTGGATACTTGTGAATATGAAGGCAGTAACTGTGTAAGCACTGGGCCCCACACTACCTGAGTCTGCGAGACAACTAAAGCACAAGCAGCTCCTTACAATCCCCCGGTCATCTGAGAGTACACCGAGCACTCCGTTCTCAACAACTACTTCTCTTGAACGTTGTCTCCAGTCTCACCTCTTTCATACAGAGCCTTTCCTTACCTCCTACTCCTCATTGTCCCTCTTTCTTAACCGCCCCTCCCCGACCCTGCTTCCTTCTTCCTCCTCCTCTACCGCCTTCCTTGTAATTACCACCTCAGATTCCAATTAAAACAAACCACAAAAAAGAGAACAGAGGAGGGAGAGCAGGGGGAGGTATATGGGACGCAGGAGGAAAAGAGGAGAGGCTGTGGTTTGGGGAGGGAGGGGGGATTTAATGAGCAGTTTGTACACACACACACACACACAGACATATATATATATACACACACACACTGAAACTGCTAGCAAATCCTGGTGACTTTTAAGGCTTTTTAAGGGACATCAGACATACATGTTTACATAACACTCATATCAGTGTGTGCTAAAAACTTAGATGTGTGTGTGTGTGTGTGTGTGTGTGTGTGTGTGTGTGTGTGTGTGTGTGTGTGTGTGTGTGTGTGTGTGTGTGTGTGTGTGTGTGTGTGTGTGTGCTGTTAAGGAAAGCAGTGCAACACTGGGAAACATAAATGACAGGAAACAGGCTGAAGCAAACAGAAAGGAAAGCTGCCAGGAGTTCCCTTTCACACACACACACCAAAATAAAAAAAAAACAAGTGAGACAGAAGGTCAATATACCAAAGAGGAAGAAGGGCTGATAAAAAAGAATGAAAATCAAACTGGAGCTCAACAAATCAGAGAGAGGAAGCAAGACTACGTCGATACGTCTGTTCGAAACTGACCAACACACACACAAACACACACGCACATACATAAAATAATACCAAAGAAACTCCCCACAGCGGAAGGCACTATCAATCAATGAACACAAAGTAGCACAGCAGGGTAGCCCTTACTGTCAAGCAATCTTTGTGCGAGTAAGTGAGTGTGTGTGCAGATGAAATGGACCTCATGGTTGTGTGCCAACCAAGGCTGCCAAAAGACACACACACACACTCGCATGCATATAAACACATGCACAAAAGGAATGAGAGAGAAGAAGTGCAGAGAGGTGCTTTAATTTGCTAGTCTGCCAAAGGGAGCCCAAGCCTAACTCACAGAAAGGAAATAGATATCTCGGTTTATTACACACACACACACACACACACACACACACACACACACACACACACACACACACACACACACACACAGATACACACAGCAGCCTGAGACAGCCTTATCGCTTTTTATTTAGAACGCCTGTTACTCAGCTTCTCTTTGAAGGCTACGAGTGTGTGTGTGCCAGACGGGAGTCGCTGCTCTGACTTTATGACTTGGTGTGTTACCTTGATCATAGCAGGAGCAGTAACCTTCTCCGCATGACCTGCCAAACGCCCCGTGGTGTGTGTGAGAGAGAGAGAGAGACCAAAGAGTGTTTTTCCTAATCTTCACTGAACTGTAAATTACGTGTAAAATACCATCCATGCTTAGGATCTGAGAACTGGTTGCAATGAAGTGTCTCGAGTTCAACCTGTTGGTCCGGTTCTTCTTCCTGAGCCCAATAGACTGTGTGTATTTGTTTACTCTTCTCACGTGGCAACTATAAAGCTTGTTCACACAGATTGTGATTATAATTTGGAACTTTAGAGAATATTTGAGTCACATTTATGACATTACTTAGCAGGGGAATGGAAGCCTGCTCTGCTGTTAAGCTCTGCGCTGTGCTGTTTGGAATATAAAAGGAATATAAAACAATTAAGCACATGATGAACATTGTAAATATTTGTAAAGCAATCCTCTGGAAAACAGGAGCAGCAGGTTAGATACTAAACTAGTACGCACTGTCAGACCTTTATCACTGAGTATGTAGCTTGGCTTCCCAGTAGACCTAAACTGCCCTTTAAGACATGAATTTACAGACCAATTTCTGGTACCTGCAGATCCGACTTAAACTGGGTTCACACTACTGCACGAGGCTCGCACAATCACATAACTTCTGCTGCGAGACTAATATCATGCTGCTGCATCACCGTGTTTGCATGGGAGATGGATTTGGGAGATGTCTGTTACTGAAAAGCAAAAGATTACTGAGCTGAGGTGTTCCACTTCCTTAATGTTGTATTCACTATCAACAACCTGCGTTTGCATTTGCAAAGTGGTATGAGAAAGAAGCCCACACAAGCAGCCTGGACTGACCAATCGCAACTGGACTGTAACTGTGAACTCTGTTCCCTGTTCATGTTTATCATCTCATTTATAACAATAGTAAATCAATAGGTGTGAAAAAGGTAAGGGAAAGTCTGAAAGGGTCTACCCATATAGGCCTGTATATTTCCCTCTGCAGTGTCTCCCACACATAGACATTGCATGGGTGGGCCACCAGTGTGTACTAACTGTGTTAAGAACAGAGAGAAATTCACGTTCAGCATTTTATTTTTTGTGTTAGTCTGAGAGAACAAAGTCATCCTGCGATCGAATTACACATGCACAATCCTCTCACTCTTATTTTGACAGCCCTTCCCAGCTCATGTTTAGCCGGGATCCGATCCCATCTTTTCCGTCTTGGACAGCAGCTGGCGATGTTAGACTTTCTGCTCTGGAGATCCACTGCAAACTGGAGGGTTGATCTAACCAGAACCTGCAGCAGGTGGAGAGCTGGTTCATTGGTGTCGTTTTTCACCAGAGCAGAACAAGCACTAACATCACCAGAGTCTGTCCCAGATTGTTGGAGTTGGAGTTCATCCACAGGGTGAGAGACTCACTCGCTAATTTATTAATTTTTCAGAGGAGTAACTTATTAATGATAAAAGCTTGTCTGCCCACACAGACATAAAGCCCCATTAACAAATTAATATTCTACTTAATAATCTGAGGGATGTCACTTTGTGCCATAACTACTTAATTGTTTTTTAAATCTGACAGAATACAAGCAGAAGCATCGGTGCCAGGAGAAAGCAGTATTTACTAAACATTTCTTCTGTGCTCAAACTCAGCAGTCCGCACACGATGGCTTTTTCCAGCTTCCAGCTGTCACCGAGAGTAAAAAATGCCAACAGGCACAAAAGTGGAAAAAGCTGACTGTTCACTGCAGCGCTGATGTGGGGAGTTTAACATGTCCACCTTTTAGCCCAACTTCTGACAAACACTATGAGAAGAACATGGTGTTCATGTGGCGTTTTATTTGATTTTGGCTTCGCAAACAAAGTCGCAGGTGGCATGCGGGCATCGAAAGCCCCGAAACAAACCTGGCGAGATGACGCGAGCGTGCGTGTGTGAGTATGGGAAGCAGGAAAAGGCTCAAGGAAGTGAAGTATTGTGCTCATGAGAGGAAAGAAAGAGAGAGATGTGTCTGTGTGCCTTTCCTTCCTCATCCTAATAAACTCCCACCTTTTGCCTTAGTGCTGACACAGAACAACACAGCAAACACACAGACACACACACACACACACACAGACACAATAAGGCCATTTGACTTCAGCACATAAGAAGCTTATCCAATCACTCATCCAATCATGAATCAATTACCAAAAAGTGTGTGAGAGGCAAATAAATGGAGCGTGCCTTCACATTCCATCCACTAATGGAAGCACGCACTGACCTGAAACACCCCGAAACAGAGAAAGACGAGCCGGCGGACTGACGGATCAGTTGACCAATGACTTTTGTTGGTTCAGGACTTCCAATCAGTTTGAGTAAACAGCCGCCAAATCTCTGAGGATCCTCTCATTACGACTGCAGCAGAGCGCGTGTGGTCGCAGAGATGCTAACAGGTTAAGTGGATGCAGTGTCTGAACCTGAGCAAGGTCACCCTGCACGACCTCTGACCTTGCCTCAAATCCTGTGACACCCGTTATGTCCTCGCTGTCTGGTTGGTTTGTCCCGAATCAGACAGATCAATTACTCTGTCTTTGCTTCATTTCATCAATATCTATTAGTTTCTGTCTCTTTTCCACGAGCTACTCAGACCCACTTTAAATGTTCTGACCTCTTTCCACCTTCACCTCCTCTTTGTTTTTCATGCTCTTCAGCCCTTATTTTTTCCTCTGTTCATTACACGAAAATCCAACTGTCCTTTCTCGCTCCCTTTTACTTCACCTTGAGTCGGTGGCCAAAACAATCCCTTCTGATTTGTACCACTGATGATAGTCAGCAATATTCACAGACAGGAAACACAAAGCATGACAGGGTCACCTAGATTTGATGAAAATGTTTTAAAGGCTTCTTTTAACTAGATTTTACAAAAGAACAAGCGATAGAAATTTTTAAATCTACGGCTTAACTGTACCCTCTCAGTTTAAACGCTGAAAACTGTTCGCAGTGCATTATAATTGGTTTCGGATTGCTTTCTATCAGATGGGATTTTCACGCAACAGAGGGCTAGAGAGGCAGGAGATGAGGAAGGAAAGCGGGTGTGAATCCCAATGAGTTGATGATATATGCTTGAGCTGTATGCGGCCGTCACTTCTTCTAAAGCCCTGCGAAGGTAATACACGCTAATGCTCTCTCTGCTAAACCCGCCACGACTTTAACTCCAGAATATTCAACAGCTTAAAAAAAAAGACAGAAAGAAAAGAAAGCAGGCTTTTACATTATGACACAGCACTTTTCGCAGGATTTCCATTAGCGAGGGAGTGAGAAGAATGCAGAAGGTAGGAATGAAGGAATGAAAGATGGAGAACTCCACCGATCCGCCTATGCAGTAACCTACAGGTGACGTGTAGTTTAACCTGGTAATGGCGATCAAACTGAGCGGGGACAGCTATACTGAAAAAAGGGGGTGCAGAATTAGGGCAGTGAAAAGAATTCCAATCATTAAATCCTCTTGGTAATCCTACAAATCTGCTTGTGTCAACTATGCATGTGTGTGTGAAAGAGAGACATTGGGTGTGTGCGTGGCTTCTGACATCTGACTTGGTTTGACCTTTGCTCTGACAGAGTCCAGTCAAGGCGCGACTGTGTGGGCTGACCATTGACAAACAAGTGCGTGAGCGCAGCTAACGTAATTCTCAGAATTGAAATGTCTGGGCTTTATAGAGGACGCTTTATAAGTCAGAGCGTATGAGAAGCTAATGAACTTTAGTGACGACAGCAAGAAGGAGTGAGAGAGTATTTGCTGTAGGTGGCTAACAGTCAATGAGAATTTATCCATCTTCTCCTCCCTTCTTTGACTCCCTTTCTTCCCTTCATGTGTAGCAAATTTTGGTTTCATTTCAACTGATTTGCCATTTTTTGGACGAATATTTTACACTAACTTTATAGAAAAATCCATGTAGGTGTGCGAGTCAGCTAGCTTTAGCTTAGCTTAAGGCTTAGCTTTAGCGTTAGCTTAAGTCTTAGCTTTAGCGTTAGCTTAAGGTCTTTTGAGAATTTAGAAGATAACAGGAAAAAGAAAAGTAACTGGAAGAAACAAATTATGGAGAAATGGGGAGAAAAAGCAGTCCGTTCTGACTCCTGAAGCTTGATATAATGAAGATTTGTCAAGTCCCGTGGCATTCCTGAGGAACGCGAAAGGTGACCGTCCGTGCTCTTATGCTACGCGCCGGGTTATAGATGAAATCCAGTAGAATGACGCTCCTGCGGTAATACACATTCTAGCCGTGTATTCCAGCCCTAACCCTAACCTTATCCCTAACCTTAAGCAGCACTTTAATGATGCTAAATCGCTTTGGAAAACACTAAGTAAAACGTTACGTTACTCGTAACCTAGGGACGTGTTGGGTGCCCGGAAGCGTAATATATCGACGATTTGTCACCTGGCATAAAATGCTACGCTTTGGGAGTGCGAACGTGTTGAAAAAAGAGAAGATCTTAAGATTTGAATATCAAATTGCTACATAAAACGAAAAAAGAAATCAGCTTTGCGTCAGGAGGAGGTGTTTCTGATGAAGCCAACGAGAGACTGGAAGGCAGACTTTAAAATGCAACAGCTTTCCCCTCCTCTGCACTCAAGCTATAGCCGAGGCGAGAGCTTATCAGACCAAACTGAGAGAAGCGCTAAAAGCATTTCTGATGCCATTCTCCACTCCCATGGTACCACTCAACTGCATCAGGCCCCATCAGCTTCACTACCACGAAGGAGAGGGATGAAGGGCAGACAATGAATGAGGGAGAAACAGACAATGGGATACGGGAATGAGAAAGAAGACATTCTCTTGTCTTTGCAAAACCACGTCACATTCCCCAGTGGGAGACTAACAATGCATCCTCAACACAAACACATAATCTACTGTAGTCCACATGTACCCTCACAGGCAAAGCCTGCTTCAGTTAGTTTAGTAGTTCCTCTCTTCCTGGCCTAATCCCCAGGCATGTTTCTAACATGGATATACCGCAGTAACAAGAATTTTGAGCCTACCAAGCCCTCCAAGTGAGAAATTTTGGAATCATTTTCCTGGTAACAGTGTGAGTCATACGAATGCACAATGGCCACATCAAGTCAGATGAAATGAGTTTCAACACATGTTCTGTTTTAAATTATTAACATACACAGAAGGTAAAATACAACATGGAGCTTGGCAATTAACTGCATTTTTAAAATTCTGGCTTACAACTATAATCAAAACAAGTTATTCAGGATATAAATATTATACCTTTTGAATTTTGGTACAAAGTGCACTGCTTTCCTTTGCTTTCCTTCACAGCACTGCATTTTTCCCCTTTCTCAAATCCAAACTCTTTCACGGTTTAGTTCAACTGGAGCAAAGACAATGAAAGGAGAGCCTTTAATCAACAAGATCCATCGAAAAGCTGACCTTCTGCCAACAGGTCCACAGACCACACCAGTTTTCAATGACCACACACTCATCCATCTCCCAACCAAAAACACACTTAATATTAAATGATGGTACCAACCATGTTTACCACATACAAGTCAGCGCCAGCCAAGGAACAACAACAAAAAAACTACAATCGAGTAGTAAATCTTTGCTCACTAAAGGCAAGTGAAGTGAAAAGTGTTTGAAAAGAGATTGTGTTAAGCTGCTGTTTACAATAAACAAAGAAAAAGTATAGTTTTTGGGAGGCAAGCAGGTGGTACAGTAGGTGGACGCCGGGTGGCCTTGTTAGCAACATAACGCTTATATACCTGCATAGTATCCGACTAACCGAGCTCATCAAATTAGACCAAACTCTTCTAGCCCACTCTGTAAACGGACCCTGATCCACACAGTCACCAAACCACTGGGAGAGAGACCTTCCCATGTGTGCCGACACCCTAATGAGATTCATGTGAGGAGCATTAAAAGTGCCGCTAGACCAGTGCAACTGGAGCTGGCAGAGGGGGAGCGCACACAACGGATATGCACATAAACACAATGGAAAGGTGGGTGTAGAGAAAAAAAATCGAAATCTGTTCGTGAAAGTGAAAATGATGACCACCTACACGGCCTTGTTTGTGATTTCTTTCAATTAAAATCCGACATTCTCCCAGTGACTTCATTATTTAGCGTGTAATTTCAGCCGAGCAGTTTTATGACTTTTCCCTCAACAGTTACCCAGAGAACTGCTACAGTCCCACATCAGTCTAATTAACCACAGCACCAGCTGATAAACACATCCAACAAGCGCCATAAAAACAGATTTATCATAACTGCAACGAGGAAGGCAGAAAAGAACATTTTTCACAAGACAGTTGGATAATGTGAGGCATGACTGTCTGCCTGTCTGTTCGCATAAAGTGCAGTCTTGAAATACTGGAACGTCTGACCTTCTGATGGCGCCATATGAAAAGTCACGACTCCAAAATCACTGAGATTCATTCTCTGCTGGCTTCGAATGATAGTCAGTATCTGCAGTCTATTAGCAGAATAGCATCTGACATGAGGATGCCATGCTAAAATGTTACTGTACGTGCAAATCTAGCTCAAGACAAACACACATCACCTGAAAAGTTGCTCCTTAACAACAGCACTGTCTTACATAAGAGTCCCCCATTGTCATCATAACACACATCCAAACAGTGAAGCATGCACAGAGACACACACCCAGAGGGCAGGAACTACTTCAGCTCTCTGAACGAAAACAATGTTGTTGTTTTTAATGAAGACATAAGCCCTGCGTGTTTGCACTTGGCATCTCGTCTCCAAAGCTTCTGATCTGCCCAAAAAACAGAAGAGACACTGGAGTTATTGATGCACTTCTTAAACTACAACTGCTTTATTGTGAAAACCAGACGCATTGCTCTGTGGGGCAACATATCGGCTTGTTTCCCACTCTTCCCCACTCTCTATCAGAGCTATGCAACTGGATTTGTTGTGAGGCCACAGGCCACAGTTGCATAATAATACAGAGCCAGGGAGCTAAGTTACAGGCACTCCATTCATTCCGCCAAAGGAACCCGGATCGACAGCAAAGACGTGTCAAGAGGACGGATTTAGATGCGGGCTGATCACACCTGGAAAAACAAAGGGTTAAAGCACAATAAGCGCTGCAGCACAGTGCAGCACAGGGCTAAAGCCCATTAACACAGTCAGGTGACTGAAGTGCAGGCAGCTAATGGTCAATGGGCAGAGTGACGCAACCTCTAAATCTTTTCCTCCTCACTGCATCTGCGCGTAAACACCATCATGTGCTACATAGAGTACGAAAGGAGCTTAAGCAAGCATAAAATATTGAAAAGGGGAGTGGAGGAAGATAGCAAAGGCACTTATTACCTGTAAACAAAGAGAAAACATTCAACAGGGACAAAGATATAAAAGATATAAGCACACACACACATGCACCAATCCGGCCTCCGGAGGGACACAGTATGGCTCTTTGTGACTTCTTATTTTGTTGTGATGGATGTCTCCTCTCATTTTTTTTAATTTTTTTTTTTCATTTAAACTGTCAGTTGCTTTTTAGAGAACAGAAAGGCTGGCAAGTCTGTGCTCCTGACCCTGACGGTCACAGCACAAAGAGGGAGCTTGTTAGAGAGCCCGGGCTTGTCTTGTGTTCACTCTGACTTATAGCTATACAAAATCTGTCTGGCTCTTTTATCCTCGCATTATTGCTCTCGCAATTCAAATATTTCCAACTATACAGAGTTGAAAAGAAAGGAAAAAAATGCCACTACTTTACAGTCATTTTTTTAAACTACACTTGTGCAGCAGGGTAATATCCCAGATCATCCAACTGAGTTTGCCCGTCTTCATCCTCTCTGCTGAAGCGGCCCCCCAGCGAAGATGCTGAATCACTACCAGCTCACAGAGCCGCTGATTCTGACCTCTGGCTTCTCCAGAGGAGGGCGAACGAAAAAGACAAATTCCCTACAAGCAGCAATCCCTCCAGCAGAAAGCTCATTTGACTGAACTGTCCCTTTAAATTTCAAAGCCGATACGTGTCTGGATCAACCAGCACACAGCCTGGCGTTTCTGCCCAGTCCGTGCACTTGTTGTTGGCTGCGAGCAGAACAAGTCTGGCACCTGCCTGCTTCCCCAGTATCACCATTTATCAAGCAACAATAAAGGCAGAAGGCAGAGCTTTGGCATCGCTCTGTGTGCGTAAAACAAAAGAAAAAAACAACAACAGCGCAGAGAAGAAGTTAACACAAAAGACACCTGAACTTGTGGTAAAGGCTGATTTGCTTTTAAAATGCCAAATCGCTAATCGTTTGTGGAGCACTGTTTCAGCTCTATACGGGCACGCAAACTCCTCTAAAGTTGCATGTGCTGCCAGAGCCTCAGGTGTGCTTGTTTTGATATCTGTTATCATGATCGTCAGTAAAGATGCTGTGCACCGTTTTTACTCGCACACTGACACATTTATAGTGTGAAAAAAGCCGTGCCTTGATGCCCGCTTTAGCTTTGACTGTCAGTAGTGAGCTCCAACCTTGGTGCCCAGACTTTTTTGCTTTCCTCCACCTTGCAGTTGAACTCACCTCTACGAGCGCTCAGAGTCGCAGCCGATGATCCGGCGGAGAGAAAGACGAGCAACGCGAGAAGGCTTAATATCGCACCGCTGAGAGTCATCTTGATTCAGTTCCTGTCCAGCACCAAGGAGGTTGGAGGTCTGTCCAGTCCGATTTCACCACCAGGACTCCCGGACTCGTGGGTTCAGCTGCGGTGCATCTTGATCTTGATCCTGGATTTGTCTGAGTCCAGTTCAGTGGGGGGGAAAAACTAGAGATAAAAAATAAGTTCAGGTGATTGTTTGGAAATGAAATAAAGGCGTCCTGTTCTTTTATTCTGCTACAGGTTTCTGGTTTCCCGTCGTCCACAAAGCGCAAAGTGTTCGCCCGCTCACCGAAAATAAAGAGGGCTTTTTATTACGCACTAAATGAAAGCGACATGAAGGGAAACAGCGGATAAACTGTTGTAGTACTATCTGTGGTGTACCCCAGTCACAAAGTGCGCACCAAAGTAATCCAAAGTACCGTCGAATAACGTCCAATGGTTATAATAAGCCGTAGAATCGCTCTCCTCTCCGCTCCGTGTGCCCTGGTGTCGCCGATCCTGTCCCGCGGCTACAAACAAAAATCCGCCCGTTTTCTGTTTAACATTATCTCAGTAAATTCATCAGAGGAGGAGAAAAACATATTCGATCTGTATATTTAAAATAAATGAAAAGCGCGCCGTACTGGTGGAGCTCGAGCGCAGGAAAGAGGATCACCGGGATACGGAGAATTGTGACGGGCTGAGGATGCACTGCTCTGAAGCGCTGAGCGCGCACGGCCCCGCCCTCCGAGCAGGCTCAGAGCGAGTGCCTTACAGGTAAAGGTGGTGATGTCACAGCACACAGGTGCGCGTACGTAGCCCTGCTTTTCGCAGAAGAGTCACAGCTCGAGCGTGTCAACTTTATCTACTGACCGAACATGTTTTGTGTGTTTTATAAGGAGTCATTTCGCGCGTGGGAATGGACCCATCGTTGGGTCAGGGAGTAATTACGGTGTTTTCGCCACATTATTATCCTATTATAGAAATGCTGCTTTGTCACTCGGTGAGATGTGTTTTTTAAGACCTTGAAACGTGTCATTACAATAGTCACAGAATCCCAGGAGGATTCCTGCAACACAAAAGTGAAATGAGATCAACCTGTATCATCTGAAAACAGGCTGTAGAGCCTGGGTTAGTGGCCGGGTTATTCAAGCCTTTTACGAGGCTGGAGGAACACTTAGGCTGAGCAAACAATACTACTGCGGTAGTTTGTGTAAACTAATGTGTCACCTAAGATTTCACTACACTGAATTACCTGGAATTACCCAACTATGCGTAATAAAAGCGTGGGCTGTGGTCTTGGAAACCATTTTTAGTGGTTTTTGAACAGTACAGGCTAATGTTACGAATGCATAAGTTTTATATTTATATTATTTAATACAATATTTTAACATTTTAAACACTTAGCATTCCACCGGTTTCCTCCGTCTTCTGCTTTTTTTTTTTTTTTTTTTTTAGCTCTGGACTCCTTAATCCGCCTGTCAGTCATCCTGACATCATGTTGGGAGGGGCGGGGCTTGGAGTAAAGATGATTAAATAGCAGATGTGAGGTTAATGGTCTGCAAGCTTTTTAAACACCCTAATAATAGGTTGTTTTTACGCCAGGCGTGATAGTTAACTGATAGTTAATCTGCAGCCCGTCAGCTCACTCAGTGCTGACATTTCAATATACATTCATTTTTTCCTTTGTGTGCAGCAGCCATGTGCGCTCGCTTTCCCGCTTCCTCTTCGGGGTTTCTTCTCCCAGCACGGCTAGCAAGGGATGCTGGCTGACCGATTTCACGGGGCCAGAGTGCAGACATGTACCCCGGTTTTAGGATAAAGGGAGGGGGTCATGCAGGAACCCGGATTAAAGGATTTGATAGACGAAGAGGGGGAAGGAGGGGGAGGACTGGGGTCAGAGGTGAGGCAGCTGATGTTCAAAAAAGTCAAATGGAACTAAGGAGTGAGCGGCGCCGTCTCTAATCGAGCTTGATTAAGCCCACACTGTGCGTGTCCCATCTTTAAGCGGCCAATGAATTTCGAATGACTAAACATTGGACAGCATCACAATGGATGTCTTCATCGGAGACTGTTGCAGTGACCATTGGAGGTGAAGGCATTATTTTTTTTACAAAGGCCCACCCTTGACTTTTGGGGTGGTCGGCATATTTATCAATGTCATTTTGGGGGTTCAGATCCACGTCTAGTGTCAGTCACTGTTTAGACTGAATTCAGTCCAGCTGGTGGTGAGATTGTTGCCTTTGTCCTTACTCAAATGTCCCAGAGATTAGCTGCTGCCCCCTTCTGGACAGGTGAGGCAAATGCAAAAACAAAATACAGTACTGATTACCCAGAGCCTTGTATATGGATTGGACTGAACGAAATAGAGCAGAGATTTAAGAAAAAATAACGTTTTACTGAGAATCAGCTAACAGAATGGGGTGAGACATAAAGACAGAGCAAGATTGCACAGACACTGTGAGCTTGATTGAGTCCTTCATATCACTCAGCACGCACTGGTTCAAACAGAACCACAACATTTGCATAAACCGGGCGTACAGATTGGCATAAATTAAGCACAGGCACCAACCAGAGAGGAGTATGACCCTTAAAGGGATTGCCATGGCTGCTTATCTGTCGCCACGCATTAATAGTCAGGTCCTGATGTAAGGACACTGCAATCCGTGACCCTGCACTCCTTTGGCTAATGTGTGTGTCGCTGTGCATGACTGTTTATGCATTGTCACTTGTCTGTTAATGTGCATTCCCAGTGTGCACGCTTCTCCTGCATGTGTGCCAGCCAAAACTAGACACTAGCTTATGCAGGCCAAAGGTTGTCACTGGTCTGCAGGAGTGTGTGTGTGTGTGTGTGTGTGACTAATAGTGGAAGCTGGAGGGACTGTTATGGGGAAGAGGATGACAGAAAAGAAAATCAGACAGAGGAAAGATAGAGAGAGAGACACAAGCCATCTCCTCCAGCAAATGTAATTATATGGCTGGGAATCAGGGAGCTGATTCTTGGTCAGCTTTAGGCTGGGCGTACACACA
Source organism: Aulonocara sp. 'chitande type north' Nkhata Bay (assembly GCF_057382095.1). NCBI lineage: Eukaryota > Metazoa > Chordata > Actinopteri > Cichliformes > Cichlidae > Aulonocara > Aulonocara sp. 'chitande type north' Nkhata Bay. The sequence continues at coordinate 49,396,114 of NC_141346.1, read as the reverse complement.
CATGATGTTGACCTTGTCCTCGTCCCTTTACATCATGGCAGACAGAGAAGCAGTGACTTGGTTAAAACGACAAAGAAAAAAATATCTTTGTCTGAAATCCATGCACTAAATCTAGCAAAACTGTGGCCAATCTAATTGCTGTGTAAGTAATGCATGCACTCAAGGATATTAATTCTGTTCCAGTTAAAATTCACTAACAGCATGTGTGTGTGTGTGTGTGTGTGTGTGTGTGTGTGTGTGTGTGTGTGAGGGGGAGGGAGGGGTCACAGTAAGGCGAGGGGCTTCTGCCCCGAGGAACAGTGGGCCCACATGCACAGAAACAGTCGTTTAGTTAACAGCTTTCATTTTCCTAATTAAGATTTAGTGAATCCTGGTTTTCCATCTCTTTTTCTTTCCCCTCATACCTCCCTCACCCCAGCATCCCTGCTCCCCATTACGTTTTCCGCTTCTTGCGCTGCATCTGCACACATTCGCCCCGACACACGTCTCTTCCATATAAATATATCATTCACGCTATCAGTCTAACTGAACCATTGAAAATCATTGCAGAAATGTGCTGAATGCGTGTATTTCACCCAGAATGTCTGGCTAAACAAGATTACAAGAAGAGCGAGGGGTCAATCCTTACCCTCTGTGATATCCACTACTTGGTGTTTGTGTCGCAGCTGGCTGGTTGCCAACCGATTTACCCCCCCATGCCTCACCTCTGCTGAGGAGGAAATGGAACAAACAGCTTAAAACCTTTTCTACTAATCCCCCAACAATGGAATCTGCTGTTTTTATCGAGGGCGGAGATGGAAAAGATTTTAGGCAGTGGGGCTGAACCGCAGTTCTGAGCCCAGGTAAGCCTGGAGATTTGGTTCAATGGTCCAGTTAAAGCATTCGATTAGCTTCATTCCACCACACTGCTCCATGACCGGGTGGATTTTTGTCCAGGTTACGTAGAAGCCAAGTGTGAAATCTTAACCTACAAATAATAAGGGGAAGGTTTCCAGCTGCTCTTTTGCAACTGGAAATCATTTGAGTATTAGAAGCAATGTCTGAAGCCGACTTTGTTTCTTTGCACAGAATTGTCCTCTGCAAAAGATCCTGCCATCCAAATGTTGGAAGGTAGTCAAAAATTACCTCTTGCTTGAAGTGCTTCCTTGAAGCGAGTTTAGCACCTGACCTGTGGACAAGGTTGGAATAATTAAGCCTGGGTATTGTCTGAAGTTATCCTCTCTCACGCTTTTGGTCCTACTTCTGGAAACACTCCATTTGGTTCTTTCGTGCTCAACCGGATAATAGCGAGAACAGTTCAGGGCTGCTGCGCACATGTGAGAGCAGATTTGTTCACTCTGAGTCTAAATCATCTGAAGATGAGATTGCAGCTATGTTACAAGCACAGGAAAGTAAAGTACTGAGTGCACTTGCTTGAAGAATCTCACAATTGTGTAGTATTCAGCTGGAACTCATTAAAACTCTGCATTAAGCAACAATTTCTCAGAAAAGTGACAAGCTATCAACCACTATCACTCTCCAAATAAAGGTCAGACATAAAACAATCGGATGCTTCCTGTTGAGAGGATGTAACACAGTAGTCAGATCTTCACTGAGGTTTTATTGCCAGTGCGTCCACCCGTAGCCTTACAGAATCTTGCTATGATACGACATCAACTGTTGTGGCTACTTGAAAAACCTTGTACTTAATCCAAGGTGAAAGATTTCACCATCCTTTATCCAACTTTCCTCCTCAAACTTAACTTCTCTGTCATGCACACAGCAGCCAGAGGGGTTGCACGAACCTGACGAACTTTGAGCAATGTCAGCGTCTCACAATCTTTGAGCAAAGAGTCAGATTGAGATAATACAAGGAAATCAAACACGACTTAACTGGTTGCAGTGATTAAGTGATAAGAGCTCATCAAAAATATGCAGTTGCGAGTCAGAAAACACATTTTCCAAAGCAGATTTCCAATGGAATTGGTTTTGCATGCATTTTTGTCAACAGGAAGAGCGAGAAGAGATTTGCTTCCATACAGAGAAGACTTATCTCAGAATGCAGTGATTACGCACCTCATCTTGCTTTCAACTGTTATTAATCAGGTATGCCACATGCATGTCACATTGGATATAATGTAATTAGGTGTAACTCTCAGCTGTCTGGTGTCCTTAAATTTCTGCGTGAAATGCTCTCAGCGTTCACGTATTATAGCGTCAATCTTTCACCCCGTTCCTTTATTTCTTTCCAGGGTGTCATAAACACAACATGCATGATGCTTCCGAGAAACATAAACACATGTCGAGATGGTTCTCCTGTGGCTGCAGCTGAGGTGTTGCAACACAATGCTTGGCAGAGAAATCAAAGCTGCCTTGCACCATCACAAACATGGTGGATGTGCTTGTTTTCAGCATTAATAAAAGCGTCTTAATCAGTGAAGCATTAGCACATGTTAGCAGGTTTGGGGGTTTTGTGTGTGTGTGTGTGTGTGTGTGTGTGTGTGTGTGTGTGTGTGTGTGTGTGTGTGTGTGTGTGTGTGTGTGTGTGTGTGCTGGGAGAACTGTGCGCTAACCTTCGCTGTGTTGTGGGTCGAAGATGTTCAAACAATGCTAACTTCTTCATTATTTATAGACAATACAGAAGCGCAATCTAGCAACAGCAAACACATGAATGAGTACGCATACACACACACACACACACCATCCTAAATCTTAGGATTAAAGGGATAATGTCAGCTATTCAGTGAGTGTCCAGTATGTAGGTAGCATAACCATTGAGCTGAAATAAAATCATTTACCTCGTCCTTGAAATAACCATAAGCTCTCTGTAAATGAAACATGCAGCTGTTCATCTGATGTCTTAGATTTAATGCCAAGATGTCTAATCAGTGAACGCAATGGTTGCTAATCAGGCAGCGATGGCCCAGTATGCCTACTGCATTAGCCACTGAGTCAACTGTGACCCCCGGACATGTTTCCTCAAATAGTGACCTGAGTCTTTATTTCCCCAAAGTGAGTGTAACAGGCCTGTATTTGAAGCAGACTTTTTTTCTATAATAAATTCAGCTGGCTCAGTATATGAGATCATCTTAGAGATGATCTTGTTCCGATGTCCCGTTACTGAGGCTGTTATTACTGTCTGATTAATGACACAGTTTAGGCATTATATGTCATTACTTAAGCAAGGTAGCATTAAACCCTCTGTGTACACTGATATGTGCATTAAACACAGCATAGAATTCTAAATGCTGATTAGCACTGTCTCCACCACTGACAGAGCATTACAGCAATCTGTGGTTTTTATTCGTGCAATGGAGTTAAAAATATAACTTTGATATATGTATATTCATCAAACACCAGTATTTAGATCAGTGATTACTTCACTGTGAAACTGATCACTGGTCATTCCAGAACAGAGCTCTGGCAGGAAAATTGTTCACAGTGCTAAAACAGCTACCCACTGCACTCATGGTGTCACAGCTTAGCCAGTCTAATATAAAGATAAATATAGATAAAACCTGATCAATTGACCAGAAAAGAAAATTGCACAAACATAGAACATCCAAACACATCATTTCAGTTAACTCAAACCCTCCATTTCTTAGCATTTGAAGCGTTAGCACCTGAAACATTCGCAGGATGGGATTGCTTTCTGCTCTGAACTGGAGCTTTTATTTTCCAATCAAGCAATACCTGACTAGTAGCTAAAAAAATGAATAAATGGTTAGCTTAATGTTATGTAAAAAGAGATTAATTATTTGTAAAATATAACGTTCTCCATTAAATTTAGTTCTGTGGGGAAAAAATAACAATGATTAAATTAAATGAAATTAAAAATTTGTAACATGTTATACTACTTTATGAGTTCATGTGATCTGCTCGGGAACAGGTACATCAATCAACCCAAAGAACTGTTTTTGCGCATTCATTTTACTGAGAGTATGATGAAAGAACATTTTGAAATATAATTATACAGTATCATTTCCCTGATGGGAAAGATAAAGTATAATTACCCTGCACTGCACTAACCTAATTCCATACATATGATATTGTGGTAGATTGATTCAACAGCAGATGGTGCTATCAATTATTGAGCCTGTGAAGATGACTCAACCCCCAGTCGGATTAAGTAGATTACCCCAACATCAACTCCCTTATGTACACAGCATTATGCTGATCTAAAGATGAATAGCCCCTGACAGAACCGCCTCAGTCTATCTATCTATCTATCTATCTAGCTAGCTAGCTACCTAGCTACCTACCTAGCTACCTACCTAGCCTGCTATCACTCGGTCTTAAGACTTTATTGTCCCCAGGGAGTATTGTGTATGTTTAATGTATACATTCTTTTGAATCTGACCTAAATATGCTACATGATGATTTCTCTGAGCATTGTCCCACTGCATACCATGATGGAGGCACTTCCAGTATATTCAGCGCTCCACCCAACACGATGCACGTCCCCTTAATCCTGTTAACCCACTCCAACTGTGTGGAGAGAGGAGAGACTAGAAGAGAGCCCGGGGCGAAGACGACATTGTACCCCTCCACCCCGCTGAGATCCAATTGAAGAAACAAGTGCTTGGTACAAAGTGAAGCTCCTTGGCTCGCTGGGACATTAATACATGACTAGTGTAAAAAAAAGGGGGGGGGGGGAAAGAAGTCTCTGTGATCCATAGCGTATAAATGTGAAATACAAGATTTTGAATCCGGGCATTGTTAGCTGCAGTTATAATGTCTACACATTTTACAGTATGAATAAATGTGCATTTTAAAGAGGAATGACATTCAAGTTATGTCACTATGGTAGATTTCACAGTAGATTTTTTTTTATTGCAGAAGCACCCTTGTAAGTGGAGTCCCCAGTGCCGGAAGATAAACTGCTGTGGGTGGCTGATAGCGCAGAGATTTTAAATCCTTTACAGTAAACATTGCCGCAGCTTTTGACTGGCTCTGGTTGCCTCTGTCGGCTTTATAACTGCGCTGCAATGTGGGCCATAGCAGATGTGGAATATTCCCATTTCAGAGTTGCATTGCTCAAGTCCTTTCTGTGTCAAAGCATTCATTGTTTGAGGAAAGCTCTGGCTGTGCTGGAGTCAGATCTATAAAACTGTACAGAGTCCAGCTTTAGTACTGAGCCTATTTTTATACTGTACCCAGAACTCAGCGCATTACACACTCTGTACAACATTCCTAATGCATTCAGCTCTAGGTACAGTGTAAAATGTTAAGTAAGGTAACAAAATCATTAAAGCAGCTAAAATGAGCAGTAGCTGGCTGCAGCATTTGACTTAATTACCGTCCTCCTTATGCACAGCTACACAGAGCTGCCACATGGCTGCTTGTTTACATTCGGGAATAGGTGGAAAATTTCTGTTTCCACCTTAATCTTAAGTGCATTCACATGGTGTTGGAGTCATCGTAAGAAATTAGTTCCTGAAATTTCACATCAAGGTGGAACAATCACTTGGAAAGCTGATGAAATATAAGGAAGTTTGGTTAGAGGTAGAAAAATGTTGACCGTTGGTGCAAATTTACATACTGCAGGTAATAGGGAAGAGGGGCTGAGCGGGGGAATCCAATGACGATGTTAATGCACTTATTCTAAATATGGCAACTTAAAAGATAAAAGAGTCTGACTTTCAGTTTATACAACTTTCTTGTGCCAAATTAGATCTGCTTAAAAACTGCCTGGGAAATAAAAAGAACCTCTTCTTTGGCTCAATTCACTTAAATCCATCGTCTGCAAGTATGCTGAAAAGTAAGATGACTGCATTATAAGCTTTTCAACCTCATTTACAGGAAAAATTACATTTCTGTCAGACTGTGTAAGATCACATTCAAATAATTACACCGTAGCCAGGACTGAAAGGATGAGAGATGGTGATTATGTAGTGGAAGCAGATTATTTCATTCAGCTGATTCAGTGGCTGATTACACAGTTTATAGTGCAGTATGGATCGCTGATGAAATAATTCTTTGGCTTTATGTGTCTGCAGTTATATAAATCCTCAGTGTGATATGTTGAACATCATGTTAAAGGTTTATGTCGCATATCGCTCATATCTGCGATTCTTTTGGGGCCAAATGACTGATTTTTAAATGAAGTGTCATTACTAGCAGGAAAAAACACGCCGCTCCCTTTAAATAGGCTTTTTCATGCTGAATGAATGAGTGATGAGTGAGTCTCCATTTACTGTAACATTCAAATTCATTTAACTGTAACAGCCTTCAAATGTGAGCTGGAAAATGAAGCACATGCGCTGCACTCAAATAGTATATTTGATCACGATGCCGTAAAATTGACTCTAACTGCGTTTTTTTCTCATTTAACTTTTAAAACATGGAAAGACTTACAAAATTGTTGCAGATATTACCTTTTCAGTGACTCCACACTCAAATACAGAACCAAACATATCACTTTAAAGCAGAATGCTATCTTCTGTCAAACACTTAAACGTGTCCAGTGATATTTTTGACCACTGGCAGAGCTGTGATCAAGTGCGTCAACATCTTATCTGCACTCTGCAGATCCACACGAATTTGCATGCTTGTTTTAAGGCTTTTCTTCTGATTTACTGTTGGTGGCTGTAATGTGCACTGTGTGCATGGTAATGAGCCATCAAGAAGACTGTAAATACAAGAAATGTCAGTTTGAAATACTGAAAGACTTAAAACACAATGTGTTTTAGTGAAGCTTGCTTAGTTTAAACCAGCCTCTCTCTCACACACTCTGACATCAATACCATAGCATGCAGAGGGGGATGTAGCTCAGTGGTAGAGCACGTGCTTCGCATGTATGAGGTCCTGGGTTCAATCCCCAGCATCTCCATTTCTTATCTTATCTATGTCAGCCTATATAACAACAAATGGCACAAAGTGTTTACCAGAATAGGCAATAATTCCTGATGAAGGGGTGAATGACAAAGCAGCAGTAGCAGCGGCTCTCCTCAACTAAATAAAACCTCTTTTGTTTGAAATATATGAGCATTTAATTGACTTACCTGTCCTTTCATCTGAAATTTGTGATAAATGAGTGTGAAACATGGGTCACATGCAAAGTCCTCTCATCATATTCTCTGATTATGTTATCTGTCTCTATCTGCTGATCTCTATTGTCCATGCCAAATTTGCAAAATGAGAATAAGAGCGCAAAGAGAGTGAGGGTGGAACAAGGAGCAGGAACAAAGAGAAGGAGTAAATTGATCCTTGGCTGATGGAAATTGAAAACGCTTCGATGAAGAATGCCGTCTTAGCGTGCGAACATGATGCCATCGTGTCTATTAAACAAAGGACACGGTTCAATAATCAGCGCACGAGCAAGTTTTATTAATTTCATCAGGAAAGATGAACAGGTTTGTGCAGGGAAGGCGGGAGGGATGAATCCAGCTGGGTGTCTGCTCACATGACAACAGCTCCTTCATTTTAAAGATTTTGCAAGCCAAGACTGAAAGAAATTCAGAGGGGATTAAAAAGGGGGAGAGGAGGAGTGACAGGAGGACAGGAGGGAGGAGAAAGAGAGTGGCATCTGTCCCTCCCAAACATCTGCTCGTTGATTAGCAGGAGAGGAGAGGGGAGCAGAGGAGGACAGGAGAGGAGAAGAGGGTTTAAAGTTGGTTTGAGCGCTTAAAATAGCCATGGTGGAGTGGAGCACAGGAAATAAATCAAACGTTCTTTAAATACTGCATGAGATTAGAAAATATATTATTGAAATGTGAGTCCATTTTATGAAAAAAGTGCTCGTCTCTCATGGTGAGTAAAATACAGAGTGCAGCGTCTCATCCATGGCTAATGTCTTTCCTCCTACTGTACGTGTACACTAAAGGGAAAGCAGCCTGATGTGTGCGTACGTGTGGACCAAAATCTATTCATTGTCTCTGAATTGTTATGAAGTATCTTTTAAAAATGAGTCCTCTTGGCTACTCTTCAGCACAGAGAAGCTATCATTGCAGTGGAACCAAAATAAAATATCGGTGCTGTGATAAAATTAATCTTAGTGCATTACAGCGGGCTGGATTTTGACCTTTCTAACAAACGGCATCTTGGGACACGTTGACACGCTGCTTTAATGGTCTAATATTAGATTTCTCCTTTAAAAACTGGCTGTATCCACAAATTTAGCTCCACTTACCTGCTGTCACACTGATAAATAACAGTTCCCCCCCCCCCCAAGAGCTGCACTTAATTGAATTGTGAAGACTCCATAAAGTGCACTGAAGTGTAGGGATGGGTACCGGTATCTGGTGCCATTATGGCACCGGTTCTGACATAAACGGTAGTAACCAGACCGAAAAGCAGTGCACATTTCAGTGCTTTGTTTTCCTGAGATGTCATACACTTTGGATTCCAGCCAATCATTTTACCTTTGCAAGCGTAGTAGGCGGGCCCAGGTACGTGCTTTCTTTTAGAGCAAAGCTACAGATTAAAAATGCCGAAAGCAAAGCAGTCAAAGTCCGGCTGTACTTCACAGCAAAAGATGCAAACTCAGCAGCCTGCAACAAGTACTTTAAGGTGATACTGTGCAAAGGAGGTAACTCCTCGAATCTGATGAAACACCTGGCGACGTATAGCATTTTGTTAAAAGCCGAGAAATGCGCTGTATTTGATAGGTTGCTGCGAGACCTCACACCGTGCACATCTACTGCGGTTCCCTGCAGTGTTGGGAAGGTTACTTTTAAAATGTATTCCATTACAGAATACAGAATACATGCCCCAAAATGTATTCTGTAACGTATTCCGTTACGTTACTCAATGACAGTAACGTATTCTGAATACTTTGGATTACTTAATATATTATCATGCTGTTTACAACTACGTGAATGTACTATTGCTGTGATTTAATACTGTTACTGAAGGTCCGCGACTCCGAACCGTAGTAAAGGGACCTCTGGCTAATATGGTGGGTTCTGTGTCGGGCTCGTAGCCGAAAAATAGCTTTACTTTGTTGTCTGGGTCAACTTTGCTTGCGAGAGACAGAGAGAGGCGTTGAAAGACTGCTCCAACTGAACTTATTGTTCCCCAACACTGGTTGCCTGTTATCTGACCCGGAGTTAGCAACATCCCCCAAAAACCCGAAGAGGAGAGTCCTGGCCCCTAGCCCTGCCAGTGTAGCAGAAATGATGACGAATGATGACGGCAGCAGCAGCCGTTCTTCTCGGCATGAGTAGCTTAATGTTGTTCGTGTGTAATTTACGTTGAGTAGGCTAACCACGTTATGACATTAATGCATGTGAGGTGAACTAGCAAACATCATCATAGCTACATGCAGCTGTCTTCTTGTTTGATGGCAGATACTCCCTTCACCCTGGCCAAAAAGGCTAAAATGACCAAAGAAAAAGTGGAAAACAGCTAAACATGAGAGGTTTTTGGACAAAGTTTGTGTTTTTTCCATTGTTTAAGCACTGCTTCCAGCCAAGAGTGATGCCATAAATCCCCTATAGCTGCAGAAAAGGCTAACATTGTTATCTTTTTACAAAAAAACAGCTGAACATGAGAGGTTTTTGGACCAATTTTGTGTTCTCCATTCTTTAAGCACCGTTTTGAGCACCGTTTAAGCACCGGCACCGTTTCAAAAGTACCGGTTTGGTACTGGTATCGGATAAAACCTAAACGATACCCATCCCTACTCAAGTGAATGATGTTATAAGTGTACTTCAGTTGTAACGCTGAATACAGCTTCCACTAACTGCTGATGTTCAATATAATTGCTACAACTGCATTGTGATCACAGTTTATGTACCAGGAGATCAAGAACGAAAACATTTTTTAGACAATGTCAGAAAAACCCGCCCCCACCCCAACTGATTCTGTAAACAGGTAGTTCTCAGGGGTAAATTTAAGTCGACAGGGAGTTGAATACCTTTCTGCTCGGGGGGCGAATTGTGGAGAAACATGCAGAATAATCACGCAAAAATGTCAGAAAGGATTACATCAGCTTAGGCTCGCTCCTTTGAACACGTCCATCACAAAGACATCTCATCCCAAAGTTGGTTTCTTTGGAAATTAATTAAGAAGAAATCATCCATAAATAAACAGATGTTTTCCCACACCTTTTGCTGTTATTTGACAGCAGAGTGACGAGTGTTAGAGAAGCTAGAAGACTACAATAAACCTATTATAGTGGTGTCGTTGCTGCGGCTTAATAAACCAAATTGTCTCACTCTACTGTTTCATAGATTTTAACATTACTGCTCTGATACTGACCTTATTTAAAAGTAGGTTTTTTAAGTAGTGTGTAAAAACGCTACAGCCTGTTCTTCATCTGCTTAGTGAATGGATGATTCCTTAATGGAAATTAGAATATATCTCCACTTCCGAAACGTCGACCTAGCTGGAATCAAAACAAGCTGCAGCACAAACTAACATGTGTTGGATGCTCCTGATCCACGCTAAAGCTCACGTTCACCTGTTTATTTCCAGCCTGGTTTCTGCCTCGTGCGCTCCTCTTTCACTCTAAATTACTTCGTTCTCATCCCAGGAGCATTAATTAGTGGTGTTATGTCATAGCCACTGGAGTGGCTCATGTACGCACAAGGTGTCCTTTTGCATCTGTGTCCTGACTCAACGGGTTATTGCGTTAGCGAGACAGAACTTCACCAACGAGGGAAAGCAAAATTAAGAAGTGAGCGAATGAAGAACAAAAAAAAACAAAAGACGTTGTCAAGCGCAAAGATCCCAACTGAACACAAATGTACATCACAAATGATGATGTGACAGACAAACCAAAACACAAAAAATGTGTCTGTCTGTGTACGCGTTTCCATTTGGAGAGTAAACAGAGACGGTTTCTAATCCACTGCAGTCTTCTAAAATCCTATGTACATCATTGGATGTGAATGATGTAATCGTCTGCCCACTGAGTGACTGACATGTGGGTTGGAATAGGGAAGTGAGCAGCGGCGGAGTTCACAGAAAACAAACATTAAAGAATCATAAATTCCAGCATGAAAGCACAGACTGGCTGAAGTGGACACTTCACTTCATTGTTTTCAACACTCGGTTCTAATTCAGCTCTTTGCATGTTATAACTTTGCTCTTCTCAGCAGCTGGCTGATGGACCAACAACAGGACAGGCAATACTGGCTCACAGTCTACCATATATGTACCACATATTTTTGATACCACCCCCATTAACAGTAACCACTCTGTTCTACCCCTGCTCAAGCGCAAAACAAGTCTTGGCACCATATAAATCCTGTAGCTTGTTCATCAAGGTACCGACAGTAAAGAAAACCTTTTGCCCAACAGGAAGACCCAGGTGGCATCTTACAAAAAATGATTATACAGAATCTAAACTCTCTTTTCATTCAGATAAACATGGCATCAGCACCAACATGCTGCCCAAAAGTGTTTTCTTTCACAAAAGCCTCCCTGCGCACAGTCTGCACCTGCTGCACGGTCGTAATGACTGAACTCAAAAGGGTCACAGGTTCTGACTTTGTTACCTTGAGTAAACTCATCAAGGAGCAAAAAAAGAAACTATTCTTGATGTGTTCTTACATAAGCTCATCTATTAATGATGCTTGTCATGGCTACAAGACAGTGCTGCGCTTTTTATTCTTCCTCTTTTTTTTGTTCAGTCCTCATTTATTTAGTGTGGCAGCCGATTTGCTCTATCGTTCAGTTCCTCTTTCATCGGCTCACTCTCCTCTGTTTTCCTCTATGTCCTCGACCCTTCCTCCAGCTCTCCTCCACTCTGGTGCGTCTCCTTTGAGCTCCGTCAGCTCCCTGAAGACAGAAGGGAAAGCCGGCTTTGGGGGAAGGGGCGATAAGGTGGTGGTGGTGCTGATGGGGGATGAGGAGAAGGGTGTGAAGAATGGTGTTCCCAGAATGTCAACACCCACACATGTGCACATTTAACCTACATATATCTACACACACATATGTGCACACACACACACACACTGGAGATCTAGCTCTGTAGCTGCCACTGTGCCCACTGGCGCACACACAAAAATGTAGATACAACTGCTGCCAGTCGTTCCACACTAACACCCCCCCCCGGAGGCCCCTATATGCATTAATTGGTGTAATTATATTTGCATAAGGGTGTCCTGTTTCAGCTAACGACATGCACCACAAACACACACACTGCAAGTTTTAATAGGCAGGATAATTGAATATGGTTCTCCCGCTACTGCCCCGAAGGCTCTTTCCACGTGTACTGCAGAGGGTCGCGCTTTACATTTGCTTAGATAAATAGATACACATTTGCCTGCGGTGCAAATTCTAATCATAAACTTCAAAGGTTAATCATCATATAGCTGATCAAGAGCGGTAACGTCCTGTGTCCAAAAAATTGAAAACAGAGAAGATAACCTTAAAAAAAACACAAACACACACAGCATTGAAAACAAATCTGCATATTTGTCAAGGGCTTGAAGTGGAAATCAACTTGACATTTTCCCGAGTGTAATGCTTTTTTACCCCCCTTCTAATCATTACTGGGTTACGTTTAATAAGTGAGACCGAAGAATGCGCGCTACTTGTTTACAACGGCCGCAACATAATTACCACCCAAGCCATGCAGTCGGAGACGCTGATTAAAGGAGTTACAAGAGACAATTAGTTGTTTTCATTATCGCTGGAGTAATTGGAAGAAACCTTGAGTTGGCCTGGATGGATTTACTGTACGGGTAATTATATCTCGTATTATACAGTACATTTTAATTTCAACTAGACAACATTAGGCATCGTACCAAATCCCAAAACATTAATTACTTGAATGTTGCCGCTACAGTAAAAATTTCCAGTTTTGCCCACTCAAAGACTGTGACCGTGACCTTTAAGGCCACAGTCACACCAACATAACCAAGGAACTTTAGCCAGGTTCACTTCTGGCCAGAGCCCAGAGTGCAACAGTATCTCCCAAAGCATTACCACCACTGGCCAGATTAACGCTGTGCACATCCCTGCTGGATTATTTTCTAGCAAGTACACCTCATTTCTGCTGATATCCTCACCAATATTGCAGCAAAAGATTAGTCCCATTAATGCCTTCATGATAAATTGTTGGACTCTGGCGATGTATTGATCTGAAAATCTCTTGGACTGAGACTTTCCAATTTCTATCAGGCAGTTGAATGCACCCTTGGAGACAACTAATCCCTGCTTACAGTCGTTTTGTGCTCAGCCTCCATACGTCAGCTACCTTTTCTCCAGTAACATGGCGCCAGTGCTGGAGTGGAGCACACTGATAACCAGCCAACATTTACTGCTCCCTCTGAGCTTTTTAGAAGCAACACCGGTGTGTTTTGGTCTGGATTGAACACCAGCAGAGGAACAGGGGCGCTTCATCTAAACTCTGAGTGATTGGATATCATGGAGGCCTAAAAACAAAGGTGTTTCTGGGATTCACAAGTATCTAAGTAAACAATAAAACTATATTAATCGATATTCTCACCTGACAAGCTCTTACATTTTGCCTGAATGCAATGGTAATGGGTTTCACTGCTCAAGCAGACACCCAGCTGGAGATACTGGCAGCATTAAACATGCTCATTGAAGAAAAATATAATTCCTCAGAAATCACTGTGAGTGTGATTTCCTCTTACTGACATGCATCATCTACATTACATCCTACTGTACTATACATTGCTACTGTACTGAATGACATGTTAAAGTATAGAAAAGGTATAGCTTTACAATAACAACCAGGCTTTACTGTCAGAAATCTCAGAGATGTTATGGAAAAAATGAAAAGAAATAAAAAAGAAAGCTGACTTATTCACACAGGTGACGTTCAAGACGATTAAATACGTTAGGAATGAGAAGAAACTGAAAGTGAATGGAAATGCTCTGTAACTGTGGCCAGCTGCCGGTCATAATGCAATGTTGCATTTTTTAGGCTTTTCTTTTACAGTCACTGAATACATTTTTCTTTTCTTGCTTTGTTAACCACATCTCCCTTCCCCCTTTCTGTCTCTCTTTTTCATTTACGAACTCACCTCACCTACGCTATCCATCGCTCCCCTCTCCTCCTCCTCCTCCTCCTCCTCATTTTCTACACTCACCAAGCCCCTTGCCTAAAAATGAAATTTGATTTTCCTTCTTTCCCTCTCACTCTTTCTCTCTCTCTCTCTCTCTCTCTGTGTATGAGGGTCTCTGGGTCTTTTGTTCATCCACCCGCTCATGTGGCCTCCTCTGGTTGCCACGGCAACCGGGTGTATACATACAGTTGCTCCAGGAGAGGAAAAAAATTGAGATGGAAAAGAGAATGGGATGCAGAGAGATGCGTGAGAGGGAGAGGGAGGCTGAAATGGTGTCAGGGGAGACGGAAAGAGAAAGGGTTAAAAAAAAATGGTAGAGATATGGAAAAAAATGAGAACAGGACTTAGAGTAATATGAGAATATAATGTAAGGGATGACAAAAGGATACAGAAAATGCTGGAATGAGAAAGAAACTGATATTTATTTACCTCCTGCAACAGCAGTACTTTTTTCCCCAGCTGAGATTTTTCTCTTCTGAATGAAATAAGTCTCCAAAACCCCTCGAACAAATTTATAATTTGTAATTCAGCTCTCAGCACACAGCAGTTGGATCCATTTGCTTGGCAGATGATTTTTTTTTTAAAGCACAGCAAAGTTATAATCTAATCTTCTGCCCTGTGTCTTTCCTATCAGCAGCTAATATTAGCAGAATATAATTAAAATGGAAAATGTTCTGCAGAACTAACAAAAAAATGCATAGAAACAAACCAGCTATAAATCCTTTCTTTCTAAACCATAGAGATTAATAAGGAAAAAAAAGATTTTAAAGTTGTCACGGTTTCTTACCCATAATCCCATTATTACACATTTGAAATTAAATTCATAGTTTTACCAAAAATATGTCATCTAATAAAGAAAAAATGAGGCAGAAATATCATTAATTCAAATTCTTTATAAATATTTTTGCTCCTTTTTTATGTTATCTGTTCCTTAAGTATAACATAAAAGAGAATTTTTCTTTTTTCTTTAAGAGCATAAGAAGGAGAAGCTAAATGAAGCTAAATCAGGCAGACGTGAACCAAAGGTAAGAAAAAAAACATGAAACCAGTTCAGAGAGACACAGAGAGAAACAATAAATATCTGTGTCCGGGCAGCATCTTTCTCCACCCAGTTGTCTGTGTTTGTTGTATTAGAAGCCCTGTAGGAATCCAAACCCTGCAGACAAGCAGCCATCTGCCATGCTGGCTCCAGTCCAGCGATGCTCTGCAGAGCCAAGATGGCATCCAGTCACACGCACGCAGAAGAACTGCATCCAAAAATTCACAGTCCAACGAGACACGTCTTAGATATGTTTTAAAACACATGAAGTCATACATGTAGAGAGATGGTCGATTCATTTCTATACTGGATTATGGAGTGTGGAAATAAACTCATTTAGTTGCTGCTTTTCAAGAAAAGATTTATAAAAACGGATTTGCTGTAAACGTCTGGCAACATAATAACAGTGCAGAGATGAAAAAAGTCGAGACATAATAATGGTTAGTTGTGTGCGCGTGTGTGAAATGTCCTTCTCAAATATTATTTGACATACTGTAAAATTCAATTCAAGGCAAACAGAAGCAAACACTTGATACAGGATTATTTTTAATTAGATCAAATGAAGACATTTTGGAGTAAAATACATAAAACGCAATCAAAAAGGAAAGAAGTCTTTAAGATCGTCCTGCTGCTATATTTGGATCTCTCAGTGACAGCCCCGTTCTGTCCCCATGCGCTTGTGCCTCTCTGTGCCTCTCTGATGCACGCTGGTTCCCCTCCAGCGTGTCAAATTATAGATAAATCAACCTGATTTTAATTTGATGGAAGTAGAAGAACTCGCCTAGGAGAGCTGGAGGTGAGTGAAGGTTGTTTTGGTGCAGCCAAAAGACTCCTCGGGATGTTAAAGAGGAACACAGACAGTCTCACCCTGTGGGACAATTTCACGATGCACAACCTCATCAATGTCAAACCCCCCCAACAACAACGATATGCTCCTGCTAGTGTTTCTTACACAAAGCCACGACACTGTGGGCTCTTTGAAATATAAGATAATGGACAAATTTGAGACTTATGGTGAAATTTCATAAATACATTTTATACTGGGACTTTCAGGAAGCAATTTAACACAGCATCTGCACTGAAAGAAGTGATTGTGATGGAGAGATTTGGCATCTTTCTAGTCATGCCAGAAATGAATCAGCCAGAAATGATATGTCTCCCAGTCATTTTATCATGAATAAAGATTTTAGCTTAATAAAATTCACAAATTCATAAATCAAAATTACATCTAGTTCTTCCAACTTCCAGCTTGTAATTACAGTTCAAATTAGGCTACAGGAACTGCAGAGAGTACTGTGGAGACTGGATTATCAGCAGAACTGTGAAGGAAATTCTTTAATCACTTGAAGGATCTAAATTTGAAAAGTACAAAAGCATACTTTTTTTTGGATATGGTATTTGAAAGCATAATTTACAAAAAGGGCTTCACCATTTCTTTTTTTAAAAAAGGAAAAAGCAAGAGGAAAAGTGACAGGAGAAAAGGAGATAACTTCAGCTACAGCCAACTTTTTCTCTAGCTTGCCACCAGAGACGCAGCCTGAACATTAACACTAAGTGACATCTCGTTGGTGCTGCCACGTGAACTGCTTTGAAGAGTTGGTGGCCGCCTGCATGCGTGGCTGGTGACCTGCTTATATGAAGACTGACTGAGTTGGAAGCTGATAAAGAAACGACAAATGGAGCAGAAAGGAGAGACGGAGGGAGGCAGACGAGCTATCAGCTTCATAGTGATTAACCATCCAAACACACTAACCCAGAGCTGTAGAAGGATCATGATATGATACTCTGATCTCCCACTAATGCAGACACATTGGCATCACTCCATCTCACCCAACACACACTCTTCTGGCAGCTCTTCATTATAATCTCTACTCTTTCTCATGCACACATATAGACTCACATGCTGGCTGCCAGAATGCTACAACACCCAAATCTAAGAATCTGTATAGAAGTTTATCCTGTTATTTAGAGACTCTCATTCGTGTTTAATTTATTCATCTCATTCTTCTCTTTGAACCAACACCTTTGTAACCCATGATGGGTGTAACATGCTCCAAAAGTAACACATTACTGTAAACACGTTACATTTTTCAGTAATGCGATGATGTTATGCATCACTCTGCTAAAATGAGGAATTCAGTTGCATTTACAATTGCACCATTACTTGCATTAGAAAGGTTTCTTAGTTTTCTGCACATGGGGTGGGGCTAGAAAGGATTAAAAATGTCAAACAAACATGTTTTTTCTTCCTTCACATTTGCGTTACG
The DNA here is from genome assembly GCF_057382095.1 of Aulonocara sp. 'chitande type north' Nkhata Bay. Classification (NCBI taxonomy): domain Eukaryota; kingdom Metazoa; phylum Chordata; class Actinopteri; order Cichliformes; family Cichlidae; genus Aulonocara; species Aulonocara sp. 'chitande type north' Nkhata Bay. The sequence continues at coordinate 49,378,841 of NC_141346.1, read as the reverse complement.
ATTAGCTGATTTTAATATGTGTGCATAAAATGGGGAGGAGCGGAGATACTACTTTTATTTTTATTGTATGAAAGGGCAAGAGTGTGATGGTAAACTGTAAACAGCATCCATAACAGAAACAGCTGCATCACAGTGCTAATTCAACATCGGCTCTTTGCTAGCATCTGCACAGATAGCATGCTAACACAAACCTAGCAAAGACGCAGTGATGTTCTCAGCCCAGCAGCCGGAGTCTGAACTTCAGCAGGTAACAAAGCACTGATGGAACCTCATTTTCTACCTGTAACTAATGTTTCTACAGTAGAGTCAATGTGGCAATCACTTTGAAGTCTCTTTGGAGGGTTTTCACCGCCCTTGTGTTGTCAGCCATGTTTAGATGTAAACACTAATAGAAAGATCTGTGTGTGCCCTCGTTAAGACAGGGATTTGTGTTGGTGTGTGGGACTGTAGCCGCGGGTTTGTATAGTTAACTGGTAATTACGCGACAGTATGTTTCAAGTCATTTTACAGAGTAACAAAGGTAATTTAACACATAGTGTTACATGTTTACTTTTTCTGGTGAGTAATTAGGTAATGTACTACATTACTTTTAAGAGAAATAATGAGTCTTTGAATAACAACCCTAGCACTGTTTGTACCTTGAGAACATCACTGGGAAAGTTTCAAAGGAAGGGACAGCTAAGAATGTAAGAAAAGAAGGAACACTTCCAAGTCTTACAAGCAGCATGTAGCCTAAAGGAAAGATAGATGAAAGAAAAGCAGACTAAAAATGAAGTGGAGAGAACTGAAAGGCACTAAAACGAAGGGGTTAAACTTTGAATAAAAAAGTACAATAAGCACTTTAAATGAGTAGAATCTTTTGGGTTGCAAAGGCGCTTCTATTTTATTGCTAGCAGTTACAAGGTTGGCACCAAGTGGGTTCTCTCTTTATTTAAATATTAACTTCTATGTTAAAATCAGTGTATAATGAATGGATATGTGTCTGTACGGCACACAATTTTTATGCATCATTACTCTGTTCTGTAACAAGGACAAGCTTGTTCATTAGTGAAGACGCTCATAAGGGCGAAGAAATTGCAAAAATCTGTTATATGAAGTTTAACTTCTGTGAAGTTTGGCCTAGAAGTCAGTAGCAAGCTGTCTAGACAGCACTGACCTTTGAGGGGACAGACAGCCAAAGAGTAGAACAAAGTATCAATGCGTATTAGCTGGGTTGCAACACTCCTGTTTTCCTATATATTTTTTCTTCCTCTCCTGATCTACAAAATATCAATGGTTTGCAGACAGTTATGCAATGAATTGTTTATCTTTTTAAAACATTGCAAACTTTTGATTAGCGAGCTAAGTCAACACGCTAACAACTCTGATAACTGGCCATTAGCAAACTTGTTAGCTTCGAGAACATTAAGATTTCTCTTCAGTAGAAAAAAACATGGACTCCATATTCCAAGCTGGCTTTCAGCATTATGTTTCAAGTTAATACTCATATTTAATACTTACATTTCTAACTTCGTTTCAGAGCTTGGAAGAAATTAACTGGACTTCAAATTTAGAGGTGGTTCTAGGGTTTGTTGACCCACTATTGATTATCTGAGTCATCACATGAGCCAAAGTGTGAAAAAAGGCATTGGTCATTACTATGACTGGGGGTCAAGGGTGAAATCACTGAGACCTTGCCCGACCCTATTATTACTTATTGAGGTCACACGAGACAAGAGGACATAGATGGCCTGTAGTTACCATTCACCAGTGGACATATACTGATCAGGCATAACATAATTACCACTGACAGGTAAAGTGAATAACACTGATATTCTTTTTGTCATGGCACCTGTGCATGGGTGGGACATATCAGGGAGGGATTCAACATTTTGTCATCAAAGTTGATGTGTTAGAAGCAGAAAAATGGATAAGCATAATGATTTGAGAGTCTGACAAGGACCAAAATGTGATAACTAGACAACTGGGCCAGAGCATCTTTAAAACTCCTGCTCCTGTGCGGTGTTCCCAATCTGCAGTGGTCAGGATCTATCAAAAGTGGTGAACCAGCGAGAGGGTCAAGGGCTGCTAAGGCTCACTCAGGGACCTGGGGAGTAAAGGCTGGCTCATGTGGTCCAATCCAACAGATGAGCTATTGCAGCTCAAATTATTGAAAAAGTTGATGCTAGTTTTGATAGAAGAAGGTGTCAGAATACACAGTACATCACAGTTTTTTGGGTATGGGGCTGCATAGAGCCACCAACAGACCAGTCAGGGTCCATATGGAGCAAGGAAAGAAAGTGGCCTGGTCAAATGAGTCACATTTTCTTTTACAGTACATCACAGGATGGCTGGGTGCATTAGTGTCGCTTACAGGCAATGTAATGTTTTGAGCAATGTTCTGCAGGAAACCTTGGGTCCTGCCATCCACATGGATGATAGACATATACCACCTACCTAAGCATTGCTGCCGACCACATACACCCTTTTATGGAAACAGTATTCCCTGGTGGCTGTGGCCTCTTTCAGCAGGATAGTGCGCTCTGCCACAAAGCAAAAATGCTTCAAGAATGGTTTGAAGAGCACAACAGTGAGTCGGCTTTGTTGATTTGGACCCCAAACTCTTCAGGTCTCTCCAGTGCTGGACAAGCAAGTCATGGAGGCCACACATCCCACCTTAAAGGATTTGTTGTTAACATCTTTGCGCCAGATACCACAGGACACCTTCAGGGAGTCCATGCCTCAATGGCTCATGGCTGCTTTGGCAGCAAACAGGGAACCAACATAGTCAGGTAGGTGGTTATAATGTTATGTCGGATTGGTGTACTTGGCCTCTATTTTAAAAATCATCTGACTTTCAGTGGAAAATGTGAACATTTGTATCCTTCAAACAGTGTCCTTTGTCCTTTAAGTGCACGTGTACAGCTGAAACTTCTTTCAAATTATCAGTTAAATGACACTTTTGCTTTTGGCATTGTATTGCCTCATTTGTAAGCGCATAAGTGAGGAGAAAGTGTAGTTGGTGATCTTCGAACAAAGCCAACATGGGAGTGCCAGAAACTGCAGGCTAAACCCCAATGAACTCCTGTGCCAAAATGTCCAACTACAGAGCATTAAAAGTTCATGTTTATAGTCTGTACAGTAACTCTGTAACTTCACAAAGACAAATTAGTTTCACTATAAAGTATTAAACATAGAAACCTAAATTTCTCCTAAAAAAGTGTTTCCCCGCCTCCCTTCATCCCAGCATCATGTAGATTTTATCTAAGATATTAAGATGATGTTAATCCTCCTCATCTGATTTTTCCCCATTAATATGGCCTTCAGCTACATTTTTGGGCCTATCTGTGTCCTCTCCAGGTCGGAGGGATTATATGTGTCGCTCATGTCCAGTATCTGTATAATAACAGATTACAAGTGATTACACAGCACACAGACATATCTGTATAATCCTGACATCATTTATCTGACATGTGGTGAAAGTCAGCATATTTTAGCTGTTTTTCTAATGGCTGACACCAAGACAGATTAAAGCGAGCACTTAATCAACTTATTAATTTGCAAATCGGTGTGTGGCTGCAATATAGCTTCCATCCATCTAAAAGCAACAATATATTGAAAGTGTGATTATGCATCTGCATGTGTATAACCATACGGTAATGTATGGATATGCAGCATTGTCATACATGTGTGTGTTTATATGAGTCCACCATCTCTGTTGGGGTTATCCAGGCAAACACTGACGAGGCGCTAACCCTTGTGTCCGATATATTTAAAAATGCTGTTATGTTCTGTGGTTGGTGTTCAGCACAGTTGAGGGTATATAATCTGCAAGGATTATTGCCTGTGGATTGAGACAGATTAAATTCACCAATCAGGGAGTCGTACTGCAGAAAGACAGATTAATTTGGGTGTTTATGAGGTCATGTGCTTTTATTGATGGCACGTTCAAAACCCAGGACAGACACTACATGATCGGGGTAAAAGGGTTCTTATGGATAGTATTAAATGTGTGAAAAAGGTTTTGGTCGTTTTAGGTATTCAGTGATTACAGTTAATAGTTAATAGTAGTTAATACTTTTTTTTTTTAATGACACTCACTTCCGCATCAGTTACAGCTTGATAGTACCAGGCCGGAGCCCCTTTTGTTTTCAGAAATCCCCCAATTCCAAACATCCAAATGGTGCTCTTGAGATCTGGTGATTTAGTAGACCATCTGAGTGCAGTGAAATCCTGTCCAGAAAAAAACCTTTTAACATGATTTGAGTTTTGTGACATGGTGTGTTATCCTGCTGGAAGCAGCCATCGGGATAGGGGTGCACTGTGGCCATTAAGTGATGGACATGGCCAACAACAACCATACTGAGGTAGGCTGTGGTGTTTCATTGAGAAACCTAAATAGTTGATACAGGTCAGGATGGATCCACGGTTTCATGTATATGTGTGTGTAAGTGTATATATACAGAAATGCCCATTCTTCCCAGTCCAGCCTTGGCTATAACACATAGTTATTTGAGTTGCTGTTGCCTTCCTACCAGCTTGAACCCATCTGCACATTTTCCTCTGACATCCAGCAGAGAAATGCTGCTCACTGGATATTTTCTCCTTTTTGCTCCATTCATTCCATTTAAATAGCCACATATTTCCAAAAAGCAACATATTTCCAAAAAATCATGTTTTTCTCTCATTTTAAATTATTTGTCTGCTCTGTGTGGAAAAAAAAACAGGTCAACAAACATTTATTTTCTCTTATTTCCCCTATTTATCCATTTTGCTTTGACACACACACACAAAATACACCCACTGTCCCTCCATTCTTCTTTTGACCTTTAAATACGCTGTCAGGTTTTTTTTATATATATATCTTTGTTGAGAGACAAACAAAATCTTAAATTGCTCCTAGGCTCCTGTTCACAAACTTACAATCAATGCTTTCTGACATTTAGAGGGGGAGGGGTATATATGTGTGTGTGAGCATGTACAAGAGGATGCGCATGCATCTTATTGCATGAACGAGCAACCCAGCAGCAGATACAGTACACCTGTTCTAATCAGCCCCTGCTCACATCCATCAAAGTACAAATTTAAATTGTGAAAGTGACAAAGCCTCGCAGTCTTTGTAGTATATTTAAAAATTTCCAAAAGGGTAAAAAAATGACTTCCACCTGCTAATTTCGGGATTACAAGGTTTTGGAATTTAGAAAGTTATTTTTCAACCATTAAAAAAACCTCTTCATGACTTCAAAAACACCTGTACTATGTGTATGTATTAGTAAGTGTAGTTTGAAACAGAGAAACGCTGTGATTACACGTAATAAAAGCGCCGCATGTCCACTGCCAAAATCAATACAAATCTATCGCAACATACTGAGGACAAAGTGCTGACAGCATTTTTACAGTGAAGGCTATCATCTTAAACCATACAAAATTCAATTGCAAAAAAACAAAGAGATACTCTGTGTGGGTACGTGCAATGAAAGAGCATAACACTTGACTCTGAAACGTTTTACCATAAATGACCTATTGGAAAATTGAGCAGGCCTTTCCAAATAATCAATACATTGTAACAGTGTAGAGGCAACACTATCAACATGAACACTGAGTTGTTTTCTAATTAACACTTTCACAGAAGTGCACAAATTGACCAGCTTGTGACATTGTGTGGCATCCTGTGGATCAAGTGACTCTGACCGGGCATATCCTGGAAGGTCATTTAAAATGTTTGGACCAAACACGCCCTCCCGTTTCCTTCTTTTTGTCTCGCTTTGGTAGCACGCAAACAACGTGTTTCCACCACCAAAGACAAATTATAGAGCAGCATGATTGAATATCTGTCTAACTGCAGCACTGTAAAAGCCACTTCTGTCATCAGTCAAGATCATTAATGCTGTCACGGTGGGCTCTGAGAAGATGCTCTTTCAAGTGCCACAGTGACAGCTGGCAGTATGTTTCCATGGGCTTTATTGCAAATGTTCTCCAGTTTATAGCACGAAACAAAGGATATTTATTGTGCTTTTGGGGTGGTTTAAATTAATCAGTGATCGCTTTAACTTTGTGCCAAGTGATCGATTAATCATTAATGCCACAGATATTTTTATCTGTGACATCTAAATGAAACTGACATAACGGGGAATATCGAATGTTATGGCAAAAATCAAAAAGGGAAAAGAGCACACCTTCCACAGCTTGACTGACATTTACATTTTTTACTGTACAGACCTGCTTGAATGCTCTTACAAGGAGTCTTCCACTTGCCAAAGGGTAATCACACACTCTTAGAAGACTGTCCGGTAAAAGGTTAGGATGTGCTCTGGGGTTGAGTGCACTAATCAGAGGGACGTCAGAGTGCAGAGTCCATCTGAGGCAGTTTACATCAAGCCTTTTTCCCTTCTAGCCATGCACACCCTCCTCGAAGTGAACTTATTTACAACTGATTTGCAACAACAAATACATTTTGAATTGAAATGAAGATAAAATGAGTTACGTTTACAATTAACCTCACACGGAGATGCTTTTTATTCATTTCTGTGCTAGTTTCTTGAATCAGATTATATACCTCCAATATTTATGTGACAGTTTTTTGGTGTTTTTCCTTAGGACATCATGATTCTTGTTTAGGATTAAGTATCATCATAGAATACAGTGAAAGTCATCAGTGAAATGAAATACACTGCAACTATAAAGATGTTATCAAAACCATATTATTTTCTAGCTTTCTTGCCTTCTGTCTACAATCACGCAGGCCTAGTGATCAGTCAGTGACCCCGTGGCAACCCCAGGTTCCTTGGAAAAAGTGTGCTCTCCACAGCCAGATGGTGAGTGGTAGCTGAAGGTTGCAGGCAGTAACGAAGTGAAACTGGTACATGCATATGGTGCTGCACCAAAAACCTGCCCCTAGAAACTGCTTTGGTTGCTAGGTGCAGGTTGAAAGGTAAATTGCACAAAAGATGTTTCTCACGAAGTTGCAGTGCAGGTTGAAAAAGTGCGATACAAATTAGAAACAGAGAATGTTCACCTTGAAAAAAAACTTTTGAATGGTTTAGTCTTACTACAGCCTGGAGAGTAAATTTTAAAGAGCGTGAAGAATGTAAATTGATTGTAGACCACTCAGCTCAAACTAGGTCAGGGCAAATACAGCAATCTTCTAGGGACCAAAGCAACCACCAAGATGTTTTTGCTGCAGAGCCTTCTGGCAATAGCCAGCAACCACTCTCCAACCGACTGGGGAATGCAAATTTCTCCTAGCAACTGCAGGATCCCAGGGGGTCACTAGGCCTGCGTGACTGAGGCCTTTATAAGTCATCAAGCAAACCCTGGACTCTGATGTTAAAGCCCATTTTCAATCCCATGGTGCCCAGTCCAGTCTCACGGCAAGATGTGTGTATAAATGTATAAACAGTCGGCATATTTGGGGCGATCGTGGCTGAAGAGTTGGGTGTTCGTCTTGTAATTGGAAGGTTGCCGGTTCGAGCCCCGGCTCGGACGGTCTCTGTCGTTGTGACCTTGGGCAAGACACCTCACCTGCCGCCTACTGGTGATGGCCAGAGGGGCTGATGGCACAATATGGCAGCCTCGCTTCTGTCAGTCTGCCCCAGGGCAGCTGTGGCTACAACTGTAGCTTGCCTTCACTAGTGTATGAGAGTGAATGAATAGTGGAATTGTAAAGCGCTTTGAGGGGTCCCGAAAAGCGTTATATAAATGCAATCCATTATTATTTTAGCCAAAATGATTTTTTTCCAAACCCAAATAAGCAGTTATTTTGTTGCCTAAATCTAACAAAGTAGGTAGGTTTGACTTAAAACATGTCGTGCTTTATTATGCTTTCACATCATCACAGGCATTATAATTTACAAAATGAAACCATTTTCTATACAGTAAGATGTGGAGCTAATAATTGAGACCACGAACTCATCAACAAAGTGTCTACTGAGGTCATAGATCAAGTGAATAGAAGAGTAATTTTCTTCTTCTTTTTGTAACCCCAAAGCTTCCATCTTTTATGTGTATTCTAGCTGTGAAGACACACACAAAGAAAATGTCATGTTTATTTTGTTAACAGCCCTCAGAGTGTTTAGCAGAGATTTATTCAGTGTACACTGTACATGAAAAAAAGAAGTTTGTGTCTACGAACTTAAAACAATGGATTAAATCAAACTGCTGTAAGACTGCTGGCGGGTCAAAGTGCAGCTTGGTCAAAGGGAAATGCACAAGATGTCTTATATGAGCTTTGTTGTGCTTGCAAACAGGACAGTTAGCTCTGGGTGTAGAATATTACTATCCGGTCGTTAAGTCTGACGTCACTGGCCGTGTCTGGGCCTAAACTCCGCTGCAGGTCCATATATCAAACGATCACTATGGCATTACTGAGAGTTGAAAATCTGTCTAAAGTCTTTCATCTTTAATAAAATGATCAGCGTTCTGCTCTACCAGGTGTAACAATTGAGTTTAACATCCAGGCATCCATGAAAACGGAATTTATGACATTTAACGGAGTTAGAAGTTAGCAGGGAGTTAGCTCGCTAGCTTCTATCTAAATACAATATAGCATGTCCTGACTGCGGGGTTTTGGAAACAAATTAAAACGTACAGCTCTGTTATCACTTCCAACATAAATGAAGACAGAAAACTAAACAGCAGTGACGTTTGTAGGGTTACTGAAGTTTGGCTAGCTGGTATATATATATATATATGACCGCTAGCGACACAGCTATGTTAGCATAATATAAACAAGCTAACTTTTTTTCCACTCGATAAAAGTTGACGTGAGTGTTCTCGGTGGTCAGGAACAAATGTAATCGCATGGCAGGATGCTGTAAAAGGACCAAACTTCAGCCAGGAGAACAACTGAGATAATCCATCCACAATACGAGGTTAGTCATTCATATACTGCTGCATGGGCTGGGCTGTAGTTACATCCTAAGGTTTTAAAAACTGAGCTTAAATAAATGATTAGTGGTAATAAAAGCCGAGGGAGGTCAACAGTGACTGTTTTAGGAGCTTTTTGAGATTAAATAGAAGAAAATACAAAACATTAAACATGTTAACAACACAAAAGCCATATTAAACGCAGACTACTTTAGGCCCGGAAGTAGGATTCGTCACATCATCACTTAACGACCGGATAGCACCACCGGATGCTAAAGGATATCCCTCCTGATAGTATTTAATGACAGCCTTGATTTTGCTGCATAGCCCATTCACCTGAACTACCACCAGCAATGATGAACTTGAAATGAATTAGAAAGAAAAAGAAATGTTGGACTGGAAAGTCTTAAAAACTTTGTTTGAACATTGATTCTATCAGGAGAAGAAAAATTCATTCACTGAATGAAGGAGACAAATTCTCCAGGCAGACTGGAACGAATAAAATGTAATTGGAATAGGCTCGGGAAATGAAAAGACTATTAAAATGTAAACAAGGTAACCGCACACATCTTCTTCCTGTCTCAAAGACATAACAACTGACTTTGGGGTATTAGATCATTTGACACAAATAAACATATTGCAGCAAATGTCATCTGTCTAGACGGTCGCAGGATTACACCAAAACACAGCGACACGCCAGAACCAGCCAACTGAAGAACACCAATGCCTTAAAGCCTCGTCGTCTCACAACAGTGGGATTGGAACAGGATAATACCCGTGTTCAAAAACAGCCTTCCAACCCTTCTATCCCTTTGTATAATCCTCTTCATCTATTCACCCCCAAAACACTTCCCAAATAATCAGCTTAAGTCACAAGACTGGGGCTCTTAATTAAAGTTCACTATTAAAAATGTGTGTGCTCCTTTAAAGAAAATAAAATCTATGAGAGTTAGGAATGAAAGGTGGATCAGCGCTATTGTTTATTATTCAGCGCGTGCACCTGATCTTCTTTAAGGAAGATTTCAATGCGCTTGCAGAATTTACAATACTCTCCTAATTTCATTATTCAAGCACTGGCTGTGTAATCCATCTGAGCCTATTACTTTTTGTTTAGACATTGAATCATCCCCCTCAAGTCCCAGTTGTATCTGTCGTGGCTCAGATCGGATCAATGGGGCTGATTTAATTCTCAGTCAGGGCACTCAATATTTGTAACTGATGCTAATTTAGATGTTAATGATACCATCCAAATAACACATTCGAAGCCAAGGTCATGTAAGGATGAGGGGTGGGAGGAAACAGGATGCTCAAAGAACAACAATAAAATCAAAGGTACAGAAGATTACACGGTGTAGGCTGAATCATGGAGCTGACATCCAAATTGACAAAAGACACTGCTTTGTGTCTCACCCTGCAACATGTTAGTGGCTTAAATAAATAGCGTTGTTGGCTTTTTATTTACAAAAAGGACTGAGGAATATCTGTGCTTTTGTTTTTTTTACCATTTAGACCCAAACAGAAATCGGACTTTAAAAAGACCTGTGTGAATATCACATTTTAACGAGATGTACTGCTGCAGAAGGTTCAGTCATAAATTGAGCTCCGAGGAAGCAGAATTACAGCTTTGGTGTGGATAGAGGACTCATATCTTGAAAAGACAAAAACATTCAACAATTTACTTTCCAGCCTTATGGTTCCCATCACACCTTCACGCTCTTAGGAGAGACTAAACAGGATACAGCAGCTGAACAGCTGCTCTGAAAGACCTTCAGTCTGAAACTAGCAGTAGTCTGGACTTTATGAGTATTAATGTTGAATCTTTTGGTTTCTTGTAACAGGCAGTGTGATTTATGCTACTTATCTGGAAAAATATAATTTCAGCTTTGTCCAACATTAAAGCAAAACTAATATAGTTTTATTTTCTGGCTGTGCCATTAAGGTCAGAGTAGAGGTGCGATCAGGCCAAGGTTTAATGAGCAAGTGTTTCCCATAGAATTAGACTGTGTTTGTAGTGGTAGCGGAGCCCACACATGCATGTGTGAATATGCTTGTACATGCAAAAGGAGGCGGGCCCAAGCTTTCTGAAACAAATGACTAATTAATAATATATTTTGTATAAACTTTCTGACAATAAATAATGGAGTGATAATCGCCTGCCTCTCCAGTCAGTCCCTCTCCCACCAACACCACCACCTGCAGGTATATCAACAGCACATAAATCACCTGCTGCAGCTTCGCTCATAGCAAATTTCCACTGCAGAGCACCATCATGCAGTCCATGATGGTGGGTTTGGAGTCTGAATGACTCTGCTGAACTCCAGATGGATCAACGTGTAGGTGAGGAAACACAACTTAGCTAGTTAGCAGTGACCAAACTTTCAAACTCCTTTCTACCCAAATATAAAAACTAAAAATGAAAAATGTTAAAATAGATCTCATAATATACTTCGAGTTAGTAAACCTGGTTTCATGGCCCAGGTGAGTGGCGGTGTTTTTCCATAAAACTGCCTCATTCCTAACACGATCTGTACCTGTGGGCAATATGGGCTATAGGCCAGTATATGAGACCAGCGCTCTCAATGGGTCCCCACAAGATCTGCTGTTAACCTAGCATTAGTGTGAGGCCACCAGGTTGTTCTTGTGTGTCACAGCTTACTGCTTATGCTTACCTGGTGTTTTCTCCGTGTGATTTCTAGGCATCCTCTGGTTCCTCATCTCACTCTAGGTAATAATCACTCCTCTCTGGATGTTGGTCTTCTCTGGAATCACAGTCACAGCCCAAGCTCAGTTTAATTGTCTGTTTACCTGCCTGCCTCCCTGCCTCTGGAAACTCACCTAGACCACTTTGACTGCTTTCCCCTCCACACCGGCTTCCACCTGCAAAGACTGTAAGACACTCAAAGTAACTCACCTGTCTCTACCTGACGAATCGTGGGCACCTCTGACATTTCTCTCTTTGTGTTCTTGTATCTCTGACCTCCACTTCCTAAGCCACGACCCTCTCCCTGAGACTCCCTTTTGCTCCTGCACAGCCCAGTCTGACATTTCAGTTCATAGTTCATGTTTTGATCTTGTTATTCATGTTTGCAACACTTCAGTTCACAGTTGCTTTTCGTTAATAAAGTTTTTAACCTCGCCTTCGTGCTGTGTCTGCTTGGGTCCATTTACCTGGTTCTGGCTGCCCTGCCATAACACCTGGGAGGTCTGGGAAACCATACACTCAAAGCTCACATAGATATTGATATAGTTCTCTAGATAATTGGACAGCAGTAATTGGTTGTTGATGATCGTGCAAAAGTGTAACAATCCAGCAAAGGACAAGAGATGGCAGAGAGAAAAACAACTCATAATCAAGAACGAAAGAAAACAAACAAGGAAATATAAGTCAGTGAATTTCAAAATTCAACAGGAAGAAATAAAATGATTAGTACAAAAATACCGAAAAGATTAAAAAGTGATCATACTATTATGATACTATTTAATACTATTTAAAAACAGAGGAAAGAGAAGCCCTGTACAATATGGAGCATGAGCATCCATCCAATAGTCACAGCTAACCTAACCATTTATGCACTGGAAAATATTTACGGTAAACAATTATGTTCTTGATTTTAAATAACTACACTACTTTAAGAAATAAAAAGGTGATATCAAATCCAGGTGAATACCAGTAAGGGTATCAAACACAAAGAGTGAGCTTCACGCTTTAGTGAACCTTCTTTGCGCCACAGACCGGTTTATGCTGACAATATTTTCACAGACCGGTCTTTAAGGTGTCACAAATAAATACAACAAAATAAAACCAGTACTGGTACTGGAAAAAAAAAAAGATTTATTCCTAACACACGGGAAACTGAGTTAACGCTAAAAACAATTAAATAATAATGATAAAAAGCGATAAAAACCCTGAAAACCATAAATTTCACACCCCAGCCTCAACTCTCGCGGCCCGGTACCAAACAACTCACGGATCGGTACCGGTCTGTGGCCCGAGGGTTGGGGACCGCTGCTTTAGACATGTCAAAATCAACTGTTTGACTACAAAGTTATTTAAAAACTCACATTAGTACAACAGCTGACACTCTTGAATGACAGATGCTTCTTAGTGGAAGCCATGTGGTCACTTCACTGTGAGAATATTAGCTTACACACACACACCATATTGCTTCTAAAATCAGCTAATTTGATTTATTGGACATTTGATTTCGGATAAGTCTGTCCCGAGGTCACTCTCTGACCTCAAAACTGACATTTAATCCCCAGAGGGAGCCCCTGGTGTCCCGATAAACACTCCAATACACACAAGCTAGTCACAGGACACACTCCCCACAGCGTGGGAACAAGCGCTCCTGACAGCAGACAGGAGAGTGCTAAGGAGGATATGTGAGGCTGAATGTTTTTATGTGTGTGTGTCCTTCTGTGGCTTGCTCAGTCACCTGCATGCGTTTGATCCCTCATTATTTCTGCTTGCATGTGTGTGTGTCTATGTTTCAAAGGGAAGCTCAGAAGACAAGCACTAACAATGATATCACTTCAGCCTCTATAAATCTCTTTCTACCTCCCACAGGGCGAGCAGTGGTGGGAGCACAGAGAAGAAAGCAGGAGTGTCAGAAATGAAAGACAAGTGTGTTTGCGCCTGTTGGGCGATGAGTATGTGAGGGTACAGAAAAGGGGGGGATGAAGAAAAAAAGAAGTGGTTTGTTGGCATGATGCAAGCTGTCTCAAAGGAAAAGTGGATCAGAGAAGTGTCCCTGTGATCTGTGCTCACTCTAAGGATCTCTGGATTTTCTTGTATTTATTACGTGTTTCACGAGGTCATGTTGTGTTTACTAGAGATGGACGTTGATAAGAATTTAGCGAGTCTAACTCCATTATCGATATCACTTATCGAGTCGATTCCTTCTTAATTCTCTTATGGAATATCATTGGGTTTTCATTGGCTGGGAGAGTCATCACCATCCAACCCAGTATCACGCATAAGCGTGGAATAGACACGCCAGTCCACCGTGTCCATTTCACGCTTTGGAGAGGCTAAGCGTGAAATGCAGTAAATTCAGTACAAGCAGGGGGCGGTAATATATTTAAAGCCAAGAAGTCGCTTTTGACCAGGGAAGGTATGAAGTACATTCGAGGCTCCTTCTATGCCCGAAATGATTAAGCTAGGTGGATAATATGTATTTACATGCAAATGTCTTTTCTGTGATAATTTTCATGTTGGCTGAAATAAAATATCTCCCTTTGCTGGTACCACAGCTTACTGCAATTTCTACATGAATATCTGAGGCAAAGGATGATTTGCACACAGTGGACCGGTCTGTCTGTTTTATGCTTTGATATCAGGTTGCAACATCACTATTATCTTTCTCTTAGTATTTAGGTATGAAAACAAAGCCGACAACACGACAACACAAAGCAAACATGAAAACCAGAATAGAGAGACTTCAAAGTCTCTTTGTTCGGTCGCCACAGTGATTCTACTTTACAAACATTAACAGGTAGACACAGAGGCTACAGCCTGACTGCTCATCACTCCCGTTGTTGCCTGTTGAAGTTCAGGGTCTGGCTGCTCGGCTGGGGTCAGCATTAACACAGCAAGCATCACTCTGGATTCTTGGCTAGCTTAGCATTAGCATGCTACCCATGCAAGTGCTTGCAAAGAGGCAAAGTTATGTTAGCAGCATAACGCAGCTGTTTCTGTCCTGGATGCAGTTTGCACTTTACCATCGCGCTCTCTTCCTTTTGTGCAATAAAAATAAAAGTAACATCGATATCCACGCTGTAGAGTGTAGCACTACTTTCCTCCTCTGCCACACAAACTGAAAACAGCTGAAGTGCAAAGGGAAGTGAAGTGCAACTGATACTGATACAAGAAATTGAACCAATGAGAACAGGTTGTCTACAAGAACTGTCTCTCGATTCCATCTCTAGTGTTGATCTCTGAGGATCTGTGGTTTATAGATGTGTAATATTATCATTATTTGCGTTTTAGTGACCTTAGTTCAACAGACAGTACGTCACGCTTTTTTCCTCAAAATTACACAAAGCCTCTTTCACTAATTAATTAAAGTATTATAATAAAGAGGAGACCATGGAGGTTATTTTGATAGTGATTTTTTAATCATGTAAAAGTGAAGTTGCTGCATAATTTTGTTGTCAACTTTTTTTTTCTTTTTTTTTTTTTGGTATTACACTTCACTTTGCATTCATTTCACAGCTGGGTGCACAAAAGTGTTAATTATCCTTGGCTTGTTTTGATGAAAACTAGGTTGTAGTTCATTGCAGTGTTTCCCAGCCTTTTGGAGTCACGGCACATATTTCACATTAGAAAAATCACACGGCACACCACCAAACAAAAATGTCACAAAAAGCATGTTGATCAATATGGTGTGTGGGTTGGTTTGTTCCTAGTATACCTTGTTTGCTTTCGTCTGACCACTACTCATGCTAGGGCCTTCATCTGGGACCGAATTTTCTCCAGGACCCGGGTCAGATTGACTACTTTTTCTTTTCAAATATTTATGTATTGCTATTACGCGCTGTGTCGTCTCACAGCATGATTATTACGTAATTTCTTCTTTTTCTTATTCTATTTTACTAGCAGTTGGTAGCCGATTTAATTAGAGCAGGTAGTAGTACTGCCCTCTAGTGGAAGAGAATGTAAATGTTCTGCCTGTTACTCCAATCAGGTGGAACGAGATAATCTTCCACAGCACACTTGATCATTTCTCGTGGCACAGTGGTTGGGAAACACTGGTTTATTGTGTATTTTAGTACACAATAAGTGTTCTAAAGTCAGTTAGAAAGAAGCATCAAATGTGTAACAGCATCTTGGTTATGAGTTATCGATCTTGAAAGTTGTAACCATGTAAGATTACGTTTACTGAAGTTTGCAGCTATGTACAGGGGTGTGTCTACAAAAGCCTCAAGAAGTGGCACCAACATTCTCACTGTTGCCATTAGACTCAATTACTGTCGGTATTACAGTGCACAATATCATAAGACGAGAGGACGAGTAACTCAAGTACTTTACTGAATACAGTTTTATTCTAGTATTTTAGTTTTACGTTCTACCTGTATGCTGCTAACTTTTGAATATTAAAGTTCTAGTTACTATATCTACTAATATATGATCTTGTATTATTTTAGGCAAAGCTACCCAGAAGTGTAGAAGTAATTAAAATACCTCCAACATTAAAGCCACATTAAAGTCATGTACATATTAACAAACTGGTCATTACCAGTAATCCAATTTTTGAGTGAGGGCACTATACACTATACGCTATATTAAGATTTCTGGCCTTTTATTCTGATATTCTGGGTTATTTTGCATTTATGTCTCCTGATACATGATGCAGTTTATTTATTTGCTCGTACTAAATAACTAATACACAGCCAAAAAAAATTGCTACTCAGTGGATCATTTGATAGAAAAGACTCAGGTTTGACGAAAAGCAAAGCAGCAAAAGGGAGAGGAAAATATGACACTTTCCAAAAACAACGCTACAAATAATTGGCAATATCGCTCCATGTCTGTGAGGTATTTAACTGTAATAACAGTTTGCTAAAAGTTTGGGACATACATTTTTTTGAAAGATTTTCTGTTTTCATTTATTTTGGAGGACCTGCTGCTTTCATTGAAATGAATGAATTGAATGAATGCAAGGCCTCGTCATTTTTGTCCTCGACAAAGTGCCACACGGAGCTCCACAGGAAGTGGAAAAATGGCATTTTCAATGGAGAGACCACACTCGTCCTCGAATCTCTCATTTCTACATTGTTCTTCTTTCTTTTTGCCCCCTCTCTACTCTCCACCTTCTCTTTCTCCCTCTCTCTTTCTTGCACCGAGTCTTTCATGTTCAGATCAGAAGAGCCCGCCACTTATCACGGGAGTCTAGAGAGGCTCTTCTATAAAAGCTGGCGTCACATGCCTGATTTAACAGGGCACACACAAAGAGTCCTCTATCTCTCCTTCCTTCCCCTTCTGTAGGATATCCCTCTCTCTTCCTTTATCAAACACATTTTCTCCATACAGGAATAATGTCGCTCACACTTGGACTCTCACACACACATATTGGACTGCCTCGCCTCTTGTTCTGTCACAATGGGATTAGTGGTGTGATTCTTCCACTCCTTTTAAGTGGGCACACCACCAATCCACTTACGATAGACTCGGCTGAATACTGAAAAGACTGAAAAGGGGGGAACGAGGAGGGAAGAAGTGGACTCGAGAAGACATGGACAAGAACGAAGGAGTGAGCAAAAAAAAAGGAAAGTGGATATGAGTTAAGGAGGAAAGTTAGAGAAGATGAATTGTGCTTTGTGTTTTAAAGGGCGCACACACTTTTTAGGGGATAAAACCCAACTTTACTTCAGAAGAAAAGAATAAAGGGAGGGCATCGAGAAAGACGGGAAGGGGAGACTGAAAGAGAACTGGCAGCACACTTATTGGCAGAAGTGAATTAGTGACTGCATAACTCTTAACAAGCGCGCGCACACAGACACACAAATGAACCTGTTGCCAAGGTGACAGGAGGCAGCAGAGGCCTCCCCGCAGTGTTTCATACAGTGATGTCATCGGTTGCCGCCAGCACCGGGTGGGCTCTTAGCCAATAGGACAAAGGCACCAGAGGGCGCAGACTGTCCTTGTGTGTGTATATGTGTGTTTTTTTTCTTCTACTTCTTTTTACGAGATCGTTGTGTCCTTTCATCAGGTGCTCCCTCACCCGCCCTCTCATTTTCCGCACCTCTTTTTTTTTTTGACTTGTTCAACTCGGTCAGCGGGCGGCTGCAGAAGTTGAAGCTTTAGGTCTTTCAACCTCTGATGAAAGTGAAGCTGATTAGTCTGGCCGGGAGAATATTTCACAGCGGGAGGAGGCTGCAGTGATTGTTCCACTCGAGTTAGGGAAAGGCTCGAGATGCAAGTTTGTTTGTTTCTTTAGTTACCTGCTCATTAAAGCATTTTTTTCTTTTTTCAAATCAGGCTTCACTGTGAGGCTGGAACACTCAAGGAAAACAAGACTGTTGCACACATAAATTACAGCAAAAGTCTGACGCATTTATGGCTCCAGATAAGAAGTGATCCCACCAATTTTCAAAGAACTATTTGTCAGCCCTGAGCCTCATCGAACCAACAGTTGTTCATGTATTTTGTTCTGAAAGTCGACACTCGAAGGAGCTACTAAATGTATCGCATATCTATTTAATGGTTGTTCTTGCTGTTCTTTTCTTACTTATTGATCGCACTGTATTGCAGGCTTGATGTTCACTGCACAAAGGAAGCAGAATTCAAAAATGATTTCCCAGCACATGCAAGATGAAAGAGACCTTCTCCAATTCCGAGCCTTACTTTTCATTACCTGGCTGAACTGTATTTGAGATTGCACATATCTGGCTGGGTTAATCTGACATTTAACAGTTATTAACCTGCAAACTCCCTGGGACCAAGTCTGAGTAATCTCAGTTGCACATATTTAAGAGTTGGAAAGATAACTGGCAGGTAAATTCTTAGTAAGCCACTGAGTTTCATGTGTCCTGCTTTAAATCTGCATGCCCTACACAACCTGCCTCTTAGCCTAGTTGTTTGAATGTTGTGTGCTGTGTTTGAGGACTGTTGTTGACCTGACACTGTCTGGGGTTCAGGTGCGAAAGAAGTTGCAAAAGTACAAAGGAGTTCATTGTTCCTGTTGACTACTTTTTTTTTCCTGCTCTGGTGGCGTGATTGTCTTTCTTCCACTACATTCGAGTCTGCAAGAGCTGCTCACTTTCTGCTGTCAGAATCCTAAAAGCTCACTTGTCAGGAGATATTTCCCTTTTCTTAGCTGATCTTCCCCAAAGAAGTAAAGTAGTCAGATGCTCTTTCTTTTTCCACTGCAGCACAAGAATATCATTTTTTTGGTGATAACACTTTAATGGCTCTGGTGTTTCTTCGTTTTGATGCATCCAAATGAGACGGAAAGCTGATTATAATGCAAATGAACCTATTGCTAAAAGTATCTCTTTATTTGGTATTATCTTTGGAGATTTTCTTGAACAAGTACGTGCCCTACTCATCCATTATCCTGTTTCATTTCAATATGTTTTTGCTTTAACCTTGTTTTATTCTTTGTCTTTATACTGTCTGACCCTCTTTCCATGTGCTCTTGCTTTCTGTAATCTAATTTCATTTGTGATGACTCTCTCCTCTTTGTAATTATCTTGCGTCTCTACTGTGCTTTTTGTCACAAGGGAGAAGAACAGCTAGTGCTGTTTTGCCTTCCTGCCTCAAAGCTGCAGCCTACAAGGACTCGACAAAGTAGATAAAAACATTCTGCAGACACAAGTAGATAAGAAACCTTTGCTATAACGAGGCTGTCCATTAAGCAAGCTAGTGTGTGTGTGTGCGTGTGTGTATGTGTGTGTGTGTACCAGGTCAGTGAATGGAACTGTTGGGGCGAGACTGATTGCTAATTATTGCGTTGGATGTTGGCGGCATGTGGAGAGAGGAGAAGATAACAGGTGGAACAAACAGCAGAGAACTCTGTCGACGTCGTTTCCTGACACATGCACACAAGCCATGAAATTCAACATGTCCTCCGATGACATGATCTCATCAAAAGAAAAAACACGTGAGCTCTGCTCCGGAGTGTTTCTTATTTAAAGGAATAAAACTTACTTGCAACCAGAAGGTTGGAATTCAAGTTTCTTCTGCGACCCGGTTTATCTTTGTTTTTACTTGCTAGCTTGTTCGGTACAGACAAAAAAAGTTTGGTTATTACTGAGCAATTATGTTTGAACGGTATAAAAAAGTGTGACACAGTTATCTCTCATTTGTTTGTGCAAAATCATTTAAGGTCTGGAATTTGAAGTATTTTAGCCATTGCCATTTAGGCTTTTTTGTTTCTTGTTTGGTTTTTTTTCTTTTCAGTTATTAGCTTTAACTTAACACTGGAATGCTAAGTTAGCATTAATAATAATAATAATACTAATAATACATTTTATTTATAGGCGCCTTTCAGACCCTCAAGGTCACCTTACAGTAGCATGTAAACAATACCATAAAAAATGGCCTAAGACAGATCAAGTGTATGCAACAGATGGGCTTTGAGTAGTGATTTAAAAGTGGTGAGACAGTGTGTGGTCCGGAGAGCAAGTAGAAGTGAATTCTAAAGTCTTGGGGCAGAACAACTAAAGGCTCTGAGTCCCGTGGTAGTCAGGCGAGCAGGTGGAACTGACAGAAGGGAAGCTGAAGAAGAGCAGAGTGTACGAAGGGGTGAGTATGTATGGAGAAGATCAGATAGATATGGAGGAGCAAAGTTATGAAGCGCTTTGAAAGTGAGAAGCAGGATCTTGAAATTGACACGGAGGTGAATTGGGAGCCCATGGAGCTGTTTAAGAACAGGTGTTATATGTTCACTGGATCTAGTTCTGGAAATAATACGAGCAGCTGTATTTTGAACCAACTGCAGTTTATGGAGGGATTTATGAGGTAAACCATAGAGAAGAGAATTACAGTAATCCAGACGAGATGTGACAAGAGCATTGACAAGTATGGCGGTACTGTGTGGTGTGAGTGAGGGACGAAGACGGTTAATATTACGGAGATGAAAGTAGGAAGACCGAGTGATATTATTTATATGTGCTGTGAAGGAGAGAGTGCTATCGAGGATGACACCAAAACTCTTAACCTGAGGGGAGGGTGTGACAACAGAGTTATCAATGGATAACGAAAGACTGGTTGGAACTGTAGTCAGTTTTGATCTGGTGCCTATTAAAATTAATTCTGTTTTATTGCCATTAAGTTTAAGAAAGTTGTGAGTAAACCAGACCTTGATTTCACTTAAACAGTCAGAAATGGATGTGGGTGGGAGAGTAGCTGTGGGTTTGGAGGATAGGTAGAGCTGGGTGTCATCTGCGTAGCAGTGAAACTGGATGTTATGCTTCCTAAAAATATTACCTAGGGGTAGGAGATAGATGATAAAAAGTAAAGGACCCAGGACAGAGCCTTGGGGTACACCGGAATTAACTGGAGTAGATACTGATCTGTGAGGAGTAATTGAACAAACTGTGAGCGGCCAGAGAGATAAGAAGTAAACCAGGCGAGTACTGTACCATTGATGCCAATAGATGCTAATCTGTGAAGGGAGATGCAGTGGGAGATAGTATCGAAAGCTGCTGTAAGGTCAAGGAGAATGAGGATGGATATACTGTAAGTCCAGAATCAGCTGCAAGCAAAAGATCATTGGTGATTTTTACTAGGGCTGTTTCTGTACTGTGACATGAACGGAAGCCGGACTGAAACTGTTCGTACAAGTTATTTCCAATGAGATGATGATGAACCTGTGCAGCTACTATCTTTTCAGGAATTTTTGCTAGGAAAGGGAGATTTGAAATTGGCCTGAAATTATTTAGATTGGAGGGATCTGAACCATTCTTTTTCAGTATTGGGGTTATTATTGCAGTTTTAAGAGAAGGAACAGAACCAGATATAAGAGAGGAGTGTACGATATTAGCAATCAGTGGGGCAAGCGACGGGAATGAGAGTTTGACAAGATTTGTCGGCAGTGGATCAAGTTTACATGATGATGACTTTAAGTTAGTAATTATGGAAGATA
This sequence comes from Aulonocara sp. 'chitande type north' Nkhata Bay, assembly GCF_057382095.1. NCBI lineage: Eukaryota > Metazoa > Chordata > Actinopteri > Cichliformes > Cichlidae > Aulonocara > Aulonocara sp. 'chitande type north' Nkhata Bay. The sequence continues at coordinate 49,357,407 of NC_141346.1, read as the reverse complement.
GCTGAGTTATTGTGGGAAGTTCAAAACTTGATAGAGAGGATGACAGCTGAGAAGGACAAAAAAATGCAGATAGAACAATTGACCATTTCACAGGACGAGGGCAATTGTTGATGAACATTCTCATTCTTGGAGTAAAAAAAATCCATAAATTTGTTGCAAACTGTGGCAGAGTGTGTATGTATGGCAAAGGTATCTGGGGGTTTAACAATATTATGCAATGTAGAAAACAAAGTGCGAGTGTTTCCTTCAGCAGATTCAATAACAGAGGTGTAGTAAGCAGATTTAGCATGATGAATAGCTTCTTTATAGTGTTGTATATGACTGAGATACATGTCCTTGTGAATAGTAAGTCCTGTTTTCCTGGTGAGACGTTCTAGGCGGCGTCCAGTAGCTTTAAGTTGGCGAAGTTCAGATGAGTACTATGGCGCAGAGCGAGAGAAAGAAACAGTTCGAGTTTTTTGGGGAGCCAAGGTATCTAAGAGGTTGATAAGTTCATTGTTATAGTGAGATACCAGGTCGTCTATGGAAGCTGAGGTATCAATGGTAGGTAAGTTATTAATGCCATGGGAAAGAGCTGATAGATCAATGCTCCTAATATTTCTAAAAGTAATTGAGTGGTTTTATTTACTTTTGTATAGTGGGAGACTGAATAAAACTAATTTAAAGCTAATGCTAGCTATTTTGCTAGATTTTATATGTACAGTACACAAAGCTAATTACCACTTATTATCTGTTAATTTGTGCGAATAAATAATTAAAATGGTGCTATAATTTCATCAAAAGGAAAACTGGGCCACAGACTTCTTTAATGCTTACTCCAGTTAGCTGAGTCGATACCTAGCTATGTGCCAAAAGTGGCTGTTCCCTCAATTGTTCTCTCCCTTAGGTACAGACTGAAACTGTTATTTGTATCGGTTTGCAAAAAATTTTATAACTCATTTTAAGAGACAGAGTCTACTTTTCATTTCATTTCATTCTTTTCATTTTCAGTTGTTATTTGGTTTAGCACGTTTCATCACAGAAAAGTTTTTTAACTTTAAAACACAGTTGAGCCAGAATAAACACTTTCACAAATGACCTATGGGGTTGTTTTCACTGGGAAGACGGCATTGTCAAAACACACTTTCAAAGACTATTCTAATCCACTTGCACGCATTACAAACATTTGCAGTTTGTGGCTCTTGGATTTACAGGCCTTGACTGTTTTTACAGATTTACTCAGTGAAATCCAGATTGGATATGTTTTCGTTAATGGCTTTTTCAAGGGCTGTCACCTCCAGCAAACTGTATCAAAGCAAACTTTCTTAATCTGGTACGACATCAGCTTGAAAGACACAAACATGAACTTGCTTTTTAAAGACTCATTTGTACATGTGCAGTTGATACTTGTTGTTAGCTTTCTCTAACATAAAGTTTTTTTGTTGACCTCTCTGGCAACTCCCAATAATATTTCCCTCTTTGCTAAGCAGAGACTGGAGAGGCAGGTGCTTCTTCATTTTTCAGTGTTAAAATAGGGTGAGCTGAAGTTGATTAATTCACTTTGCTTGCTTCCCTGATACCTACTGTAGCCATAACAGTTACTTTAGAAAATCTCAAAACTGACAGCAGATCATGGTCAACCTGAACCTACAAGTTTATCTATTTAGAAATAAAAGTACTGTTTTCAAACCCTGTTTGGTCTTTGTTGATTTTATTTGCCTACTGAAGGAAATATACATTTGCAGATCTCTCATTTAATGTCATTGCAGGGTGTTTCACTACCATGATTTTGATGTGCGTACAATTAGGCCTACACTACATAACTATTATGTTAAACCTTTGTTGGGGCACAGGCTCCACATTACCCAGATCACACTTTTTTTTTCTTGAATCCTTAATTTTTTAAGCAGTAAAATATTACCCTCAACTCCTCTTTTGGCATCCAAGTCTGTGAGTTGATTGTAGCTCAACCGTCACATCTTGCAATCATATCTCGCTTCTGATTCCTGTTTTGCACAGAAACCCTGTCAATGGAAAACTACATGACTGCAGGTTTGTACAAGACACACTTCTAACCTTGTATTTTGGGTTGAATAGTGTTGCTTTGAAATTGAAAGGTTTCATAAAACTCAAATGCATGATTTTACTGATGATTTTCACACATAACAGATCACTACTGTGCCTGAGTAAATAGGGTTTAAATTTTAACAACCATTAGAACTAATTAGCTAACTACATGGCAACATCTCAGTGCATTTAGAGATGCAGACATGGTCGAGACGAGCCGCAGAAGTTCAAACTAAGCAGATCATAAAGGTGATTTAAGTTCTTTGAATGTGTCATGGTTGTTGGAGCTGGTATTACAGAAACTGGTGATCCACTGGGACTTTTCCTCACAACCATCTGTAAGGGTTTACAGAGGATGATCCAAAAAAGAGAAAATATCCACTGAGCAGCAGTTCTCTGGGTGAAAATACCTATAATGATGCCAGAGGTCAAAGGAGAATGGCCAGGCTGTTTTAAGCTGATAGGAGGGCAACAGTAACTCAAATAACCATTCAACAAAATCATGCAGAAGAGCATCTCTGAATGCACAACACGTTTAACCTTGAAGCAGATGGACTTCAGCATGAAGAGACCATAGGAGTGCCACTCCTGTCAGCTAAGAACAAGAAACTGAGGCTACAATTGATTATTTTATTTTTTTTCATTGAAACTGCAAGAAGGAAACTGGAAAAATAATACCTGGTCTGGTGAGTCTTGATTTCTACTGTGACATTCAGATGCTAGGGTCAGAAATTTGGCATAACAACATGAAAACATGGGTCCATCCTGCCGCGTTTGGTGGAAGGTGGTGGTCTTATAATGTGGAGGATATTGCCACACTTGATCCCCTTAGTACCAATTAAGCATTGTTTAAACACTACAGCCTACTGAGCATTCCTGCTGACCGTGTCCATCCCTATATGACACATGTGTCCAACTCCAGGCCTCGAGGGTCGGTGTCCTGCAGGTTTTAGATGTGTCCTTGATCCAACACAGCCGATTTAAATGGCTAAATGACCTCCTCAACATGTCCTGCAGTTCTCCAGAAGCCTGGTAATGAACTAATCATTTGATTCAGGTGTGTTGACCCAGGGTGATACAGTGGGGCAAAAAAGTATTTAGTCAGCCACCGATTGTGCAAGTTCCCCCACTTAAAATGATGACAGAGGTCAGTAATTTGCACCAGAGGTACACTTCAACTGTGAGAGACAGAATGTGAAAAAAAAATCCATGAATCCACATGGTAGGATTTGTAAAGAATTTATTCGTAAATTAGGGTGGAAAATAAGTATTTGGTCACCTCAAACAAGGAAAATCTCTGGCTCTCACAGACCTGTAACGTCTTCTGTAAGAAGCTTTTCTGTCCCCCACTCGTTACCTGTATGAATGGCACCTGTTTGAACTCATCATCTGTATAAAAGACACCTGTCCACAGCCTCAAACAGTTAGACTCCAAACTCCGCCATGGCCAAGACCAAAGAGCTTTCGAAGGACACCAGGAAAAGTATTGTAGACCTGCACCAGACTGGGAAGAGTGAATCTACAATAGGCAAGCAGCTTGGTGTGAAAAAATCAACTGTGGGAGCAATCATCAGAAAATGGAAGACATACAAGACCACTGATAATCTCCCTCGATCTGGGGCTCCACGCAAGATCTCATCCCGTGGGGTCAAAATGATCATGAGAACGGTGAGCAAAGATCCCAGAACCACACGGGGGGACCTGGTGAATGACCTGCAGAGAGCCGGGACCAAAGTAACAAAGGTCACCATCAGTAACACACTACAACGGCAGGGAATCAAATCCCGCAGTGCCAGACGTGTTCCGCTGCTGAAGCCAGTGCATGTCCAGGCCCGTCTGAAGTTTGCCAGAGAGCACATGGATGATACAGCAGAGGATTGGGAGAATGTCATGTGGTCAGATGAAACCAAAGTAGAACTTTTTGGTATAAACTCAACTCGTCGTGTTTGGAGGAAGAAGAATACTGAGTTGCATCCCAAGAACACCATACCTACTGTGAAGCATGGGGGTGGAAACATCATGCTATGGGGCTGTTTTTCTGCCAAGGGGACAGGACGACTGATCCGTGTTAAGGACAGAATGAATGGGGCCATGTATCATGAGATTTTGAGCCAAAACCTCCTTCCATCAGTGAGAACTTTGAAGATGAAACGAGGCTGGGTCTTCCAACATGACAATGATCCAAAACACACCGCCCGGGCAACAAAGGAGTGGCTCCGTAAGAAGCATTTGAAAGTCCTGGAGTGGCCTAGCCAGTCTCCAAACCTCAACCCCATAGAAAATCTGTGGCGGGAGTTGAAAGTCCGTGTTGCTCGGCGACAGCCCCAAAACATCACTGCTCTCGAGAAGATCTGCATGGAGGAATGGGCCAAAATACCAGCTACTGTGTGTGCAAACCTGGTAAAGACCTATAGTAAACGTTTGACCTCTGTTATTGCCAACAAAGGTTATGTTACAAAGTATTGAGTTGTATTTTTGTTATTGACCAAATACTTATTTTCCACCCTGATTTACGAATAAATTCTTTACAAATCCTACCATGTGGATTCATGGATTTTTTTTTCACATTCTGTCTCTCACAGTTGAAGTGTACCTCTGGTGCAAATTACTGACCTCTGTCATCATTTTAGGTGGGGGAACTTGCACAATCGGTGGCTGACTAAATACTTTTTTGCCCCACTGTATCTAAAACCTGCAGGACACCGGCCCTCGAGGCCCGGAGTTGCCCACCCCTCTTCTAATGGGTACATTGTGGGTACAGCCTTATCTGGTCCAGTATAACCAGTATCTTATATTACCAAACCTTGATATTCTGTTTTATTATTCACTGACATCCATTATTCTTGTTTTAGTCCATAATGTTTTATTCATATTTCTTAAAAGCGCAGTTCCACATCACACACTAAATAAAACAAGACGCATTAAATAAGTTAATGAAGCTTTATTCGTAGCTTGTAAATGACATGAAAACAAACATTTAACCTCCGGTTTTCTGTTACAAGAATCCAACACAATTATGGTATTTGTCTGGCAATCATCTACTTGGACGATGGATCTGCTTCAAAATTCAATAGAAGACATGAGTTCATCTTTTGTGCTCATTCCAGAAATCCGTGCATTTTGCCAATGCAGCAGATCACATAAGTGAGGAGAAACTGAAGTGGATTCTTATTTCCTGATGTTATCAGGTAATGAATGTTGAGATGTAAAACTGCAGCTGACAGACTTGCTTCAGCCATTAAACACTGGTAAGGGCGAGCACAGGCAGCATGCTCCCTGTCATGAGGTGGAAGATCATTTGATGAACAGGAAACTGGAAAGTTCGGCGTGTTCTTAAGACGCATGAGAACTTTTATATAATCCAGTTTTTTTAACACGCACAAAAAAGTCAGAATCTGAATCACACGTTTGTCATATGATAACTCCAAGTCTTTGCAACCCACAAACAAACAGAGATGGAGTAAAGCTTCTGGCACAACAGATGATGTTTCATGAAGTTAAAAGGGAACACAGGGTTCACTGAACGGTAATTAGAACAGCCTCCTCTTGACAGAAATCAAAGGCACCACGAAAGAAAACAACATCATATGACAGGGAACACAGCTGCAATAATATTTGAGCTGCATCAGCAGGACCACAGTTCACCGGAGATAGCATGATTCACAGGGACAGGCCTTCTTTTTTCAACACACAGGAAGAAGATAAATATTGATTAAGATACTTTGCAGTCGATGTCACTGTTAGTCTTTTTGCTTTTTGCATCAGCTTTATAGAAGAAACTCTTTAAGAGCTCTGAAGTTCCAAATGAATGTTGGTCCCCTCACTGACTGCATGGTGAAGACTCAAAGTTAGATTTTAATCATAACATATAGAAATTAGCATATAAATGGTAAATGGCCTGTATTTATATAGCGCTTTACTAGTCCCTAAGGACCCCAAAGCGCTTTACATATCCAGTCATCCACCCATTCACCCATTCACACACTGGTGATGGCAAGCTACATTGTAGCCACAGCCACCCTGGGGCGCACTGACAGAGGCGAGGCTGCCGGACACTGGCGCCACAGGGCCCTCTGACCACCACCAGTAGGCAACGGGTGAAGTGTCTTGCCCAAGGACACAACGACCGAGACTGTCCAAGCCGGGGCTCGAACCAGCAACCTTCCGATTACAAGGCGAACTCCCAACTCTTGAGCCACGATCGCCCTATATAAAGATTGCAAGTATGACATCACATTTGACCTCTGACTTCTCCTTCAAGGTCAATAGATTGATCTTAATGTAAAAGTGATAATAATGCAATCCAGAGCTATTTAAATTAACAACAGGTTTTCAAACTGACAAGATGTTGGGATGGAATTCACAGGCGATTAAATTTGTGATCAAAACCATTTTTAATTTGATCTTTATTATTAAAATTGAAACAAATTTTACCAAACAATGAAAAGAATGCCACACTCATGCGTCAACATAAACAGAAATAATGATAAAAGTAATAACATTCAAATTTATGTATATTAAATCGTAAATTAACATTTTAATAATTAAAGTTTATTAAAATGAGTTTCAAGCAGCCTTCACTACTTGCTGATTGAGATCACAGTCATTGTGTGTGTTGTAATTATCCGTGGTACTAATGATTCAATGGCTGTATGACTTTGTAATTAATTTGTGAGTAAAATGCACGACTGCGAAATAGAATGTGTCACAGTAATTGTTTTATCTCAGTTAAGTTGTGTTTATAATGAAATCGCAAGCAAAAGTAAATCAGAGTGTATTTCCCAGCTTTACAGATGTTACAGATGTTGGGAAGGAGCAATATCAGTGATGCCTGCAGCTGTAATTTTGTATGCACTGCGCTTTTTTAAAAAAAATCTTAATAGAAATTTTACAACAACTTCTCAGTTTGCTTGATATGCATTTTTGACTCTATTTTCTTTTATAACACATTCAAGAAACAAGAAGAAACACTGAACACAAAGTTGAAATGTAGGTTGATGGTGCTGATTGAAAAATTACAGGACTGTGTATCAGCCAACCCACACATACACACACACAGAGGCCCACACACATACACACTCACTCAAACTTGACACACTCATTTCCATGTTCCTGTAATTAAGACAAAGTGCCCTATTAGTTTTCCATTAATGGCTGGAACAACTATACGTCCAACCAACTGATTGGGTCTATTCATTTTTTGTTTCTATGGTAACAGACCTACTGAACCTCATTCAACATTTGATTAACAGAGAAGACTGCTCCATAATGACGTCCACTATGACCTGCCTCTTCCACTGCTAATCAGAGCAAAATGAGCACTCTAACGATTTAATAAACACAAAAAATTATACGAAATATTCAAGCCACCTTTCTGCCGCTCTCTGGCACTCTTTCAGTTCAGTGTGCATTTTTGACATGAGCTGTCACAAGTTGTTACATGCACAGAACTGTCCTAAATAGCCAACCTTGAGATATTTTTTAAATTTTTAGTGATGAAAACATGCAACAAATTAGCCTGTTCAACAGGTGCATGAATAAAATCTGTTATTAGTGAGACGTGTTTGCATTAGTCTCAAAAATATGACATCTGCAACGGCATATTACAGCTTATTGAACCATAGTGGAGCTGCTGCCTGTGACAACCATCCATCCACCAATTATGTTGTCAGACTTAGGGTCACAGTGTCTGGGACCTTTCCCAGCTGGCACTGGGCCAGATGTGGGTGGGGTACATCCTGGACAGATCACATTTATTGTCTTTACATAGTACTTTATATATATTCACAATGCACACCACATTTATGAGAACTGTTTAAAGAAAAGAAAAGTTGGGCTTTTTGTCAGTTTTCCAGCTATAAATCATTCAGTTGACCTCAAAGACCCTGGTGGGTGTAAGCCACATTTCAATGGCTTGTTAACATGACCCAACTTTAGACCCCCACCAAGTTTTTAGCAGAATTCATTTGAAACTCTTCCAGCTGTTGTGTTTACACACAGAATGACCTTATTTAGTCCAAAATTCATAATTTTATTCAATAAACATTGCATTGACAGTAGCAATAAATATTTAATAGACTAACAGGCATCATAGTCTATACCCTCCCTCTGATTTATTCTCCGTCTGTGTGTGTGTGTGTGGCAAATAATAATATAATACTATTTAATAATACTGTTTTAGAACTGTTCCCCTCTATAAATAAGATAATAAAAATCATCAGAAAACACAGCAAGAACAGAAACATTAAAGAATAAATAAATGAAACATAGAATATAATAAAAAATGACTTGAAGTGAAGGAAAGTGAATCTAGTACATCATGTGTGGAGGAATTCGAAAGCATAAATCAGCTGAATCAGTCTTATCACTGCACACTCACTCACCATATTTCAGTCAGAAGGGTTATTAAAACTGGGCAATTCACATCAGCACCAATCAGACTCAGGCATTCAGCTCTATCTATCTTGAAGCGCCTAGCCTAGTTTTTCTTTGTGGACTGAGCAGTTTTGAGCCCAGAGCAATTAAACAAACCCACTAGCTCTGTCAGCGAATGCAATGAATGCAGTGAATGAATAAGAAAAAAAAACAGCACTGAGGAGATTTTTTTTTTTACCTTCCGGCCTCCATTCACTGCATCGTTTGCTTCTTCTTCTTTACCCCTCTTGTCAAGAAATGACTGAAAGAGTGATTAACTGCTGAAATCCGTCCACTGGCCTCCCCTCGCGCACATTCAGGGACACACACACGCACACAAAACTTCAAATTCATCATTCAGGTTTTATGTGAGAGGGGGTTGAATGTGACGGGGTGCTATTTGGAGAGCCCAATTTCCATGACAACAGGTCTGAGGATTAGGGTGAAAAACTGTCATGCCAGAGCAATTGTCAGAGCACCTTGAATCAGAGGAGCACTTAAGAGTGAAGGGAAGGAGGAGAGGACGGGGGTGGAGATGGGAGAATTTGGGTCGGCTGGAAGGATCAAGGGAAGAACGAGGGAATGGGTAATGATCCTGGCAAATATCGCTTCACCCCCACATCTTCTCTCACTGTAAGTCACTATGGAAAACAGGTAAAGCCCTATAATGCCGATGTAAATGTATGCAGCGGTATGGTATAAACAAAGTGAAGAAAGATAAACAGCAGTCAGCGAAAACAGAAGAGGGAAGATGGGCAGGAAGAGGGGGAAAGGGTAGAGGAGAAAATTGTAAAATGTGAAGCAACTCTTTGTCGGTTAAGAACCCTAAAATAAAGAGCAAATGACATTAACCTCACACTGGTGTGCACTGTTCACTGGCCTCTGTGTCTTCGGTTTCAGTGCAATTTAATAATGCTGCTGGCTCATTTCCTGTGTCTTGATTGTTTTCGGTGTTAAAATGTTTTTTAGATATGACCAGAAATGTTTGGACGGTGACACAACTTTCATAATCTACCCTCCGTGTGACACCAAAAGAAGATTTCAAAAAGAAAAGAAAACAATCACACCGGTCCCTTTTCTCTTTTAAATTTAATTGGAAAATGATTTAAAAGCTGTTTCACGGCTACATGTTTTTTTATTCTTTCAACACGTGAGTGGTTAGGAAGGGCTGCCAGGAAAAAGACTCTTTTCCTTAAGAAGAACTGCACAGCTTCAGGTTTGCAAAGTTGCGTCTAAACAAGCTGCCTTTGCACAAACGAGACCTCAGTGGAGATTTTTTTGCCATAATGCACCACATTTGGCAAAAACCAAACAGCATATCAGCACCTCCTACCAGCTGTGAAGTACAGTGGTGGAGTGGTGATGATGTGGGCTTGTTTTGCAGCCTGATAACCTCAGAACAACAAACTCCTCTGAATACCAAGGTATTCCAGAGTGAGTGAGGACATATGTCTAACAGCTAAAGCTGAAATTGGGTCATCCAACAGGACAATGATCCCATGCACAGCAGCACCGATTGAACCACTGTTTTGAACTGTGCTTTGAACTGTGCATTAAAAGAATTCCTGCAAACCTCAATGAACTGAAGCAAGGCTATGAAGAAGAGTGGGCCAAAATTCTTTCACAACAATGTGCGAGGCCAATAAAGCCGTACAAAATACCAGTCTTTGCTGCTAAAAGTAGTTCTATAAGCAACTCAGTCATGAGGTGTTTTAATTTTTTCAAGACTGCATAGAGAAAGTCATCTTTTTCACATGTTCAATTCAATTCAATTTTATTTATATACCACCAAATCAAAGTCGCCTCAAGGCGCTTCATAGATACAGAGAAAAACCCAACACTCATATGACCCCCTATGAGCAAGCACTTTGGCGACAGTGGGAAGGAAAAACTCCCTTTTAACAGGAAGAAACCTCCGGCAGAACCAGGCTCAGGGAGGGGCGGGGCCACCTGCTGCGAGAGCTGCAGGGGTGAGAGAAGGAAAACAGGATAAAAGACATGCTGTGGAAGAGAGACAGAGGTTAATAACAGATATGATTCAATGCAGAGAGGTCTGTTAATACATAGTGAGTGAGAAAGGTGACTGGAAAGGAAAAACTCAATGCATCATGGGAATCCCCCGGCAGCCTACGTCTATTGCAGCATAACTAAGGGAGGATTCAGGGTCACCTGGTCCAGCCCTAACTATATGCTTTAGCAAAAAGGAAAGTTTTAAGCCTAATCTTGAAAGTAGAGATAGTGTCTGTCTCCTGAATCCAAACTGGAAGCTGGTTCCACAGAAGAGGGGCCTGAAAACTGAAGGCTCTCCCTCCCATTCTACTTTTAAATACTCTAGGAACAACAAGTAGGCCTGCAGAGCGAGAGCAAAGTGCTCTAATAGGGTGATATGGTACTACAAGGTCATTAAGATAAGATGGGGCCTGATTATTTAAGGTCTTGTATGTGAGGAGCAGGATTTTGAATTCAATTCTGGATTAAACAGGACGCCAATGAAGGGAAGCCAAAACAGGAGAAATATGCTCTCTCTTTCTAGTCCCTGTCAGAAAGAGAGAGCATATTGTGCAATGTTTGTGCAATATAAATACTATGAGCACTCTAGACAGAGTTACAGTGAATTGTTGTGCTAATCCAGCAGTCCTCAACCCCCGGGGCAACCCCACGAGTCATTTGGTACCGGGCTCAAGTACGAATTTATGTTTTTCAGGGTTTTTATCAGTTTTTATCATTATTTTTTTAATTGTTTTTATCGTAAACTTGGTTAGCCTGGGTCTTTTCCTGTGTGATATGAATGAATCTTCTTTTTTAGGTATCGGTACTGATTTTATTTTGTTGTATTTATCCGCAGCATCTTACAGGCCGGTCCGTGAAAATATTGTCGGTGGCGCGAAAAAGGTTGGGGACCGCTGACATGGCCGAATACTAACAAGTGGACAAATCGCAGTATCATGCAGTCTACCCACAACATGCAGCTTTTTTTGTGTGTTACAGAATAGGGTACACTACACTACACTGCTACACTGTAGACCTAATGCCGTGCATTAAATCATCAAGCTCGAGGGCTCAAAAACCAATCTATTAGAGGAATAGCAGGAGCATTCGGAGCGCATGAACAGTTTTGCTATGGCACTTTATTGCGCATGCTGACAATGACCCGAAACATCTTGGCAAAGCGACCCACAGCGACTGAGTCAGTCCCCTGAAGTCAATCCAGTATCGAGTCGCATTTCGTGAGCCACTGAAAAAACGTAAAAGCAGAAAGACCCACAAGCAAACAACAGAAGACAGCTCCGGTAACAGCCTAGGAAAGCATTACAAAGGAGTAAACCCTTTTTTTTAAAACAATTTTCATGGCTTCAGGCAGACAAAGTATAAAAAAAAATTAACATTTCATTTTGTTCATGGTAATTTTGTCTGCTCCCTTGAAAATAAGTGACTGTGCATGAAAACGGCAGTAATTGTTCAATGGTTATTGCAATATTTTGTGCTCAGAACCTTGAATTAATGTGAGGAGTCTGCGCTTTGATTGCATCCTGATTGCTCTTTGATTTTAGTTCTAATGTAAGAAGAAGAAAATAAGACTATTAACATGCATAGCCAGAATTATGAAAATTGTGAAATGATCCAACAATAAAAGAGGGATAAAATGAATAAAAATGGCAAAGATTGTTTTTCAGTTGGGGAAAAAAATCAAAAGCACTACATCCACACATTTATTCTCATCACACTACATTATAAGTGACATAAATCTGCGTATTAGTTTATGAATTTCATGTGATACAGTTGCTGGCTTCCCTCTTTAGCAGATGAATGTGAAGACAGTGTGATTTGGCTTTAATTATCTTTTTATTTTCCACTTTCATGACTAAAATATCCAGATTAATATGGTGTATTTACATGTGAGCATGAGTCTTCGTGCAACATGTACCGTTGCCACATGTGTGCTGAAAGGAATGATTCCAGGTGGGTGGGAGATGGAAGAAAAACACGTTTCTTGCCTCAAACACGAACACGACCATGAAGAATTCTCAGCTGCAAAAAGTAATTTTATGGATGCTTCGTGAACCTGGAGGAGACTGGAGGCAGGTTATAGAAACACCTTGACATTCAAAATTTGTTTCCTTTGCTTCGCCTAATCTTGCGACGACAGAAGGATCGCCTCCTACTTTCATAGCCGCTTTTCAAAGCTGAGCCAGAGAGCAGAATAGCTTTGTGTGAGCACGTTGCATGCGGTTTTCTCCAGGGCAAATTGTCAGTCACTCCTCATAAAGTGTATAACTAGTTTTATACGTGTGTTAATTTTATTTTTACATTTGCAAAAACACTTCTCTTACCTTTGACGTGGTTCTTTCATGACACCGAACCTGCAGATTAAGAAGATGTGAAGTGTGTCATTCACACCGGGGTCTTCTGAGATGATCAGTTTTGTTTGCCACCAGGCTGCAGCTGCTCTTCAATTAGCTGTATTTGAGCAGATTTTGAAGATAGCAAGCGGGTTATGTTCATCTTAAAACATCTGTGTTTTTCTTTTAAGTGTATCCAACCTGTAGACACTTTTTCATAGGAAATATTTCTATGTCAGTACATCCTGTAACTTCCACCTTAGACTTAACGTTAGACAGTGACTTAAAATGCACATCTATCACTGAAACAGTGACTAAGGGAAACTTCTTGCTCCCTTGAGTAGTGCGTTGACATTTTTGAATACAGTGCATCGGTTCATTGCTCCGGGAAAAGAAAACAGGAAACAATCATTCATTTGTGTAAAATAGGAGAATTTAAGACGAAGACTGTTGCATGTTTGCAATATGCATGCGTACAACATGAATCATCAAATTATGGCCATCAGAGGAACAAGATTCATGATCGTGTTAACAAAGAAACCCTCTCAGGGCACTATGGATGCATCCATCTAAACGGACAATGACCTGATGAAACACAGAGAGCAGCGACATCGCCGCCATGATGCACTCAGCTCCAGTATCAACCTTTAGCTCGCACACGAGAGAGAGCAGGCAAACACTGATGGGAAATTAAACAAGGCCTTGTGCCATCAGATTAACAAGTTGTGCTTTTAATTAAAAAGAAACCCACTTTACACTTAGTGGCTCATCTCACATTTGCTAATAAATCTCATAAGTGTCCTTTTTTATTTTTTTAATCTCCTTTCTAACTTAGTAATCACCAAGTCTTGCATTGATCAACAAATGCATTGATCAGCAGTGCAGTCAATAATGTAATGTGTGACCCTTAAAAAGTAAATGCAGAAAGCAAATCCATTAGTTTTAATGTATTTGCACGTCACACTAGCACAGCTGGGCCTGTCTATGCTGCTGCTGCTGCTGCTTCCCGTTCTGAGTGTGTAAAACAGAGTTAAGAGCAACAACAGAGTGGATTGTTCCAGAGTCACATGACCCATCAGGAGATTAAAAGGGAAGATGCGGTGCTGTTACTGTTACTGTACAGAGCTATACTGTACATACTGTCCCTCTGCAGAGATGAGATGGAAGTGTTTCCGGACATCTCAACATTACACGCGAGACACAAAGAAGATCAGCGTGCATTTGTTGCCTACATCAACAACAGAGAGGACGGTGTGCTCTGATTGTTGTCATTTCACCACATGCAACATATTTCTATTACAAATCGTGCATCTATAAACTTCTGTGGTGAATTTTTGCAGATCCCGTGACGTAACCTACGTATGCGGCTGATGTAGTTGGCGAAAGTTATTGGTGTATCCATGCATTACATGTTAATTACTGTGTGGTCATGTCCCCGTGTTTTATATATGGTCACAGCCAATAGAAAGAAAATAAAACGCTGGCACTTTTTTCCTTTGTTTTTCGTGGATACATATTTTTGTTTTTTGACTATTCCAATATTTCCCCTCCAAGGAATATCTTGGTCCTTATATTGGGAGGACGATTGTTATTCTGTCACAGATACGTAAGGAGGATTTGGTGACACTGAACAGGCCCAATGTGTAGTTACATTTCTAGGCAGGTGTACGTTGTAGGTTACGTCAGTTTCAGTGGGTTTTGCGGTTACAACATAGCTATGATGTAGATTTCCTACTGAAGTATAAACCCCTAGTTTGTCACTTCCAACACAAATCTTAGCATCTTTAGCTCAGTTGTCTATACTTATGCACCCATTTAATGTAATTGTACTCACTAACATGTTGAAAACCTCGTCCTTTACTCTTACTGGTCTCACTTACTGGTGAAGTACCAACCATTCTCTTTCTGACTTTCATTACTATTCTTTCCAGGCTCTCCTAAACCTGTTTCCTACTCACTCTACCGATCATTAAAACAAACATTATAATCCACAGAGATTCTTGGCTGACTTCAACCTGTCTATCACCCTGGCAAACAGAGAGGGCTTACAGGCAACCCCCCGTGTAATCCCCCCTCCACCTTGAACCCATCTGTCACTCCTACTGCACACCTCACCACTGTCTCACTGCCTTCGTCCATATCCTGCAGCGCTCTTATCTGCTTCTCTGTCAGCTGAATTCTTTTCTGTGATACTGCGCCTCGTCTCTCTGCACTCTGTCATGTGCTCTCTCTAAGCCCACAACAACAGACCAACTCCTTCTGGCCTTTTCTATCCTCCTGTAGAGTTCTCCCATTAGTGCTATTTTTTCACCTTGGACAGATTACCAGTCTTTTGCAGGGCTAACACACAGAGACACACAACCACTCACACTCACATTCGCTTCTATGGGCAATTTAGATGAATCAATTAACCTATCCCCACAAACTGCATGTCTTTGGACGGTGGGAGGAAGCCGGAGTACCCCGAGGGAACCCACGCAAACACGGGGAGAACATGCAAACTCCACACAGAAAGACCCCGGCCTGATGGTGGAATTGAACTCAGGATCTTCTTGCTGTGCGGCAACAGTGCTAACCACTGTGCAAATGTGCTGCAAAAGGAAAACTTTTCTACTTTAAATGTTTGAAACCCAGTGGGCAGGAGGTCAGAAGATCAGCAATATATCTTGAAGCTGTATCAAAAGTAAGCAATACAATTTTAAAGTCAGCTCCACAATAATCTGGGATCTATAGTGAAGTGACTTTAAAACCACTCAGATGTTTTCTCTCCTGCTGGACTTGCTTATGAGTTTCTACATCTGAGGCTTAGTGAGGCTTTGCTGCATAATGCACAAGAGCACTCCAGTGATGTAACAAAGATTAAATGAATGTATGAATTGCTATTTTTAAATTGTAGCAAGTACATTATTTTTTTACAACAGATTTTTGAACCACTTTTTTCTTCAGGGGAAATATGATTGGACAAAAAGTTAAAGGTCCAGACTGAGGTGTTTTTCAAAGATAGGGGACCCCAATGGGAGAAATGTGATAGGGAAATAGCCCTTGTTAGCTTAGAAGTCAAAACTTTGATATAATGGTTATGTTAGAAGTAATGTGGTAATAATACACTTAAAGCGAATAGAACTGAGAAAGATGACCTGATAAGAATAACGTCATCTAACTCACGTCATCAGCCCTGGAGATGTTTATGTTCAGTCAAAGATGAGTCATCCATGTTGAACTCACTCAGGAGTTTTCCTCCTGAGTGAGCATCACTCCTGTTCATGTGGTACATTAGGAACACTAACTTATTGATGAGGCTCCAGTCACAGGATCATCAGGAGCTCCCTGTATTCAGCAGACAGCCTGTTTCCCCGCCATCTTTTCACAGCGCTGACACAATGCCCTTTGAAATGAGCTCCTGCCATTGGAAACAGACGTCATGAATCTGTTCCAGTACAGCCCAGAGGACGACAAGCAAGTTGTTAAAATAAAAACAATAACGGGAAAGAAAAGGCTGTAAAAACAGCTTTTATCATTACCAGCCTCTGGTAGCAGATCAGCTAAAGCTCTCCATCCATCATCCCATTAGAGGTGGGGGAGTGTCCCCTGATTTTCAAGAACAAATTAGATTGCTGCTTGATATGTAATGGATAATTGCATTTAGCAGCGATTTTAATGGTATCAGTTACATGCTGAAGAAGCAGGTGGAGAGCTGCAGAATTCACTGCTCCAGCCTTTTTAGTATTTTACCAACCAAAGTACACATTAAGTCCATTATGCACAAGAAGGAGAGAAAGTGACAAACAAAGGTTTAAACACTGGTTTAATCAGCCAACATTAAACCTAATTTAAACATGGGAAAATAATATTGTTTGTCCACTTAGAGTCAAGCACACTATCTGTATCGGCAGCACTGATCCTTACCTTTTAAGTCACGTGTCTCCGATTTGCATAAAAATTTTTACAGTCCTGCATTGGGACTGGGATCGTACTCAAATCTCACAGGAGCAGTCGGTTTCAAGCACGAGTGGGCGGCTAAAAATAGACAAAGTGTACCACGAGCCGTTTTATTAAGTTGTGATTTTCAACAAGTTTGAATGTATTTCTTTGAAATGTGGCTCAGGGTTTTCTTCTGTTTTAAAGCTGCTATTATTCACAATATTATGACATTTCCATGTTTGTTTGCACACGTATTTGCACTTTTGATTGATTGTCAGCCTCAGTGTATTTGCGATTCAAAGCTGCGGCACACTACTACTCTTGCAAGGCTGAAACGACCTTGTAATTTCCCAAAATTAGAATATTCCTGAAACTCCAGAATTTTGTTCTAAGCTGATATTTTTGTTTTAGTGATGAACAAAACTTGATGAAAAAATTGCATTTGCTTCATTTTTTTATTTAAAATTTCATGGTAAAATATTTTCCATATTTTGTAGTATTGTGAAATTGAACTGTATACTATTCAGACATACTCACTGGTTGTCTTTTGCCATATGAGGGCTGAAATGTGGGCCTTTTTTTAACCATCCAATACTCATTTTTTCTATATATATGTGTCCCAAATTACAGATCACGATTCATGTTGATAATGAGAAAAATCTGTGAAAATTTCAGGCTTTATGTTTAAAAGTGCTCAAGTTACTCAAGTTCACACCTGAAACTTGGTCGATGGATGAGTTTTCTAAAGAATATATGTTGAAAGCTTGCTAAATTTCACAGCACTCAGTATATATGTTCAAACTTTGGATCATAAATTGCAGCAGAAAATATTCTAAAGATTTGCCGACTCGAGATGGAATGACTCTAGAGTCTTTTAATCGCAGCAGCTGTTTCTGAGGAGGTCTGGGATTTGTGCCCTTTGACCTCTGTATAGCCACCACTGTCATAACTCTTAAAGCCTTCAGGTTATGTAAAGCTCTGGAAAGAGTGCTGAAGGCAGCACTTGGTAGCACTTACAAAGACATTAGTAGTCCATGGTGACCTACTGGTAACATAAACTGTGCTCTGAGATTGCTCATGCTTTTGTCTTCTGTTGAAAACATCTGAGCTCGTTTGTTTCGGACTAAACTAGAGAACAACTGTCTCCCACATTTGATAATGGCCCTCTCCTCCTCAAAGAAAGCTGAATTTCCATTAGCCCTTTTTGAAAACATTCCCATCCAGGTAGTTATGCACCACTTTAGCTTATCCAGAGACCATATACAGTCACAGCTAACCACAGTTACAAAAACACACACACAGTAAGCAGCTCTGGCTTTGTGCTCCACACACGGCCAAGAAGGATACCAAATGAACTTGCTTTCCCACTGAGATTAGTGCAAATGCTCAAAGAATTAAAGCTTACCATCTCTAAGCTCCAAGCACGCACACACACACATATACCAGAACAGCAATTCCAATAATGCTTGTCAAGTAACAATAGGACTGGATTGGCTCCAAAACAGTACTCATGCAAATAAAAGAGCAGCTTGACTTGTCCTTAGTGGTACTTCTGAGAAAAAGCAGGAGATTGGTATATTAATGATTCCCTCAAAACGCCCAGTGATATATTTATTTCTTTCTGATATATGATATATTTTATGACCTGAAAGACTTACAGAGGGAATACCGTCATCCTGAGTTAAGGTTAATGTAAGAATGCTATTCTTTTGCAAGTCAGTCCCAGTTTCTTCTGAGGGCAAATGGCTGTAGGTGCTTTATGTAAATTCCTTCCACAATTATGCTTCCATACTCACACGTTTACACACATGTGCTCTACATGTCAGGTAGCATTTTGTTGCTCTTACTGTAAATGGCATCCCACGCGACCCTGCCGTGCATTTGAGCGCACGTCTTTATATTCTCGGGAAATATTCTGACGAAATCCTTCAGAATTATGATTACCTCCCTCTCATGTCTTTCGTGCCCTCGAGGAAGACAATCTAGTTTCAACAAAACAAAATCAAATCTGTGAAGTCCCACTGTGAGATTATATCGCCTGAGTCTACAAGAAAATACCTGCAGTAGTTCAGTGGAAGTCTGTCTTGTGCAATCAAGGATGCATGATCGATATGCTGTTCTAATAATATAAACAAGCAGATTTCACAGTTCCTGATTACTTGTTTTTCTTTAATGCAAAGCATAACATGCTGAAGCATGCTTTTGATTTGTACACTGAAATCTTTCAATGTAATAATTGCGGTGGCTGAGGGTTTTTGAAATATAGTTGTTTAAGAAAGAAGAAGAAGAAGAAGAAGAGTGCAAAAATGGCTTCCCTGGCTTAATCCAAAGGGAATATAATCCAATAAGTATATAATAGGTATAGAAGGTGGATTATACAACCTTATATGATTATTCTGTGCACATTTTTCTTCTTCAGTTTTCATCCTGATTCATTCTTTCACCCAATAAGGCTGTGCCCTTTTTGATGATATCATTGTTTTGGGCAACTATTTTTCTCCTCCTGACATGACATGCAGCTGTTAGTCATCCAAATCACACCTGTTGGCAGACGTTAATTATTGCACGACAGACCACTCTCTGCTCAAGATAAAACATGCCTGAAACATCTTGCCCAGGAGGTGCCTAGGAAGCAAGCCTAATCAAATGCCTGAAACACTTTAGTTGGCTCCTTTGGATGTGGAGGAGTCAACGGGTCTATTTCGAGTCCTACCTGGATGACTGAACATCTCACCCTATCTCTAAGGCTGAGCCCAGGAACCCTTCAGAGAAAGCTCAAGATGTATATTTCGATCATTACCCAGAGTTCATAGCCATCGATAAGGGTAGGGATGTAGATATACTCAACCTTCTCTTCATCATAATGGACCAGTACAACATCTGCATCACTGTAGATCAGGGGTGCCCAATCCCAAGCTGTGTCCCAAAACGTCAGCTGCATCCTTCGGAGGACCCGGCCTTCGTGGTCTACGTGGGCCGGGTCCTTCGAAGACCGAGAAGGCCGGAAGTGCGAGGCTGTGAAATGGGACAGTCAGATTTGCGTCACCGCTGTGTCGGTGGAGTTTAATAAACTCGTCCGTCTGCTCCTTGCTATCTAAAAATATAACAGGACACTGGCGTAAATTCTCGACCGTCTCACACTTCTGTTTAATCAGTTTTCTGTTTAACGTTTATTCAGCTGTGTGAAAATCCCGGAGGAACCTGATGAATTAATAAAGTTTTATTTAATCTAATAACGTTGATCACAGCCAAACCGATTTACTCCGGAACAAATAAAACACCGAAAAAGGGTAAAAAATTTAATTTTTAAGTTATCCGAGTGACTTATATATCATGTTTAACCTGAGTAGCGAAAGAGCAGGGGTCTGAAAACGATGAAGCCGGGAGTCCGCTGCTCTCGCCGGCTCGAGTGACCATTGAACCCCCCGGCTTGCTATCGAGCGGGTGGGGTACAGACGTCTCCGAAAACGTCGGCACACTTTTGCAAATATGCGATGTCTTGATAAACCAAGCAGATATTTGAAATTTACACAGCTACTTTCTCGCCTGAAAATATTTTAAAAGTTTATTTTGTGACCCAGAAAGAATAATAAGACTAATTTTAAAACTCAGTAGCGGCCGCCATTGTTGGCAGCTGAAATTTGGCTGGGCCGCGCTATGAATTCTGGGATATGGTGGGCCACGAAGGACACACCCGACCCATCCTTCAAATTCGGGGAAATGAAGGACGCATTTGTCGGCCGCATTTGAAGGAGTCAACGAATTGGAACAGCCTTCGTCGCCTAGCTGTGATGTAATCGGCCTTCAAGTGCGGCCTCTGAAGGATGCAGCCGACGTTTTGGGACACAGAGCCAGTCCTTGAGAGCAAGATGCATCCCTACTCCAACACACCTGAATCAAATGGTTTGATTACTTCTTCAGCGTGCCATCAAGTTTGGCAAAGGCCTGATAACAAGCCATTCATTTGATTCAGGTGTGTCGGAACAAGGATGCATCTAAAAGCTGCAGGATGGTAGCTCTCGAGGACTGGGATTGGGAACCTCTGCTGTAGATACTGCAGCAATCTGTCTGTCAATCTTCACCTTTTAGTTTTTGGTTACAAATTAAATGTGTTTATATCGTACATTTAATTTTTAGCTTATATACTTACTTCACTACGTAGATGAAGTGGTTCAGCTAGCTATAATTGAAGAAAGACTGTGGCTGAGCTTGCAGCTAGGGAGCCCCCGAGTGGATGTTACATAAAGAAATTACATTACAATACAAAAGGCAGAATCCCTTGGATTCTCTGTCAGACCCATCACATCTAAATTCACATCTGAAAACACTTCAGACTTCACTAGTGCATGATACCACAGGGCTACATCCATCTTTTATTTACAGTCTACAAGCCTTTATGCTCTGCTGACTTTAGCTTTATATTTAGTGCACAGACATCATACAAATATAAATATCCTCATCTGAGTCTAGGCAAACTGATACTTCCGTAAATATATGTATGCAGCCATATTTTGAAGAGTATAATATAAATGGGCTAAACATTGATAGGAGTGTGGAACTAAAACAGGTATAATTTAAGCTGTTTCCAAAAATAATGTGATTTGTCCCAGTGCCTTTTTTCAGATAATTAAAAACCTAAGTTATGAAAATAGCTTCTGTCAACAGCTTCCATCTGACCCCCTTCCGCCAAAACTGCTAGGATGTAGAGGATTTTCTAATTTCATGCTCTTGTTCCCATCTTAGGGAATTTAACTAAAACCTCTCAAGGAAGCAAACAATTTAGCAGAACCGACTTAACGTTCATTTAACCTCAGTTGCTCAGTGAATAAAACTAAGATGGAAGTGAAATTCAAAATTGGGCAAAAACGAGCGAAAAGAGCAACTAGTGTGCACGAAAAGTGCTAAAAACCACCGGGCAAACTTTGCCTGATCCCCAGGAGTAAATCAAAAAGACACAGCGGATTAGTATGTTGGTGCAAAGCTCCTATTGACCTAGAAGTGTGTGCGTTCATCACAACAAAATTGGGAAGCAAATTCATGTGTGCATTTTGTGCACATGTGTGTGTGTGTGTGTGTGTGTGTGTGTGTGCTCTTTGTGTAAGACTGATTAAGCTCCAATCATATCAGTGCACCTAATCCCTTTACACAGACCCTCATAGTTCAGACTGACTGCTCAACATCCATCCCAGTCAAGCTCCTCACAGTGAAGTCCCTGCAACAGGATGCACAACATATACATTTAGGATAAAAATAGAGCTTTGAGCAAGGGCAGGCAAGTGGGATGTTGACAGGAGGTATAAAGAGTGACTGGAAAAAAAACCCTGGAAGATGGTGCAGGTGCGTGGGATATGAAAAGTTTAGCCAAAAAAGAAAAAGGCAAGATGGAGAACTGCCAGTGCCTTCAAGAAGCCACCGCCCAATGGGTGACATTAAGCCCTAATCAGCTGCTGACACGCAAACACACACATAGATATACGCACAGAAAGACAGAGTGTGTTTTCACATCTAGACCGGCTACATATTTATCCCCAAATGGTTTTGCCAGGTGCAGTGGGTTGGCAGAAGTTAAGTTTATTTTATTTTTTTCCTTTTTTCCACCAAAAAACACACATACCTCTTATCTCCCTTAAACAGATGTGCATGTTCCAGTTTCTTCATGACAAACTCATATACCCTGGCAGTGACATGTTTCACTGGGAGCATTTGTGTGTGCCTGAGAGAGAGTGACGGGGAGCGAGAGAGAGACGGCGAGTATGACTGTGCACGATTGCAGCAGCTCTCATTTCACGACAGAGCTCTCACCAAAGCCTTTTATGCAGACCCCTTTACAAAGCCCCTTCATCCACGCATACACACACATTCATCAAAAACCTTGTATTCCATTTTCCAAGACTGCAGCTCCCTGCACATCTTGATTGCACCTTTACAGCTCGGACCGTCTGGCTCTCTCACATATAAACAGCCACAAAGTCCAAGAAAGCACTTGAATCAAGCAAACCAGCAATCAGGAACACATTTCCATGCCTTTTATTCTGTCCCTGCACTTTGCCTCTCATTGATCTTTTTCTGTATTCATCTACAAATGATGAATAGAAATAAACACAGAAGCGGGGCAGAACAAGATGCAAATGGGGTTTTTGAATTAACATTTCGAAAAAAGTTATGGGGATTTTTTTATTCTTTAATATAAACTTAGCTCAACAGGTAAGGAAATTTGTTGTGTATTTCATTTCTGTAACAATGCTTCTTTGATATAAATCTTTTACCATTGGAAAGCCTGTTTATGTCCTCTTAAGTGGTACTGCATTTGTAAGAAAAATACAATTGTGGGTTGAGCTGCATAGTTGCATATGTAAGATGCCTGTGAAAAACTTGCCAAATCTTCTCTGTCAATGCCAAACAGGTTATTCTGATACTGAGCTTCTGGTACCCCTGGAGCTAACAATCAAGTGCCTGACTGGTACCTGATTAACAGTACCTGCTACAAGCATGCCATATTTGACTGATCTGGATAGGGCTTGTGCTTGTGCACTTCAAGCATTTGTTCTGCAAAACCAAGTTGTAGCGTCGTTTGGAGTGAGCCATAGTACATCTCCAAATTGAAGGCCAGTTTCCATACAACAGAGGATGTCAGAGGCAGACCGCAAAGTGGTTGTTCTGAGAAGATAATACCACAATGTATTTAAGGAGTAATAACAATCAGTTGGGTAGATGAAACATTGAAATTGCTGCTTACTAAGATTAAAGAAATTTAACACAACAACTGAAAATAATAACGTCTCAGCAACTTAATAAAAATCTGTTTGTCTTGAATTTAAAAAAAACAACAACTCTCTACCATCTATTACAGATGTTTAATTCAAATAATATTAAAATGTAGATGAAATTCTCTAAAAATGAATTATCAGTTTTATATACCTGCAAAATTCCCCACATATGTCAGTTTTATTCAGCATTAATAAATTAGCAGAGTAAACTAGAAATTGTTTCAAAGTAAGTTTAGTTAACTCCCAGTGTAACATTATTGGTGCTGTGTCTCTATTATGTTATTTATGCCCTTTTGTATTGAAGCTGTTCTGGATTCAGGTTACAGGCCTACTGTTAGCTAGCTAACGTTAGCATGCTAACCGACTAACTCTCAGGTCTAGGTTAGCTATTTTGTTGATAAGAAGCAGAGCCTGTGCATGTTGTATCGCAAAAGTTTGTTGGTTTTCTCTTTTCTATATACTTTTATTAACCTGTCTACTTGACATAACAGACCGTCCAGCAGAAGCTATTTTGAGAGAAGTTGGAACTTAAACTCAGCAAGGTAATGTTAGCTAAACTTTGCAAGGTATAAATTGCTAATCCTAGCTAAAATTAATATAACAGCTTTCTAATCTAAGAATAATCTAATTTACATGTGTTTAGTTTTTAAATACTAATAAATTAATGTTTCTTGCCACCTATTATTTGTGTCAAAATCATTTAATTAAAGACATGACCACAGGCAGTATGGACTGCTTGGCTTATTAAAGCTGCACAAAAAGAGATGTGTTTGTGTCACTGTAGTGTGATGTTAAATTCACACCACTAAGTAATGCCTGAAATATTTTTTAGGTCAGTGAATAACCAACCCAAAACCCCTGTGGCAAAAGGATTCATTTTTTTAGCTACTGGGTTGAATCTGATTACATTTATTTGTCTTTGAACAGTAGTCTTAGAGGTGATGCAAGATCAAGGTGTGAAGGTGAAAGATATTTGATCTGGGTGGTGGGAAGCACAGAATTTGGCTTAGAAGAGGAGAACTGAGTCAGAGGTAGATGAAAAGGGCACACAATCAAACAATGCACATATTTACACAATGTGCCCTTTATATTGAAGACAACAATAGAGCAGGGCCTGGGGATACAGGATTAAAAGACCCGGGATGATAAAGAGTGCTCGGAGCTCAGCCTTTGAGGGATTATTTCTGTCAATGGTTTTGCCCTGATAAGTCCACTCCAAGCTCTCTAGTAATGGCTCTAAATCTGTTGTATTTGCTTCTGTTTTTAGCCTTGAGTCAGGCCTATGACTTGCCTTTACTATTTCAGGTTTTTAAGTGTGTTTTACATAGACATGATCTATCCTATGTCTCAGAGTAATTTCATTTTGTAACATATCAGTCAAATAGTGTGCTAATTTGCACATCCCAGTCAAAGCTTAATTACTATAACAATCAGTCCCATACCAAAGGATATTCTGTTTACAATGAATTGAAAAAATGATCAAATCTTCATATTTGACAAACAGCAATTAATTCAGCAATTTAATCAGTTATTTGCTTAAAATGAAATTCACGTCACAGTCCCTTATGTGTAAACTACACAACAAAATGCCATCAGCTGCACTCAACAAGCTGTGGAAATTAAACAACCAGCTGAGTAGCTGTGTGTCAGTAAAGGGAGACAACGATGCTGCAGATATATATTCCATAATGACGGGTTTCTGATGGAGTAACTGTTTATAGAAAGATTAGGGGGTTTCCCTCTTTAACCCTTTGGGCACATCCTGTGTGATGGATGACTGATTGCTTCCTTTTGACAGCCACACAGATGGCCCTTCTTACAAAATATATATGTTCAGACTGTTCAGTCATCTACCCCTCTGAAATCTACAGGAAATATTGCAAGGATATGTTTGGGGGTTTTCCCCGAATGCGGATGCAAAAGGAAAAAATGAGGTACTGATATTTTTCAAATGTGTTGTAGTCCCTTTTTTAAGTGGGTTTTATTTTCTCAAGCATGGAATTGTGCTTATGTGCATAGTCACCCTCACAAAGACCCATTTCCCAGCTGTCAATTACTACATTTCATATTATAATGGGGGGGCTTTTTTGCGTTTTGGATTGCTGGTTATGCAAAACAGATAATTTAAAGGTTCTAAAATATTAAACATGTTGCCGGTATCATATCTTTAAAACAGCAGTGATAAAATTGATCAGTATTTGGAGCATTCGACACATTAGCGTTGCTTACTTTAGTCTTCTTTATATGCTCCATTTTGTCCATTTTGGTTTTACATATTTTCATTTATGATTTATTCCAGCATAGTAACATGATTCTGATTAAGTGAACATTTGAGAGCAGCAGAGCTGGCTGTGTTATCATTTCAGATTATATTCTTATGTTTTCAGTGTTCAACTACTTCTTTTCCCACCATCCTCCTCAGATCTAAAGGAAAGCCCTGAGTTATGTAAGAATGGACTGATTTATAACCTAGTTTCTCGCTACATATTTTCATATGCAGCATAACTCATTTATTCTGCTTATTTTGTTCTGTTCTAGTTTCCCTACTGATGATTAGGACTGCAGATAATGTACTTATTTAATGAATCTTGTTAATTCCTAAGGGTGATTGTCATTACAGGGGAAGAGACCTTACATTTTTCTTTTGTTGTCTTTGTGTACTTTATGTGTTCCTTCAGCATTGTGTTTGTGGTTTGCAGGCTATCATGGAGAGCAGAAAGAGGGCAGCAGCTTCTTCCAACTCTCCAAGTTTGGTTTTCTGGTCCTCGTCGTTCCCACGGCAACCAGCCAGGGTCCTAATTGTGGAGGCGCTGCCGCCCCGATGGTCAGAGACCCGCACAGTTCTTTGCGATGCTCTCGACAACTTCTTGTCTCTGGCCTCTAGTCTGGATGGGCCCTGTAGGATACCTCTACTGAGCCTGTATGCTGTCAGCAGGCAGCGGGAATGTCTATTGCCACTTGTGGTAAGATGGATAAAAGTGTAATATTCCTGAAAGCAGTGCAAAACACATTATTTCTCTCCTATAATTGCTTTTTCTTTCATACATAAATATCAGCCCTTTTCCTGCTTTGCATTCTGTCATCCACATTATCTCCCATTTTTATCCATTTTTCATTCCCTGTCACTTTTGTTATTTTAGCAAGTTCGTGGTAACTTCGCCAGGCTGCATTCCTGTGTTGAAGAGCTGAGGTCTATTCCAAGTGAAGGTTGTATCAGAGGAGCAGCCGCGGGAGCTGATCTGCTGCGACAGGCAGTGCTGGACAGTCTGCAGCAGTTTAAACAGTACATCAGACACACCAGCGCTGGCAGTCAGGCCGGCAGCAACATCTCTGTGGAGGTGAGAAGCGACACTTCACAGCAAGAAATGAATTTCTATGTAAAACTGCACATTTGTACAAGTCACAGGGACTGGGTAGCGAGCTCCTCTCAGAGACCACTCTTACCATTGACTTAGGAATCAGCCCCACAGTACAAAGCAGAGAGCAACTATCCTGATCATCTTCCAAAGAAACACACATGTGTGAAAGCTCTGTCTTTATAGTGAAAGAAGACACAAACACCGTACACACTTCTGTAACTTTTAGTGAATAATTTAACTTTGGTTTTCATTTACAGTTGGCAAACAGCTTTTAGAAAGGGTGTCACACACAGCCTGTTTAACTTTGCTGATGGTTAGTGGAGTAATAAACACATATAAAGCCTCTAACTATCTGCACAAAGAGGTTAACAGGCTCTTTCAGTTACTATTTTAAAAAAATTGCTTAGTAGGTTTGTAAGTGCTGATCGATTATACTGAACACACACTGCTAGAGAGCCAGTTAGATCTGTGGTATAAGAGTACCCTGGTAACTGTTACAGTAAATACAAAGCATTAAACCATAATCGTGTTTCTTGTCCTCAAATTCCACTTTGTAGCACAGAAATCTGAGTCTAAATAGTTCTAAATGGCAACAGAAGTGGAGATGCTGGGGATTGAACCCAGGACCTCATACATGCAAAGCATGCGCTCTACCACTGAGCTACATCCCCTATGAGGCACAGGGAGCATGTTGATCATAAAAGCTTTATGAGATTCATCAGCGCTTTCTAAGTAGGAGAACACATAGAGAAATTTCCATCGAAACCGAAGCATTACCTGCGGCAGGTAAATTACTTCTTTCCATCCCCTGAACTGTCAATTAGATCTGTGAGGAGAATAATAGGCACAGTTTTTCATGTTTTTTCATTTACATATTTTTCTTTCTCTGCAGTTGTTGTCACTGGATTTCTTTTTTTTTAAACTTTATCTTCATTTTCATTATCAAGGATAATCTTTTCAGCTGCAGACCAGCTCACGCTAAATAGATCCCCTTTGGATATTCAAGATAGAGGTTCCACTCATACCTATTAAATGAGCTGTCCTCAGGTCCAATTCAGTGTATTAAGCAGCTGCAAAAAACAGACTGAACAAGGCAATCTCATTAGCATGTCTCTGTTAACAACCCTCTGCTAATGGCTCTTCATGTTTTATATGAAACAGTGCACTTAAAATAAGCCTGTCCACATATGAAATGGAGCAAAAGAGCTACTATTTATCTGCTTGTGAACCATCTCTGTAGAAAGAGGACATCGCAAAAAGCTTTAGTAGTTTCAGTGTTTCCCCATTTGAAGGGGAAATCGGATCAGCTACTTAACGCCAGTGTACGAAATAGTGAAGCCAGTTTCCTTAGTGAGCTTCGTGCAGTCAGTTTCAAAAAGTAAATCCTCTTGTATCCTGTTGTATTGACTCATTATTGAACAGTTAAGTGTAACATTACAAGTTTCACTAAAAGCTCATATCTGCTGCTGAAGTTCATAGATCCGTTCAATTCTATTAATGTTGTGTAATGTTTTTTGCTAATGGTATGCAAAAACATGCAGGCTCATAACGCACCGCAGAAAACATTTTTGGTGTCACCAAGTGATAGTTTATGGCATGTGTTCACTCTCACTTTAACAAATTAGATGCTTTCAGCTCACTGAAAACATCTAATTTGTTAAATGTACGGGTCAGGCCGGCAGTCAGCCAGTAAGAACTGTGGTAGCTGCTGAACATTGTGTCCTCTGGACACCAGGCTGTAGGTTGTTGACGAGATTTTGTAAATTCCAGCCAGCTTTTTATGAGGCACTGGACAGATGATTGCACTAAGACCCACTGCTTCCAAGGGTAGGAGATATGAATAACGCTGTTAGGAGACAGTGAAGGAAAAAACAGAAGCATGGCCCTTTGCATGTGTGTCTGTGTGTGCCTTGCTAGCCCACCAATACAATGCATGTTTTCATTCAGATACATGACGCTTAATGCATGCATGTGTTCTCCTTGAGCAGCAGTTTCCATCCACTTTTTCTAAACAGCCGGAAGCCGAGAGCAGCTCTCATCAATAACCGAAATACAATCATCATTTCCTGCTACTGTTAATGTGATTCAGTAGAATGCTAAATGTCAGCCTAGCATTATTTTATCTTTTTTCCCCCATTAGGCATGTAAATGACACAGAAAACTAATTTCATCTCTTCCCATGATCACATTTTTCTGCTTATTTTAAGTTGCTGTCTTTAGTCCAAATGTTCAGCCGAAATCTTCATTATTAAAAAGATAACGGATGAGTAAAAACATTTTAAAACGTATTACCAGTAGTTTTGTTCATTTACAGATAATGAGAGCTCAGTTAGAGAAAAAAAATAAATTAAAGGGATAGCTCGCTCCCAAATCGAGTTGACATGTTTTCCCTCTTGGGCTGTGATGCTGTTTATCTGTTTAGATTGTTTTGTTGTGTTTTCCAGTTTTATCTGCTGTAGAATACCGCCTTCCCTTGAATATAACAGGACCTGAAGGCATCTGCTTTGGTGCTCAAATACATTTGAAAATCTCAGCAGTAATGTCTCTCTCTAGAAATCTTGAGTAACCCAGTTACTCACAAAGACCCTCAAACCTTGTTCCATACAGAACCCAACATTACAGGTCATTCAGAGGGGAAGCCATTAATCTTCACATCATCTTCAAATGAAAAGCCATTAATAAACTCAGATGAGTGACTAGCTCAGGATTTCTGCAAAGAGACAGTTTTTAAAATATTTTTTGTCAAGGTGCAGTATTGTGCAAAAATGTTGAACTGCCCTCACTTCTTTGTGTTTTTGTAAAACAAATGCGAGGTAGTTTACTGAAACATGCAAATAGAGATACAGAAATGCAACTCTAACAACTTCAAAGTCAGTGTGTGATGTGACCATCTTTGTTCTATAACACAGTGTGAACTGTCTCAGACAAGTGTTATTGCAGTTTCTTGAAGTAGTCTTCAGGAATAAGGTTTTTAAAGGACATTCAAAAGTCTTCTTTTAATGTTGGCTGACTTTTGTTCTGTTCTTTCCGGCACTACCTCAATAATGTTGAGGTTCAGGCTCTGTGTATGCTAATCCATCACTGATAGTAGTCCATAGTAGTAGTTTTATGTTTTTCCATCAAGGTATGTTTTTACCTATAATGTAGGCACTATTCTATCATTATCCTTCTTCTGAAATATTGACGATAGTTTGAACCAAACATGTGGATTTATCAGCTGTTGCTTCTGATTTTCAAACCAGTTTGTGTGTAATTTAGCATATCTAAGTCTTTTCTAGTTGTTTCCCTTCCTTAAATTGGGATTGGCTTCTTGACAGCCACTCTTCCACTGAAATTAGTTCGTATGAGGCTTCAGTGAATTGTAGATCGAATAACACAAGGACCAGCTGTATCTCTTAGGTCGTTTATCAGGTTCAGCTCTTGAGTTAGTTGCCTTTATATGCTTGAATGAGTGTTAAGAGGCTTAACACATAACAAAAACTTAGAGATACAGTACATACAGTCATACACCTTTAGAGTGTCTTTAAATGTAGAGTTGAGTATGCATGTACCACTTTCCTTTTGGGCTGACATTGTTTTGTATCTAGTGGTTGTGACATCACATGTTCATTTTAGTAACTGTAATTTACTGCATGTCATGTCCCCAAACTCCCAACAGACACAGCACTGTCAGACATAAAGAATGCTTTGTTGTGGTGTTGCTGTGTCCTGTGACTCTGATATAATCCTTCATAAAACCAGCTGGAACACTTCAAATACAGAAAGGTTTTGGAAAAGAGTTGTGGCAAAGAACATCAATGTGGCTTGCTAATGAAAAGTGATAGTGTTTGTGCAGTGTGGTTGTGGAAGAGCAGCGAATGGGTTACATCATCGCAAGACATCACAGATTAATTGCAGCACACTTGAGTTGAAGTAGTGTGAATGGCATGGATGTCATTCTCATCAGTCGGCGCATAAAACAAGTAGTGGCCAGAATATTGTGCAGTGTGGTTTAAAGAAGCATTAAGAGGGCACCTCTCAGTTCTTTTTGAGCCTGATGACTTTTTTGCACTGTGTTGCATTGAGGTCAGCTTGCCCCTTGACATTGGAAACCTAATGAAATGTCTATGTCTGTGCTCCTGGGAGCAATATTTGTGCTGCTTCCCCAGGTTACTCTGGTGACCAGCCAGCCAGGCCGTAGCATTGTTCATCAGCTGGAGATGGGGCTCAAAGATGCTGACCTGGTTTCACTGAAGCGACTCCTGGTAGTGCAGATCTACAGTACAGGAGACTGGGGCCAAGACACTCTCTCACCTGAGGCCGCCGCACCCTCAGAGACTGAAGGTAGGAAATACAAATACACACACAAAACACAAGACTGGAACATGCACACACACTCAGACCCACACAAATTGAGACTGTAGGGTCATTAAAGAGGAGACAGGCTGTCAGCTGTTACTGCAGGCTAACCAGGAGTGCATGTAACTCAGTTTAAAACAACAAGCAAAAAGCATTAACAAACACTCAGTCCTCATGAAGTCTGTTATCTATTTCCAAAGCAGACTTGACTCCTCCGCACTTTCCACATATCTCCCCCCCCCCCCGTGCTTTCTTAATCATGCTCTGCGAAGCTGTGTAGCACTGACCCATTTATAACACCCTATTTTTACTATTTTTTTACTGTTTTCAGCATATCTGCGCGCCACACTCATCACATATGTCACGGTTTGTATAACTTGGCTACAATCCAAACATTTGCCAGTCCTCTCTTAGAGAGCCTGATTTCATAATCACATGTCATGTTTTTTAATTACACGAAGGTTCAAGTGATGTGGTTTGGTTTGAGTAAGTAGAGGGTGCAATGAGGGCTGCGTAGGAATAAAGGGGTGAAAAGGGAGAAGAACAGAAAGTGAGAAAGAAACATCCAAGTGGGAGCAAATAATGAGGACTGAGGCGTTTCATATAAAACTATTTGTGCATCGTCTGTTTATTCCTTGATCATAAATAGTTATTTGTATCTGTGGAGAAAATGACTTAGCAGACTTTAAGATTGGGTTGTTTTTTTCTCAGAAAAGTGTGTGTGTGTGTGTGTGTGTGTGTGTGTGTGTGTGTGTGTGTGTGTGTGTGTGTGTGTGTGTGTGTGTGTGTGTGTGTGTGTGTGTGTATGAGAGAGCGATGCTGGAAACATTATACTAATGATGTTTCAGAGGAGACAAACTGTATTATGCAAAATCCACTCTCATTGTTCTTGAACATAATTAAGTGTCCCCACTGTGTCTAGAGGCCCAGAAGTCATGAGAAAGTTTCTTTGCTTTCTCCATAGATCAGAATATGTGTCTCTGAATGAGCCATTCAGATTTTGAGCGGCTTTTAACGTTAAAAGGGGATAACCACAGCTCCTGACTGCCAAAGAGAGCTCTTAAATCATAAATAAACAGATGCAGTTCGCCATTGTTATTTTCTTGCTGGAGTAGTGTTCTGTTAACTTTGTTGAACATACAGCCTGCAGGTCTGAACTAACCCATCAAAGAGTAGAGTCTGGCCCTCTGGATGGATTTGCAGAGTGTGAAGATTGGAGAAGGAAGGTGTAATTTTGGACTTTCAACTGTAATTTGCACCAGAAAGCATGTTCCAAGGTGTTAAGAATGGATAGCATAGAAAACATCATGTTGCCAATCATCTGTCTGAATCATAATCAGTTTTATAGCCTTAAATTACCTATAATACCACAAGATAAAAAACTTGCACGGTATGTACCACCGACAGTTAGAGGAAGTGGCTGACATCCAGAAATCCTACCAGTGGCTGGACAAAGCTGGACTGAAAGACAGTACAGGCACTAATCATGGCAGCACAGGAACAAGCTCTGAGCACAAGATCCATAGAAGCTGGGGTCTACCACACCTGGCAAGACCCCAGGTGCAGGCTGTGTAAAGATGCCCCTGAGACAATCCAGCACATAACAACAGGGTGCAAGATGCTAGCAGGCAGGGCATACATGGATCGCCATAACCAAGTGTTCAGCATAGTATACAGAAACATCTCCCGAGGTCAAAATGGGAGACGCCCCCTAGGGTGGTTGAGAATAATTGAGCTAAGATCATGTGAGACTTCAAGATACAGACGGACAAAATGGGGATGGCTAACCAACCGGACATAGCGGTGTTAGGCAAACAGAAGAAGACAGCCATAGTGATAGATGTAGCCATACTGAATGACAGCAACATCATGAAGAAGGAACACAAGAAGCTCGTGAAGTACCAAGGGCTCGGAGAAGAGCTTGAGAAGATGTGGAGGGTGAAGGTAACAGTGGTCCCAGTGGGAAGCGGAGCACTAGGACTCCCAGAGATCTCTGTTCAGAAGAGCACAGTCCTAAGAACAGCTGAGATACTGCACAGGATCCTCAAGCTAGAGGATAGAGAGAAATTCAACCTTCATATTTTTAACATTTTCAGAGTTCCTCATGGTATACAGGGCTGAAACAAAATTCTGTACTTCCTATTTTATTCTTACTTTCAATTTCATACATTAAATTTGTACTTGATAATTGCTTCTAATTGCTGATAATGGACGCTCTGCGGTCCTAGTTTTATTGGATTTATCCTCGGCCTTCGATATGGTAGATCACAACATCTTATTAGCGAGGCTTGAGCATACTGTAGGCATTAAAGGTGTTGCCCTTGATTGGTTTAAATCATACCTCTCCAATAGGTTCTTCTCTGTCAACCTGGGCACTTGCTCTTCCTCCGCTGCACCTGTCTGCTGTGGTGTGCCTCAAGGATCTGTGTTAGGCCCTATTCTTTTCTCACTGTATATGCTCCCTCTAAGTGCAATCTTTGAGAAATACCGCACCGCTTTCCACTGCTATGCTGACGATATACAGATCTACTTTGAACTAAATGATGATCTTGCTTTGTCCTTCCATTGTTTCCAAGAGTGCATGCGCGAGGTCAAAGAATGGCTCCTAGCAAACTCTCTTATCCTAAATGATAAGAAAACTGAAATCGTGGTATTTGGCAGCAACGTTCCTCGTGGCCAACTTCGTGAAGCCTTTGGTTCCCTTACCAGCTCCCTTTCTGACACTGTTAGCAATCTGGGCGTGTTGCTTGACAGCTCGTTCAAACTCGATAAACAAGTGTCAGCTGTAGTCAGATCTAGTTTCTACCAACTCCGTCTCATCTCTAAGGCTAGGCAGTATGTTCTGCATAAGGACCTGGAAAAGCTCATCCACGCCTTTGTGACCTCAAGGCTGGATTACTGCAACTCACTTTATTTTGGTCTTCCTTCTGCCCTCCTTCATAGACTGCAGACAGTCCAAAATGCTGCGGCACGCATTCTGACCAGAACTGGGAAGTTTGCCTGTATCACTCCTGTTCTAGCTGACCTGCATTGGCTACTCATAAAATACCGCATCCAATTTAAAATACTGCTGCTTACGTTTAAAATGACCAACAACACAGCACCGAGCCACCTCAAGGAACTCCTTAAATCGTATGTTCCTGCCAGAGCATTAAGATCATCTACTCAGTTACTCTTGGTGCAGCCTAGATCTCGGCTGAAGTCTAGAGGTGACCGGGCGTTTGCCCTGGCTGCACCAGAGTTGTGGAATAACCTTCCGATTGTGATCCGGACGTCCGATTCTATCCAATCTTTTAAATCACGGTTAAAAACCTATTTGTTTAATCTCGCCTGTCCTGCTTGTTAATGCTCGCACCTGACTCTTAGACTTACTCTATTTTTTCTTATACATATTTTTTATGGCTTGTGCTTTTATTATGTTTTTATTTTGATATGCATTTTATATTACCCCTGTGTATTAGTGGCATTGACCTGTGAGTATATTTGATACTTTGCTAAGGCCTTATAATACTCGTGTTACTTCTCTGTCTCTTATGTTAAGCACTTTGGTATACCGCTGGTTTTTAAATGTACTCTATAAATAAAGATTGTTGTTGTTGTTGTTGATGATATTCAAAACTAGGATATATCCCATGATATTGATGGAAGTTGGATATAGAAAAAAATCTTGTTTACCAAAAACAAGATTTTGACTTATACATGTTATACTAGCATTTGAAATGTAACTTCTTGTAAACGTGTACAGTGTTATACATACCCTTTAACTCATTCGAGACAGTTGTATCAGTTATGCAATGCTGCCTGCAAAACTGCTCTTATACCTGATCCCCTGCTACAGCTTTTATATAATATCTAAGGAAAAACGTTGTTGCTTTGTTCCATTAGTCCTCGTGAGGCCTTTGCTCCCCATGGAGTCAATGTTAGCGTGAAGCGGCCTTTAAAAAAACAGAGGTACTTAGTCCTTGCACAGGCAGTCAGGTGAAAGAGAGGATAGTGTGTTACATGTGCGTTTTTTAGAACTAAAAGTATTTAGAATAAAATATTGAGGAACCACAAAATAAGTGTCCCTGAATCAGTGCCTCAAGTACACATTTTTTTGTGTTTTTGTGTTATTGTATTTGTAGATCAATATGCGGGGGCACTCATTCCGATCTCTCCCCTGTATCTAATCAAACAGCAATGCCATTCAACATAGAGATGTTTGGAAAGAGCCTTGGAGATGTGGTTTTGTAGTTACTGCAGTCTGATGATTGACTTTGATGAGGATGCCACTGGGAATACATCACTGTGTTCCTCCGCAGTGTTGTTGAAGTGTTTATAGCACAGAGTGTTTGAAACATGACAGTCACTCTAACTTGATGATACTACGGCTTCCATCATCAGAGATATATCAGTACCAGTGGTCCTCCTAGACCTTTGATGTCCCACAAAAAGCTGTTAGCATTCATTCTTTCCATAGTAGAGTGGGCAGGATTGTTGAAACCCTAATGTCTGCACAGAGTTATTGGTTCCACTAGTTCGTAGTGGTTCCACTCTTCTGTGCATTTTGATTGTTGTGCAATCACGCTTAAAGAGCTTGTTTGACTTATTTTATTTGTTTTAATTAAAGAACTTGAAAGGGGCTTGTAATTCCCAGCTCATTCAACAGTTCCATATCTTTATTCTTAGACTCGACTAGAGTAGCTTTCCATGATTCATTTAGAAATAATCTTTATATATCTTATACTGTGCCTTGGTGCATCCTCTTACTTCATCCTCTGTCTTAAATAAGTTGTTTCAACACCCTTCAGCTGCCTTTTAGACCAGAATTCTTTTGATTGGCTGCTCGTCATAAACAAGAAGATTAGAACAGCGGGTGGAGCTTATGTACCTGACGCGACCATATTAGGGATATGTGCTGTAAATGACATCATATTGATCCAGTAGGAGAAAACCACAGATTTTTGAGCCTGACCTCATTATTTGAGACTCCGGCCAAATTTAATATGAACATCTATTGTAACAGAACATACAGTACAATAATTTATTTAAATAAAGCAAGAGAGAGATTATAATACATCACATGCTCTATTTGTATGATAAACTTTGACATGAATGTGTTACATTTTAGTCTCTTACTAACAGGAAAACCTCAAATGTTTTGGATAAGAGTCAGCCAGTACAGAAAAGGGAATGGGGTCAGTGCTTCATCCAAGAGCTACACTGACCTCAGAGTTCATCTGGCTGAAAAACCAAAGCAGGGTTTAATCAAGACATAAGAAGTCTGGGTGTCTAGCCAGTATGAATTCAACTCACATTCACTGGATGCTCTAAGAGGTCCAAATTGTGTTTAGTCAGTCTGTTGAACACCCTAGTGGAAGCGTGACAGGTTGATTGCTGCTCTGACACCTTTGATGGGGTCTAACCCGCAGTAGTAAATGCAGAGCTGCTCAGATGTGACACACAGAGAGATACTGCTGCTGTACCTTTTCAGTTATTAGTCGATTTCTTTTGTCATTTCTCCATTTTCAGTTACAAAAAGCAGTGTGCGGCTAGACACCGGCCCCGCTTCACAAACATTTTTGGAAGCCGTGTTGATACTCTTGAATCTGGGCGCATCATTCAACACCAGACAATTTGGTTTAGCTCTGTTTGTGTGTGTGTGTGTGTGTGTGTGTGTGTGTGTGTGTGTGTGTGTGTGTGTGTGTGTGTGTGTGTGTGTGTGTGTGTGTGTGTGTCAGTTATTTATTCCACAGAGTGAGGCATAGTGCAGGAAATGGGTGGGATATCCATTTTTCTTTTGTACAAAGTAAAACAAAAACCATAACTATTTTTTTCCCTCTGTCTCTGTTTCGCTTGTCATTCTAACTTGTTGTCTTATATCATGTCTGAAAGGGCATGCGGCAGATTTATACTGTCATTTTCTGTCTGTGTGCATTTGTGCCTGAGAAGCAGTATTTGTTATTATTATATCTGACCTTACAGATGAAAAATCAGCTCTTAATGGAGTTGTTAAGATTTCTCACCTTGACACTCAATTTCAAACATAATTTTTAAGTGTTCCAGATTTTGTTTGAATCCCTCTTACGAGCACTTTTTAATTTGGTTTTACAGTCAAGGTTAGGAGAGGGCCGAGTTAACGGTCCTCACAAAAATGAAAGTATAGATATGTGAGTGTCTGTAAGCCAACGCCTTGACGAGCATCCGGTTTTTGTTGAAACTCCACCGATGTGTCCTTAAATGTTAGGTCTGTTCTGTAATTTTACAGCTGAGCATCAGGGAGACGATACAGAAATGGGTCACGGAGTGAGACAGAGACAGGGATGATTATGGCACCAGTGGTTTTGGTTTCCTCTTCAAAGCTAAACAGCAACATTGTTGACTGAAACAGAGTCAACAAGCTGTCCCACTCTGAATGCAGCTGCTCCTAAGGGATAGTCAGAGATAGTCAGGCATGAAAACTAATTATTTCTGTGCTGATTGATGAGCGAAAAATTATATGGCATTGTTTAGCTGTATTCAAACACATCTCATCCTTTGTCATTCGTCTCTGCAAAATAGTGCATCAATCTGATGCACTATTTTGTGATGTCAGATGTCAGTTTATTATAAATGTTATGCATTACATTAAAATCTAGTGAAGTGTGTGTTTTAGATTGAGACATTAAAAGGTGTTTATCATTGGCAGTATCAATCTGATTTTTATTAAATATGATTGTAATTGTAAACTTGACATTTAAGTTGACATTTTCTGCAAACCATATTTCCAGCTGCATTTTCAAAGTACACACACAGGATAATGAAAGCAAAATCAGATGGTTGTTTCCTTTGTGAAAGGCTGCTTTTTTTTTTTAATCATTTCATTCACTCATAAACAGTCTAAAAGGGCCTTTGTGTTATAATTCATTATAATACTGATGTCAGAATTTGATGAAAGTATCCTAATTTATGTCACTCATCAATTTAACCTCCATTCAACAATTTAAAACTACAACTGTGCTCACTGAAGCTGTACCTGAGCGAAATGGTGCATTGACAATATAGTGTAGCTTGACAGTATTGTCCATTCAATCCAATTTCCACAGGTGTAAATCGAGTACCTAGCCTTTACAAGCATCTGTGAAAGAATGGGTTGTTGTTCACTGAATTTGAGCTGCGATGCTGTCAGGTCGTGAAATTTCTTGTAGGAGAAGGAAACCCCCGACTGAGACAGCGTGTAATATACGTGCAGGAGTTGCAGTACCAGCAGGGGGAGATGATATATTTAAAGCCACGAAGGTCTGAAGTACATTCCAGGATCCTTAATCACCAGAAATGATTAAGCTAGATGACTAATATGTATTTACACATAAATGTGTTCTTAATGTCTGTTTAAAGCTTTCCTGTGGTTATTTTAATTTTGGCTTGAAATAAAATATTTTTTCCTTTACTGTTACTGCAGCTTACTGCAACTTCTGCACGCGTGTCCATTTCACGTTTTAGAAAGGCAAAGCGTGAAAAGAACACGGTGGACCGGTGTGTCTATTACATGTTTTGCTGTCATACTGGGTTGAAAGCACACTGCTGTTTGTGTCTTATCTCTGTTTTCTAGTTACTAGCATTAGCGCTACTCTGCTAGCCTGCGACACTGTCTCATTTATATGCATTACGCTTTTTTCCTCTACTGTCTGTCTTTGAAATATGAAAGATTGTCATTTTTTTTCCATTGAAGTTTCTATCTATAAAAGACCTGGACACATGCCTGGCTACATACTCTTCCTGCAATTGATTCTTATAGTTGGATTTTTGATCAAACGACAACTGTTGCTAAGCTGCATGCTAGGCGTGGACAGATTGATCCAAATGTCAGTAATATCGATGCCAACATTGGTATTGGTGTCGAATCAGTACTAAAGTGACCAGCTTGATGATTTAGTTTGTTTCAATGTTTCAATACATTGTTTGCGTTTCATGAAAAAGTAGCTCTGTCTGTGCAAACACAGCTCCTCTCATGCTGGCACTTTATGCTCCGCCCCCTCCTTCCGGCTCCGATGTGTTTTGCTGATGTGCGGTCGCTCAGCTGCACTGACAAAACACATGTGGGCTGCAGAGTGAGAAAGAGGAGCATTGTGTAGAGAGACTTTACAGCTGTTAATGAAAACAGTGCAAACAGCAATATATGTATGAAAGAAATTTCATACTTTGTCAACACTACTGATTTATTAAATACATTTTTATTTTCCCCAAAACAGGCCACAAAAGAAACAAAGGAAGAGGGAAATCCTTTAGACACACCTAGACCTCCACACAGAGGTCAGAGGTCACTGACAGAGTCCTGTCAGAGATACACAGAATATCCAGGTAGCTCATTTAGTGGCAAAAGTAATGTTTCAATCATGACTCTTCAACATTAGTTAAGGTTAGTTACCACAGTGTTATTGGTCATCATAACTGTTACTTTACCAGACTGACTACCTATAAAAAAAACTGCAGTCAGACATTAAAATAATATATTCAACCCATATGAAACATACTACATAAATTATTTTAATGAAATTGAATAAAAAAGAAAAATACTTCAAACTTGAAGTATGAATATGTCTGAATATAATACCCTTTTATGGTGACTGTCAAGTTATTTTTATTTATGTAGCACATTAGAAGTTGATCTAAAGTGCTTTTCATGCAAACACATTAATACAGCAAAACACACTCACAGTAGAAAACGAAATTCAGACATCTAGTTGTCATTAAAATATATCCACATGAAGTATATTGATGATGCAGACTTCATAAATCATGGCCCACTGCTCTCCCCTGCATACACTGCTTTTATAACTTACAAGTAGGAGTATCTGTGATAACCAAATTGTATTTTTTGCAGTATCATACACCACTGCAACTACACAGAGAGAGAAGCAGAATGGTGGTATCTTGTAGAATATGGGTTACAACTGACCATTCAAAGAGGTTTCAGTAGAGGGAAAGTCTGATGAGGAGGCTGAAGTCTGCCAAAATAATATAGTATGTGACATGTTTTTAAAAACATGTTTGCTAGTACAGTATTGTACAGGACTCCCTCTACCAAGACTCAAGCATGTATTTTGGTTGGGTGTCCAGATGCCAGTTAATCTAAATGCCTCTTTGGCAGCAGAGCAAATATCCTCCAGTTTGGCTGAGCTGAAATTGTCATTTTCACATTATGAATTATTAGAGGCACTAACAGACAGATGCTCTGCTCCTTTGCAGAGGAGAAATGGTATGTAAATCCATTTCAGTTTCAAGTGTAAGGTCTTCACACACCTACCACAACAAATCCCTGTGAATATTTTGTGTGTTTAAAGGATTTTTCGCACTCACCTTTCTTAATGTAGTAGTTCGAACTGACCATTTATTTTTATTGCACGAATTAGCAGCATTTAGTTTTGCGAACCAAGCCGGATTTTAATGATTTTTTAGATCCGAATCCAATCAGATCACTGCATTTAGCTCATAACTCAAATCGCTTACCAGGCGTGAATATATGGTGAGATGAAACTAGTAAAAAAAACCATACTATTTTATCTAAACTACTTTTTAGAGCATGCAAAGCTCATGTGAACACACAACAAGTAACAACCAATTACAAGAGAGAAGATTCAAATCAACCAATTAGATGTAAAGATTAAATGAATTGGCAGCTAAAGTTAACATATTGATTGCATTCTGTGTAACTGACAGCAAAATCTTGGTAAATTGCTTCAGCACCACCCGCAAGATACTGATTGTAAAGTTAGAGGAGCAAGTTGTATCTACAAAAACTGTCCTGAGAAAGTTGCTCTATAGACCTGTGGGGTGTTTCTGTTTGTGTTCCTAGCTTTAAAAACATGTCACAGATGCAAGGTAAAAGCTAAAAAGCCTTGATCAAATTATAATGGGTCTACATAAAGCTGTTAGATGGCACTCCTCTCACTCAAGTGCCTGCAGAGCAAAAGGCTCAGGATGTTGGCTTTGTGAACAACGTTGTTTAAGAGAAAACACATTTTTGTTTAGTAAAAAAATCATCATGTCATCCACGATAATACCAGAATAATTTTTTACGTACTATATAAATGTTACATCGTAATACCATTGCTATAGCAACACCATCTATGTTCCCGAATGTGTGCAGGAACGAGAAGAGCCTGCGCTTGTCTCCAATGACGTTTAGTACCTAAAAAGGAGGCTACTTAAAAACCTTCTAAAAGCACAATACTTTGGTAACAACAAACTTTGCACCACTTAAGGCAAAAACACATCGCTGAGTCATCCAGGCCACGAAGCATGTGACAGTACTGTGCAGCTCCTGACAAGTAATTCGTAAAGAAGGCTGGAAAATAGCCTTCATTTACTTATGCGTATAAATGCAAGCTGCAAGCACTGAAAAAAACTGTTTTCTGTATTGTTAGAAATGTCGTTTTCACTGTTATTAGTATTTTGATTAAATTGAATTTTGAAGCTATATCGCCCATCCCTAATGGGAGTCCATCTTAATACCAAGGATGCTGATTTGGTACGAGAGAAATTTTACAACAATTAGTGAGAATGTTTTCTTTGCAGCAATCCCACCAAAAATAATAAACACATTTCCATACAGCAACACATAATTGGATTTTTGCTTTGCAATAGTTCCACCAATAAGAGGGGAGGAGGCGATGGTATATATAGAAGTACATAGAAAGAGTGATAAAGGCCTGATTCCAGAAAAAAGAAGAAGAAGAAGGAAACAGGAAAAAAAGACCACATTTTGACTGACAGGTGTTGATAATGGTATCAGTATGTAGGCAGATAGCCTCTTGCTTTTTACCTGATTGAAGTCAATACATTGGGGTCACTGGAGGCTGACTGACTATAATCCAAATAGCCATTTGCAGTTTATACTACATCCTTTGTGTGAGAAGCAGGAGAGACCAGTCAAAGATTCCTCTGGAAAAAAGAAACTCCAACCAAGGTAGAGGTGGAACCCTCACCTTATGCTTACCTAATAATTATTTCATGTAATTATTTCACGTAACAGATATCACACAGGATAACTTGACCTGTAAATTGTATGTGTTTCTCTGTTATTTCCATAGCCTGGAAATGCTAAGGAAATACATCTATACATCATATATGCAAAGCTTTCTTTACCTCAAAACTCCTATTGTTAGCACGCCTATTTAAACTCCTATAGATAGATAGTAGATGTATATGTGACTGGTTCACACCATATGGGGCTCAATAATATAAAGAGATTGTCACCAAAAAAAGAGACTATGAGATAAAAAAAAATCCCTGTGTTCAGGAAATGAAGTTAATTTTTGAGTCTGTTTGCTTTTCTACACCAGTCTGGG
Source organism: Aulonocara sp. 'chitande type north' Nkhata Bay (assembly GCF_057382095.1). Classification (NCBI taxonomy): domain Eukaryota; kingdom Metazoa; phylum Chordata; class Actinopteri; order Cichliformes; family Cichlidae; genus Aulonocara; species Aulonocara sp. 'chitande type north' Nkhata Bay. The sequence goes on along the minus strand of NC_141346.1, from coordinate 49,314,913 downwards.
ATTTTTTTCGTTGTTGTTTTGTTTTGCCATTAAGCTGGTCGTAGATGAGCAAAGCAGGGTAATCCGTTACTAAACAGCTGCAATTAGTAGTTTTATAATGAAATACAAATGTCCCTAGTAGTTTAAAAATACTGATTATCTTAAGGGTTTGTGGCAGACAAAAGCAAAGACAATTGGGATGTGCTTGTTAAAAGTTAGGAGTAGATAATATGATGGACTGGATCCAAGATGAATTCAGCATGCCAAATCATGTTTCTGCCAGCCTTAACAGGGTAACACTTTCCTCCCTTCAGACTGGAGAAATATGAACTCTTCTGCAGCTCTCAGACTTCATCCATCTGCTGCTGTCTCTTAGTTCCTTAGAAAAAGAACGTGCAGGTGCATGTTCAGTCTGTTACATACAGCCCATTCAACAGTTTCTATTCACACTTTAATATTAGGTGTTGTTTTCAGCGCAGTGCAGCTTCTATACACGAGTCTTGATCGTGATTGGGATTCATGAGAAAAGTAAAATGCTTTAGTGTTTTTTGCAAAGTCACTGTTGGCACTGGAGGCCACCGCTGTGATAGAAACCCATAGTCACTCAAAAACACCATCTGGAGCAGCTAGACTGACAGATTATTACCATCTGTCTCTTATGAACACCTGGACCTTTGTGATCTGAGCTCGATCTTTCTCTCTCTCTTTCTGTTTCTGGGCCTGTTTAATCACAAACAGTATGATTGCATAGAGGATTTAATCTCCCGCATTTAGTTGGTTACCCAAAGACTATTATCACTAGTTGTAAAGTGCCTATGTGTTGTCATCTGTTCACACTGCTACTGCTTGCATAGCGTGCATGTTATCATGCAGTGCTTAGACAACAGGCATAAAAGCACCGGCTATAAACAGACATATTATAAGAGAGAGAAATGGCACTTTAAGATTCCTGCATGTAAATTTATTGGAGAATTCCACAAGAGAAAAATGTAAGTGTTGCTGTCAGATTTCAGTGGTAATTATATACATGCATTCTTTATTTGACCACTGAGATTAAGTCAATACATACATATTAGATCAAAATAACTGCTTTGCGATGCTGCAGGCTTGTTTCTATAAATACTGTAAGATATTGAAGGGAAGTTTGTGTGGCTTCTGTGTCGTAGACACAATGCAAGAGTTAAATTACAGGAACACTAATCGAGAGTGCCAAGATGAAGTATCATGAAACACTTTAAATTGCAAATAGTATGAGATCCTGCTCTGTCCTTAACAATATAGTTGTTTTTTGACTAGAAATTTTCAGTACAACTTCTCTACCTTACCTCTTCTATATGTTTGTGTATGTGTATAACAGAATATCTGGGATAGGCTGCCAGGTCACCAACAGTCGATCTAGACTGGAAAGATTCAATTTTCTTTTTTTTAGAAGTAAATCAATTTTCCATTTCTCAACTACCTTGAGACTCTGTTGGATTTAACTTAGTCCCCGAAAGACTTAATGAGACACTATAAGCCTCCAGCTTCAGATTTAAAGAATATATTTACTTCATAGCAGTAGTGAAGGTAATAGCCTATTACACCTGTGCGATCTAGGGAATCCAGCACTAAGAGGGTCTTCAAAGCTTTATAAATGACTCTAACTTAACTCAGCAAAATCATTGGCAACTACATCAGGGTGATTCTGTACACAGATTAATAAAAAGTAAAGTAAAAAATCTGATTTTTTTGTCAGTCAGCTTTACACCAAACCTGAATATAATATCAGCCAAATGTTCCCTCCGTCTCTCTTCTGCTGCATTCGGTGCCAGGTGCGGTTTTGAGTGGCCCTGTGCAAATAACCTAAATGCAAATGCAGTGGGACTAGAACAAATAACAGGCTTCAAAACTTGATGTGTTGTGCTGTATCTTACTAATATCTCAGTCTGTGTTTTTCTCGCTGTTTTTCTACTGGGTGCATAAAATCTTGATTGGAGCGGCTGTTGACATAACTTAGCATATCTTTGATTCTGGTACACTTTTAGTTATGTCTAAACTAAAGTCTGTATGCATCATTACATAAAATATATGTATATCTGAAACTAAAAACTAAGCTGAATAGCACAAATCAACTGACTGGAGCAGTCTTAGCTTTATAGGAAAAGGAGTTTGCTGCTGTTCTGCTGATTTTTGGCTTTACGAAACTGTAACAGTGTTACGGGTCTGTTATGTAATGGTGATTTGCTGTGAGACACAGTATGACTTCTTTACAGCATTTCAGAGCTGTGCTGAGTCTGTCTTCTGAAGCATAAAGACACTGTGAGTAAAAGAATTCAGCCCAGATAAAAAATTAAAAAATAAATTGCACCTCTCTGTGAATCGTGGAGTTAGCTGGCACATGAATGGCTTGACTCAAAAATAGACATTTCCAATTGTATAGTTTTCTTTGGAAAAAAAATACGCACCTGACAAACAGTTTGTACTTCTACTGAGTTTCTTCTCCTATCTGAAGTATCTCTATGCAATAGCTTGCAGCTATTGGCTTGTTAAACTAAATACACTTTAAAACTCCCTTAATGGAATGTGACACCTTTTCCCCACTGAAAATGTCATCATTTGGTATTTTATAGTCTCACATAATGATTCTGAACAGCTCATCTCCTGCTGTTCCTCAGGGAATCCCAGCAGAGCCTTTTTACTTTATAAGATTCTCACTGGAGAGAGCTTTTTGCTAACTGTGCTCAGCAAGACACTACATTCAGAAAGTGAACACGGACTTATTATTACATATACATGCATTTCTTAATTCTGCAATTATAGCCACATACATAAGCTTCTGTCAGCCTCTGATTGTGTGACAGCACCCTGATGAAGGGCTGCCATTACGCATGCACAGTGATTAATTATGCTTTTGTTTTTTAAGTGTTTTTAGTTCGGCGTTGGTGAGGTGATTAAAGCCTGTTTTTAAATGTGTGATTAAAGGAAATGGAGATGCTGGAGATTGTTCCCCATGCCTCATACAACAAGCACACACTGTCACTGCTGCCCCCTTGTGCCACATGCCTTTGCTGGGTAGTGTTTCCTTCCCTCGTCTGCAAAACAGACCAAAGAGAAGACAATAAATTCAAGCTTGATATGCTGGAGACTGATTCAACTAATTGTGTAATTAATTTAACTTAAGAGATGCTGAAAGCTTTAAATATTAGTGGACAGCAGGGTGAATTTCACTGTTTTCCTTGCTGATTATATATATATATATATTAGATTTGTAGTCAAGACCGCCTAAACCAAGACCGAGACAATACCAAGACCAGAGGGTATCGAGACCCAGACAAGACCAAGACAGACTGAGTCAAGACCAAGACAAAATCGAGACGAGACCAAGACCAAGACAAAAAAGTCTTTAAACTGCAGCCTGACACCCGTAAACTGCTTCGTTTACGGGTGTCAGGCATATTTATGTGTTTTTGCGATGCACTCGCGCAGCCCTCCTCACCGCTGCCTACTGTCTCACTCACTTACTGAGAGGACAGACGCTCGCTCCACTTGACTGTCGCGTCGCTCACCCTCTCTGTTTTTCACATAATGATATTGTCCTATATGCTCGCATGTGATTGGCCACAATATAGAGGGATTGGAGCATAGCTGAGCCACTGTGTGAGAGCTGAGCAGCGAAAGGAAATTAAGTGAGGAGCCGGCTCTCGCTGAATGGGAGTCGACTCTTCTGATTCACTACAAAGCACTCTCTAAGCACGGCTCTTGGAGCTGATGCTTTTGCGCATGACACATTATCAAACGTTACGTTGTGTGTCAGGATACTGTTGACTCCAAATCTATGTCGATCTGAGACAGCAAGACCGAAACAGTGAGACCAAGACAAGACCGAGGGATCCGAGATCAAGACAAGACCAAGACCGTGTAAAAGACCGGTCTCGAGACATCCAACTCTAATATGTATGTCTCTTTTTCCAACCTGTCTATTGAGTTAGTGACATTATCATTTGTGATATTTATTTTACTGAGTTGTTAATCCCATGAGTAGTTTCTCGCCTTTTTAATTGCAAATCAAAGATGCTCGACAAGTGTGCTCTTCCTAGAGCTTGACAGATGTGTCTCTATCAGCGCAGCAGGATGTTTAATGCAAGAACACGTATGTTGCGATCCTTTTTCCAGCAACATTTTGCTCTTTTGCAGGGCAGAGCCATTCAGCTATCGCTAAAAACATCTGAATTACAATGCAGTGCTGATTTTTAGACCTTAAAATGCCATTGCAGCATATACAACAGCAGAGACTGATTGGGTCATTGTTAATGCCTCTGTTGTATATTAGTGAATTATCTGGAAAGTGACGAGGGCACCATACACTTACCAGCCACTTCATAACTTAGAATTTACCAGTTCCAGGTTGTTCATCTTTTCTTTGTTTTAATTCTTCACAGATTCAACAAGGTGCTGGAAACATGCCTGAAAGATTTTGGCTCATATTGACATGATAGCATCACACAGTTGCTGCAGATTTGGCAGCTGCAATCATGATACAAATCTCTCGCTCCACCACATCCCAGATTTGCTCGATTGGATTGAGATCTGCTGACTATGGAGGCCGTTTGAGTACAGTGAATTCACTTTAGAAAGCAGTTTCAGACTGAGTTTTGTGAAGTGGTGGATCGAGCAGCAGTTTCTTAAAATACTCAGATGAGCCCCTCTGGCACTAACAACCATACCATATTCAAAATCAACATTTTCTTTCCCATTCTGATACTCAGTTTGAGCTTCAGCAGGTTTTCTTGAGCATGTCTACCTGCACTAAGCTGCTGCCAACCTCTTCTGTTCACATTAAAAAGCGATGAGGTTGGAGACGCTGGGGACCGAACCCAGGACCTCATACATGCAAAGAAGGCGCTCTACCACTGAGCTACATCCCCAACTCTGCTTAGACTCAATGTCTCTTTGTCCTGAGCTTCACTTTTTAGCTTACAGAAACGTTGCAAAAGCGTTTGACAAGCTATTTTCCAGTGGCCACGATACTCACTTGTGCAGTAACTGGCCTAAATTTTTTCAGGCACACTTGTCTGTGTTCACCACGCTAGTTACCACCAAGTTGGCAGCACTGAGAGGCACTGTGCTTTCAGCGAAGAAGGTGAAGTGTGGAGCTGAAAATTGTTTTGAAAGATACTAGATAAACACTGACACAAGCACTCCTCCTTCACCTCCACTCTACACTTTTTATTGGATGCCACAGTCGTAGTAAATTAGCACATACCAGGGAATAGCTGTGTTTTAACCATAAAAGCAGTATTTTATTTTTGTAGCCTGTTTTTTGAACTTTTTGAAGTTTTAACCTTCACATTTATTTCTGAGCTAAGAACTGTGGCTGATAAATGCTCTACATAAAGGTAATGCATTCACACAAATATTGTGTAGCTGTTTTGTTTATGTGACTGAACACAACTTTTGTGTTGCTTTTACACTAGTCATTTAAATCGGCATGCCAAACTGTGCTTGTGTATGTGTCAGATTTTAACATCTTTTCTCATTTACAATTTGCCTGATGATAGAGTTAAGTCCTATGAAAATCCATGTGACGCAGGCTTCTTGAGCTTCTCTGAAAATCCCTTTCAAATGGCTGACAAAATGCGTTTCCTTATCGTCATATTTTGACAAAATACTCATTCAAACAGTTCTAGTCTTTTGCACATCACTTCTGAGCTTTGTCAGAGCATTTATCTTATTCAAATATAGAATTTTCAAATGCTTCTCGAAGTGACAAAACAACCATTTCACCCACATTTAGTCCCAAAATCCAGCTTTCAAGTGACAGCCTTTATTCAACTAAAACACCATCCACAGTGTGTTTGTTATGGATTGTGGAGGTTGTGTATTATCCCGTCATTGATCTATCCTCCATTCCTCCATGCATTAGTCTCACATCAATAAGCCTCTTTATTGCTTCTCTGCTGTAGCTTGGAGGAAAACCTATTTTCTCACACAGACTCCCAGGCCTGCACCCAGGTTCAGCAAGGAGCACATAACCCTATCACTTTAAAAATATATAGTTATGGTGTCAGTGAGGGAAAAAATGTCAACATTGTATAAATTAACATTATTTTATGAGTTTTTACAGCCTTTATTCCTGATTATAACTGTTCAGAGGCTTCAGAATTTTAACCATTTACTTATTAGTTTTTATTATGCTGTTAATGTTTTTTGTTGTTTTTGTTATTTTCATTTTTTAATGAAAAAAAACCAAAAATGCATTATTTTATGTATATCAAGTATTACAGAGAAATCTATACATATATATAAAAAAAACATCAGCCTGGTAAAGAATGCCCAGCAGCAGCTGCACTTCCTCCGTGTCCTGAGGAAGAACAACTTGGACCAGACGCTGCTCCTCAGTGGAGAGCGTGCTCTCCTACTTCCTGGTTTGCAGGGGCCACAACTGAGAACAGGAAGGCTGTGCAGAGGGTAATTAACACCACCCAAAAAATCATGGGCTGCCCTCTGCCACACCTGAAGGTCATTGCCAGATCCTCCTGTCTCAGAAAAAACACACACAAGGGTTGTTTTTTTTTTATCTTTGCTTTGTGCGGTCAGCTTTGTATTCTTCTAGGAGAAAGATCTTAGATTTGTGTCCTCATTAGGGATTTGTGTTGGTGTATGGGCTTGTAGCCTCAGGTTTATATTGTTAAATGGTGATAATGAGACTGTGTTTCAGCTATTTTAATGAGTAACGTGAAAGTAATACATCGAGTAGTATAACAAATTACTTTTTCCCGGGAGTAATTAAGAAACATACTACATTACTTTGAAGTAATGTGTAATATGTGTAATATATGTAATAAGGCCGGGGTCTTTCTGTGTGGAGTTTGCATGTTCTCCCCGTGTTTGCGTGGGTTCTCTCCGGGTACTCCGGCTTCCTCCCACCGTCCAAAGACATGCAGCTTGTGGGGATAGGTTAATTGGATAATCCAAATTGTCACTAGGTGTGAATGTGCGGATGAATGTGAGTGCGAATGGTTGTCTGTCCCTGTGTGTTGGCCCTGCGACAGACTGGCGACCTGTCCAGGGTGTACCCCGCCTCTCGCCCTATGACAGCTGGGATAGGCTCCAGCGCCCCCCGCGACCCTGAAAAGGACAAGCGGAAGCGAATGGATGGATGGATATGTAATAATGACTTTTGAGTGAAGACTGATCACAACTAAGGGAGGAAATAAATTTGTAATTTATTTATTGCTGCTTAGCAAAGGTGGTGACTCACAACAGAGCCAATGAGAACCCAATGACAATCGATAAGGAATCGAATCAATGAGGATAATGGAATCAAAATCGCTAAATTCTTATCAATTCCTATCCCTAGATATAACAGTGGTGACAATAAGATTCAAAATTGATACTTTGTTATTATTTTTGTAGGGGGTTCACTTAAAAAAAATCAGTCAGGATGTGAGAAGACAAAATGTCTTTGACATAAAAGCTGCCATAACGAAAGCAAGGCGAAGGGGATGTAGCTCAGTGGTAGAGTGCATGCTTTGCATGTATGAGGCCCTGGGTTCAATCCCCAGCATCTCCAGTTTTTCAGTCCTTTAATCAGCTTTAGACTGTCAAAATATATACAATTTTCATATTCACCGGGGTTAAAGTAATACAACATGAATCGTCATCATAACTACCAAATATAAGTTGATTCTCTTATAGTATGACCTGAGGCTGAGGTCCAATAAATTACAATAATTTGTGAGACCCAAATGTTAAGGCAGTCACTACCTTTTAACAACAGTTCTTTTTAATAAAATGCAGAATTAAGAAATAGAGAAAACCAACTTCATTAGCATGTCATGCCAATCAGTATACTGTGTTGGTGACCTATATTACTACAAAGCAGGCCTAACATATAGTTTATCACAGCAATGTCAATCCAAAGCTACTTACAGCATTAAAAAGTTGGAGATGCTGGGGATTGAACCCAGGACCTCATACATGCAAAGCATACGCTCTACCACTGAGCTGCATCCCCTTGTAGCAGGTACCTGATCCCATAATATTATCCCGCTGTTTAGCCTTTGGTTGCTTGTGAGATGGTCATACAAGAGGTTAAACTGTCTTTTATTCTTTGGACTACAAATGACTAGTCTGGATGTCCAGTAACTGAAGATGAACAGGTGATACATATTTTGTATTTTTGACTGTTCTTCTAAAAGTCCTAGCTCAAAGTCTCCGCACTAATTCATCCAAAAGGTGTTCTAGATGGTTGAGGTAAGGACTCTGTGCAGGCCAGTCGAGTTTTTCCACACCAGATTCGTTCATCCATGTCTTTATGGGCCTTGCTTTATGCATTTGCTGTGCAGTTGAGTTGGAATAGGAACGAGCCATCCCCAAACTGTTCCCACTAATCTGGGAGCATGAAATTGTCCAAAACACCTTGGTATGCTTAAACATTAAAGAGTTCTTTTCACTGGAACAAAGGGGCTGAGCCCAGCTCCTAACAAGCAACCCAAAACCATAATCCCACAAAAGCAACCGCCAAACCCAGAATCGTCTATCCGATTGCCAGATGAAGAAGCGTGATTCATCACTTCAAAGAACACATCTCCACTGCTCTAGAGTCCAGTAGCTTTTATCACTGGATCAAACACTTTGCAATGAACGTGGTGATGTAAGGCTTGGATGCAGCTGCTTGGCCATGGAAACACATTCCATGAAGCTCTCTATGCACTGTTCTTGAGCTAATCTGAAGGCCATGTGAAATTTGGACATCTGTAGTAATTGACTCTGCAGAAAGTTGGCGACCTATGCGCACTATGCACCTCAGGTGGCCTACCATCTTGTGGCACTTTGTTAAAATACCATTAACTGACTATGGAATATTCATAACAAGGAAATTTTACAGCTGGACTAGTGGCATCCTACCATAGTACCACCCTGCAATTAACTGAGCTCCTGAGAAGGACCCATTCTTTGATAAACCATTGTAGAAGCAGTCTTCTGGAACAAACAACTGTATACCCACATAGTTTTCATGACTGTCTACTGTGCAGTGATGCAAGAGATAAATTCTTCTCAATAAATCATTTTCATGTCATTCTCAAAGAGACTATTAGTACGACCATTACCAACTCACCACTGAGGAGCAGAAACTCATTAAGAAAATGGTCACTAATATTTTTTTATCATTAGCCCTGGTATTATCATGTTAGGTGATAACTTTAACCCTAACCTTTTTTCTAACCCAAGGCAATCAGAATATGTCATTTTTGTTTTTGCTCCCCCATGTCTTGACAGTCACGGATCAGAGAAAAGAAAAATCATTCTGACTGACGCACATTAAAAATATATATTTTTGCCTTTCTCTAAAATGTAAGAAAACCATTTCACACCAGACTTTTCCATCTCCCTGTTAGTACAGGGAGTCTTGAGTTGTAGCGATAAAAAGCCTGTTACATGGCTGGGGATTTTCTTCACCTTGTCAAATCATCCCATAACTACATGTAATTTTACATCTATAGTGTTGACAGCTTACTGATCATAAGCAAAATAAATTAGACTTTGTTTCAATGTTTGAATTTCCTATAGTTCTTTCTTAAAAACACTAATATGACTATTACTAATGTATATGTTCGATTATAGTAATGAAAATTATTGCTAAATTAAAACAATTCATTTAAAAAGCATTAAGTGAAATAGATTGGTCTCTTTGTGCTTTTGTGTTTTGGGGTTGTTGGTTTTTTTTTCCCTAAGACCTCAGAGCTGAAGGTAGAAGCAGTCTAAAAGCAGTCTCATATCTTGGGCAAATAGCTCTTTCAAACTGACACCCTGTCAGCGATTCTGGGATCCATCTCTCAATAGAAAAGGATTATAGCCCATTATATCTCCCCTAATCCTCTCTCTCCTTTTCTTACCATCTCTCACTCCCCTGTCCTTTTCATATCTTTCTCACTGTTCACAAAACCACAGTGCTACAGCTCAGTCTTTTCCCCTCCAGATTTTTGTTTTCTTTTGCTGTCTGTCCAGTTTGTACAAGTGATAAGAAGCTTTTATGGGGGACAGATGACAGGTCTTGTTTTTAGGCCTAAAGGAACACAGAACTGTGTGCGTTTGTAATTCTGTTTATATGTCTCCGTTTTTGCAGGTTGTGTTGTTGCTTGTGTATTTTTAGATTTGCTTATGAATCATCATACACTTTTGTGTGTCCTATGTGCAAATATGTCTAAATGACTCATGAGTCTTTCTTTGAACCTTTCTCCAGTCTGTGTGTGTGTATGTGTGCACATATTTATATATATTACAAGCATGTGTGGTCCTTCCCAGTGTTAATTTTCACTTTTCTTTTAATCATACCCTTCTGCCTTGCTCTGTCAAAGCGTAACAGAAAGATGATAGGACTTTTTACCTCATTTCTTCTCTTCTTTCTCCAACTACCTATTTACTTTCTGCTCCTTACCACCTCCCTTTTCCTCTTTCCCGTTCTTTTTTGGAGAAGAAAGTTTTGTCTCTAACTGTTGCCCCTCCCTCATACTTCTTGCTTTCTGTGAAATGGGATACTTCTGTGAAGTATTCCATTTCTTCTTTCTTTTTATCTTTTTATCTCTCTTGTATTACCATAGATTTACGATGTATTAACCTAGATTTATTGTGCCTCTCTGCCTTAACCATCTGTGATTTTTCAAAAAGTGGGTCTGCTCAGATTAAAACTAAACTCCTTTCAGCAAAACGCTACTTTCAGTCTATAACTGTGGAAGATAAGCTGCAAGGGAATTCTGCACTTTGTGCATGACAGGATGAAATGATCAGCATATTAATGCTACAAAAAGAGAAGTATGGCAGCATGTATACAGTCAAGGAATCCTGTCCACAGTCTATACATTCTGCATCAGATTACAATTATATAATGTCCTTGTACTTGACCGTTTTCAGAGGAATGTTTTTTTAAATTTCTAAGCCACTTAACACTGAACTATAAATCATTCAAACATAAAAAAAGAGACCTAACTCCAGGGATCTACATAAGACAGACAACTTAGCAAAGAACCAATTTTAAATTTTATCTTTAGGCACTTTGTTACTAGTAGTCGGTTGCAAAAGCATATCATTTTTTCCCCATTTTGTTAGTTGCATCTATGAAAAATACTAAAGAAAACACAGTTTGACAGCAATAAGAGAATATTTTTTGCGCCAACGAGGTAATTCCCAAAGAGTTATTAGCTGAAAGTCACATATCTCAACAGGAAGGAATGCTGGTTTGAGCGGTCCCACTCGTGGGACTAATAAAGGTATATCTTGTCTTATCTTGAGTCAAGGGGAAAGACCATCTCTGAGTTGAGGAGGGGGCCTAAGGGTACATCTAAGGGTACATCTTTCACCATCTTACAATGCTGTGCTTACAGCTTTTCTCTAACTATCTGTGAATGGTACTCACGGCCATTGATCAAATGCTCACAATAAAAGGCACCAGATGAATCATCAACTTTCGTACTGAAGTGTAAGACTTCAGTCGAAACCTACATACACTGTGTTTGGTCATGCCAAAATAATTAATCCGATTGGATAGATATTTTGCAGGATATGGAAAGAATACTTGAAAGTGGACACTGTATCTCTGCTGTTGGGACATCCGAGTCGGGATAATATTACTGATGGCATCTTTAATAGACTTTACGATATCCCTGCATATGCTATAAGGAAAACATTTTTTCTATCTTGGATAAATGACAAACCCCCAGCAAAACAATCTGGTACATAATTCTTATGGAATACTTTCCTATTGAATATCTGACCTGCCTGCTCCATTCCTCAAGGAAACTCTTTAGAAGAATTTGGGTTCCATATCTTCGTTTCACGAACTGTGGTGGGTGTTCTGTATTGTGTAATCACATTAACTGTTACAGTGCCTGGAGTATGTGCTGTATGCCTTGTTATCGTTGTGGCTGCCACCTCGGATAAGAAATGCTCTTTTTGTTTAGAAGTGTTTTCCTTCTCCTTATTTGCCTCCTTCAGAACACTTAAGCCATTTCCACACCCCACACAGTTGCACTTGGATCAGCACACATCCCACAAATCCATTTCGAGTCGCAAGAATAATAACTGTGAAAATTTTTGTCCCTTGAGAGGAGGATTATAATCCACTGGCCCACAGTCAAGAATTATAAAAAGAGTAAGGCAAGACTTCATCCTCAGGGCTCACAATGAGTCATATTTCTTGTATTACATTACAATGATAATATGAAACTTCATCGATCCCCAGAGGCGACTACTCCCCTCAGTTGGCTTCCTCTGTACAAGAAGTTAATACTAATATAAAAGAAACCTGTGAGCTTTTCTATCGATGCCTTAGCAAAATCGATGCTTGGAGATGCTTTGCCAGAAATGATGCTTGGAGATGAGGCTATGTTAACTCTGGTCATTTGGAGTTGTGAAGAATGTTGTCCCTTCATCCTGATGCTATATGTTAGGTCACATGAAGGAGTTCTAGTTGGGCAGGTAGCCAGAATTATTTTTTTTTAATGAAAACATAATTTGGTATTCCGTCACTGACAGACGCTAGGGCACTGTTAGCATTTTGTCATTATGTATAAAGGTGGTTAGGAAGTTGACTAGGGATCTAAACGTCGTCATTCAGAAAGCTTCAGATGTTCTCTGCAGAGACAGCAAAGTTAGGAGCTCAATGTTAATGAAACCTTAGGCTACAGTCCCATACACTGGCTGGCACAAATCCGTATCCTAATGAAGGAAAACATACAGTCTTTCTTTTAGTGTTTAACTTTGAAAAAAAAGTAATATTCATATTTCTATTTCTCAAAAGTTGTAGGCTGCGACACCATTACTGGGTTGTACTGTAACTGTACTTATTCAAGAGGTCGAAAGTTGGAAATTTGCAACTGGAAGCTCCCAATGAGAAATGTATAGCCCACTTATAAAGAGCAGACCAATATAAAACAATCCAAGATGGCGGAACTGAATGTAAACAGTAGTAAAACTTCACATCTGCACTGCCACTGTTGTGTATTTTTGACTCATTAAAAAGTTTAATATGTGCATTGAAGGACATATCCTGGTCAAAAATGACTCCAAGGTTCCTCACCGTGTTACTGGAGGCCAAGGTAATGCCATCCAGAGTAAGAATCTGGTTAGATACCATATTTCTAAGATTTTCAGGGCCGAGTACAATAACCTCAGTTTTGTCTGAATTAAGAAGCAGAAAGTTAGCGGCCATCCAGGTCTTTATGTCTTTAAGACATTCCTGCAGTTTAGCTAATTGGTGTGTGTTATCTGGCTTCATAGATAGATAGAGCTGCGTGTCATCTGTATAGCAGTGAAAATGTATGCTATGTCTTCTAATAATACTTCCTAGGAGAAGCATGTATAATGTAAACAGAATTAACCTCAGTGTGTGAAGAGGACTCTCCATTTACATGCACAAATTGGAGTCTATTAGATAGATATGATACAAACCACTGCAGTGCAGTACCTGTAATACCTACAGCATGTTCTAATCGCTCTAATAGGATATTATGGTCGACAGTATCGAATGCTGCGCTAAGGTCTAGCAGGACAAGCACAGAGATGAGTCCACTGTCAGAGGCCATAAGAAGATCATTTGTAACCTTCACTAAAGCTGTTTCTGTGCTGTGATGAGCTCTGAAACCTGACTGAAACTCTTCAAATAAGCCATTCCTCTGCAGATGATCTGTTAGCTGTTTGACAACTACTCTTTCAAGGATTTTTGATATGAAAGGAAGGTTGGAGATTGGCCTATAATTAGCTAAGACTGCTGGGTCTAGAGATGGCTTTTTGAGTAAAGGTTTAACTACAGCCAGCTTGAAGGCCTGTGGTACATAGCAGATTATTAGAGATAGGTTGATCATATTTAAGATCGAAGCATTGATTAATGGCAGGTCTTCTTTGAGCAGTTTTGTAGGAATGGGGTCTAAAAGACACGTTGATGAATTACAGATACAACTCCACTTGAGACATACAAACCACGCCACTCAGTTCTATTTAATGCTGCACTACAGAGTCAAATGTGAGAGTCTGGTATAAATTAATTTTTTCCACCAAAGCACCTCAACAAGGAAACTGAACAGTGAAGGTATTTCTGATCGGGTCACTTCTTGAACCTCATACAGCTCACTCCAACTCAACTCTGAGCTGTTAATAAACACCATTTCTACACTTTTGTGTAGTTGGCTCTGTGTAAAAACAACTTTCCACCAAACCGTTTCCTTCTCAGCTACTATTTCAACATACCTGCAGTCTTTCACCCGAGGGTCTTTTCTCCCTCACAAACTTTTTTCTTCAGTTTCTCCCCGTCTCTCCCATTCAGTTCATTTTCCATCATAGTCAGCTAGTTCAGTTTAGTGCATTGTGGCTAAATGTGCACAGAGGTCCTCCAAAGGAAACCCCACCCAGACCTCCTGAGAGACGCACACACTGTAGCCATCGCAAAGCTTTCACCAAGAGAGAAAGCACATGCTTAGATAATTGTGTCTTTAAATGCGTACAGAGGACAGAAGGAGAGACAAACCTTTTTTTTATTGTCTGAAAATCAGAATCCGTATTTTTCTTTTCACTACACACAGACATCGGCAAGGTCAGGCGGTTCACACCACTGTATTAGCAGAGTAGCAGGTGGCCTCACAGATGGAGACTGGTATCACCGTTCACACCAGTATATGGTGTCTATTAGTATCTTGCTGAGATTGGCTGGTTGCTCAGGTTCATGGTCACGCTAAAATACAAAAAATCATTTATCTAATCTCTCCTAACACTTCTGTCTTCATTCTTCTAGATCTTTTTAAATCATTTTAGCCCCACCTGTTTGAGAAAATAAATCTACAGTTTCTATTCATGAAAGGAAGCCTCTGGTAAAACATAGGGTGGGGTCCCACATCATTTTCCTGTAGTTGTGGTTTGCAGACACGTGCAGTATTTTGGCAGCCAAAAGAAGCAGTTTCAGTTATCTTCTTTCTTTCTTTCTTTCTTTCTTTCTTTCTTTCTTTCTTTCTTTCTTTCTTTCTTTCTTTCTTTCTTTCTTGGGTTCACACAAAGTTGGAAAAGAGAATGTCAAAAGAGTGAGCAGAGAAAGAAAAAAACAAGGTTACTCAAAGTGGTTCACAGCAATTAAACACCATCCTCTATCTACCTGCCACTGTCTGTCACTGTCCTGCTCCATCAGTCACATCTCGCCTCTGCCATCAGCTCCATCAGGACTGGAGGCAGAAGGGTGCATAACCAGACTTAAAATTCTGATTGTGGTGGAAAATATAAGGCAAAGTAAAGGATCGTGTTGTTTTCTTCTTTTTTTAGCATCTGCTCTCATTTCTTTGCTATACCCTGTTGTGTAGGTCTGTTCTGTCGCCCCATATTTTTTCCTGCCTGTTTTCTTTCACATGAAGCCACATGTGCTTATGGTCCTCTATGGTTTGAGGACAGAAGTGTGTGGGTGTCACTGAGCCTCTTTCAGACATGCATTCATGCAATCTAAACGGGCTGGTTTCATGTCTGAATGAGCACCCTGGTCATTTTTCTGTACAAGTCACAACAGCAGGCACGCACAAGATTACCACTGCACATGTCTCTCAAGCTGTTTGTGAGTAGCTCACTGAGAAACTGGAGAATTCCCTAAACAGAAATACCATCTACATAATAACATTTATCCTGACCAATTTGTTTCTAATTTGCAGTAATATTAATAGATGGTTGTTTCCAACATTCACGCCTGAGTTTTCTGAGACATTACCCAGCATAAATTGTGCCAGATTGGACATTAAGCAGTGATAATCCTTCCAAGTCCCATGGACAGAGTCAGTTTAATATCAGTTGGAATCCATATAACAATATTTGCAGTCATATATCCCGCCCCCTGCACACTCCATCCAAAGAACACCCTCGCCTGAACCAAACAAAGTATTTCCAGTAATGAAAAAGCATCTCTAAGGGTCAACTTCCTGTTGTGTGGTGTGTGTATAAAAGGGCAGCTTCGGACAAAAGTGAGGTCTCTGTCTCTCAGCTTGTGTGCAAGGGTAAGCACAGCTCTCTCACACCCTGCAGCACTGTGCAGCACATACACAGGCTGACCTTTCTTGTTGTTCCTATGCATAATTGTATATGAGAACACAAATAGCAGCTTCTTGTCTGAGATCAAGTTTTTTTTGTAGTGAAAATATTTCTGTTGTCTTCTGCATGCTGCACTCTATTTGACATTGCCCAGATTTTCTATATGAATACAGGGTGAGATGCACAAACTAAATGTTCGTGTGGTTGTACTTATTTGGGGTCAATGCTATGGGTTCCACAAGGTTCATCAGTCTTTAGCCCCTATGGTAAATGTTGTGCATGCACTTTTACTCCCTCAATCACTGTCAGGTGCATCTCACCAAAACCAGCAAGGAACAGAATGACAGAATGACATCACTTTGACACATGCACACAAAAAACAAAAGCAGTTTTTTGATTCCTGGAGCTTTTTAGTGTTTTTTTACTCGTTATTAGCTGTTGTCATTTTTAGGTCTTATAAAAAGTATGCTTTGAAGGAGATTATTTGGTGCATCATCTTTTCTGGTTTCCTTTCATTTCCTCTAACCCTCTTCTCTCTTATGTGCCTCCATGAAGTGCAGTCTGCAGAGTGCTTCCTCTCCTCTGTCCTCTTGTCTTTTTCAAGTGCTTCAAAGAAGTCACCCAGCTGCCATCCTCTCTGGCTTTCTGTGTCTTTCTCTTCCAACTAACCACCTGCTATTTCCAGATTCTGCTTGTAGTGAGGCAGTTGATCTTTTGCCGTCACTTTATTTCCATCCATTGGCCATCTTCAGTGTACCATGGCTGGTTTGGAAATAAAACCAAAGTTTGTAGTTTTCTATGTCATTCATATACGTATCCCCTGGTTTACATAGCTGTGAATAATATTCTTGGTTTCAATTTGAATCTGGTTCTCAGATTTATTGAACTGGGATGGGAACAAATCTCTTAAGAGACCTTACAGTCATGGTAAAAACAAATTGCACCCTTTTTCAATTATAAGGTTTTGTGTATCAGGACTTAATAAAAAATAATCTGGTCCTGAGCATGGCTTAAAATTAAGTAAATACAACATCAGATAGCACACCGCATGGAATATGACACTGTCGATATTTATTCAACACAAACTAAGCCTATATCGTCAAAGTATTTACTTTATAGTAAGTGAGCAGTTGGGGTGTTTTCTCATAGACTTCTATACAGTCTGATGTTTTTGCAACCTGACAAGTCTCCCTCTGGTTGCCAGTGGAAAGATTGCAAGCTTTAACACTTGACTGCTAAGATTCATAGTTTTTTTCTGTGGTAGCTCCATCTGACTTAAGTATATCTTGGTGCTAATTAATGTAGCATGTTGTGTTCAAATATTTTTCACGTTACATCCACTTGCAAATAAATTCTCCAGAATCCTGTAACACACCCAATCAGCCATCAAATATGAATAGTCCTATTATTCAACCAGCTCTGTAGTATTTCTTGTTCTGGCGCTCCCTTTTCTCTCTCCCTTTGTTCTTCCTCTTAAGATGACAGCTAGATAACAGGGCTGTTCTTCCCCCTCATCCGCTTGTACTCTTCAAGTGTCTGTCTTCCTTAATTGTCCCCATGACCGCATGGCTTTAACACAAATGTCTGTGAGGCAACTGGGTCACACAGCGGCTGGTTTGTTGAGTGCCCGTGTTTCAGACCATATGATCAATGTCCTATTTGTCACAGTCTCAAAGTACATCAGTGAAGTATTCATCATTAACGCTCACACAGACGTACTGACAGAGGACAGAGTGGGTGCTGAAACAAGGATGTCAGAGGGAAATTCCACAGACAGACGTTCATCGACCCTTCCTTTATGTTTATGTACATTTATCAGAGTTCATTTCAGGTTGTTACTCATAGCTGTAATGCCTCCTCTCTATATTAATTTGATAAGAGTTCAAACAAAACATACTTTTGAGTTAAATGAAAATTATTGCTTACTTAATATCATTTTGAAGGAAACAAATTAATAGAGGTAACTCTGTGATAACTATGTTACTGTTATTTGTATGTAACTGTTAAACGAATGAAATTACTTATTCAAAGCTTATTACTTATTAAAAGTAGTGGCTGTGGCTCAGGAGGTAGAGCAGGTAATCTACCAATCACTGCTGCTCAGTCTGCATGCCAAAGTATCCTTCGGCAAGATATTGAACCACACGTTGCTCTTGATGCATTTGCTGGAGTGTGAATGTTAGAAATAGAAATAGTATTCACAAAGAAATAAAAAGCAGAAGGCACGACTTTAAAGATAAAAGCAGTTCAAAGTAGATTGGTACAGATTGGTACATTGTGCTCATAATATGAAGGAGATGGTCAGCACCAACACTCAGCTAGCCTGTGGTGTTTAAATGATGTTTAGTTGGTACTGAAGTGTTACTCCCGCCAGTCACCATGCGGACAAGTTCTTTGTTTACAGATGGCTTATTCCAAGCTCACCAACAGGATCACTCAGCATTGTCATCGTGAGAACTATTAAAATAAAGCAATTGTATTTAGAAACATCAGTTTCTTAAACATAAAATGATAATTCTCTTTTAGCTTGTCTCATATATCCAGTGAAAATGAAATAATTTAAACCATTATGTGTGACAGGGTTTCCAAAAAACACTGATGGCAAGATAAATCCAGCAAATATAAATGTACATGTTTTACATGGAAACTCAAATTAACAGAGACACATTGAACGCACCTCATTGACTGATGTAGCCAAACAGGAAAGCATGTTCATCTTGGAAGCTGCACTTCATACCTCACAATAAGCGGCTCATTCAAAATCACAAAAATGTTTCCAACAAATATAAAACAAAGAACGTGAAATTAAATCACTGTCAGTTACACTAAATGGCCCAAAATGTGCCAAGATTTCTTTAGCTAACAGGTGCTGATGTAGCCTTCTGCTGCTGTAGCTTCTGCTTCATTCCTATTGTGGGTTCAGAGATGCTCTTTTGCATACCTAGCTGTAGCATATAGCTTTGAGTTATCGTTTCCTTCCTATCAGTCCAAAGCAATCTGGCCATTCACTCAATTAGTTGACATTTTCTCCCTTTTGGACCATTTCAGACCGTTCTCTCTGGACTGTAGAGATGGTTTTTGTTGGAAAATCCCTGTAGATCAGCACTTTCTGAAATACTCAGCCCAGCCTAGCTGACACCAACAACCGTACCACATTTAAAGTTATTTAAATCTTCTTTCTTCCCCATTCTGATGCTCGGCTGAAAAAAGCAGACATTTTATTCACTTAATTAACAGCTATTAACCACAGTAGAATACACTACACATAATTTATGTCACCCACATGCATCAGGTAATTATCTGGTAAATGATTAAGTTTAAAAAAAACCCTCTCAACTTGACTCCAGAGATGATATCTCTGTGTTGGTTATTTTGCTGCAGTCATTGTTTTTGAAGCAAAGAATTGTCTATGTTTGGGAATATGGGATAATAATTTTGATAAATGTACTTTAAGTGATAGAACCATATCTAACAGATGACTAAGACTTCTAAAATTATAGACCACATCTACAAAATTAAGATCCAGGTTAGAACATTTGTGTCCTGTTCTTCAGTGGTGGGGAAGTTAAATGGCTTGTTTTGCATAAAATTTAAAATGTTGCATATAAATGTTCATATATATGTTGTGATTGCATTAAAGGAATTTAAATGGCTAAATATACAGGACATAATTCCAAACTATTGATGTGCATAGTAGCATACTTTAAAACCCCCCATTTGCATGAGCTCTCTGGAATTAGAAAATGACTGTCAGAAGCTTTCATGGCATTACAGGCCACAGTGTCCATCATGCTGATCCATATCTCTATGAAGGGGTAAAAACAGGGCTCCATGGAAGAGCTCAGCTTTCTCTTCTAATTGAGCATTAGTGTCATTAATTTGAACTCACAAGCTAATGTTGCACTGGTCAGCGGTCATGACAATGATGTGCTCTTCCTAATGCACAGAGTAAAAGGACGTTTTACTGGACGTGGAATGGAGATTTAGAAGACGCGCACACATAGAGTCAGCAGGGTAGTAATCTCGTACATGACCAAGGTGAAAAGCAAAAGGAAATAGTTGCATTAGTGCATTAGTAAAGATACACCAATGTGTTTGGTGTTGCAGGTGGCCAAATCCCTTGGCATCTTGCAAAAAAACTGTCGGTCAAACTCAAAATGATTTCTCCTCCCGCCCTTTTCTGAAAACAGTCTTGTGGGAAATTTCAGCAAATTCTGAATTCATTTCATTTTCATCGGCTGAATTATTCGACTCTTTTTGTTTGTGTATATATATGTGTGTTTGTGTGATCATTTTTTTAAAAATTACGTCCCTCTGAGATGTCATCGGAAGCAACTTAGTTGCATCTATTTGGTATTTAATCACATATGAGTCAGGAGGATATGGTATCAGAGAACTGGATCAATGGAGACAGACGAGGAACACTAATGTAAAAGGAAACCATCTTGCACTTGACTGCGTTTGATAAGTCAGCATCAGATTCATCAGCTAATGTGCGACTTATCTTAAGGAAACCGAGTTTCTGCTATTTGTGCAATCTTATTTAACAAATGCATAGAGACTACAAGACTGAGAGGGATACAGCTGCTATGGGATGCTGCTCAGTATAAAGTAGAGACACTTTTAATGTTTGTTTTGGACTTTACCAGGGAAAATAAGTGGCTGTTTGTCTGTCTGGTATTTGGTGCAAGGAGCAAGTGTGCAATGGGCTTAAAGCACCTTTTTCAGTCACATCAGCTTTCTGTAGCTGCTGGGAACTGGTTAGTGAGTATATACCCAAAGTTTTAATACCATAATAATGAGTTGAGAAAGAATTATACTTGTTGATGTGCAAAAGCGTCTGATTGAAGAGCAACTTGCTATGGGACAGTTGGCCAAATAGAAGTGGAGGTGTAGGTATACTTTTGACCCTGTGTGGATTAGTTGTGTGCCCATTAAAGATGTCTGCTGTGCAATCATTCCACCCTGGAGAAAAGAACAGTTCAAAGAAGTGATTAAAAGCCCAAAGTTACCATTAAAGTGATGTCCATGATGAGTGGATATAACTGTGCCTTTATTAAACTTAGATTTGGAGTGTTTTTGTATATTTTTGTAAGAGAATCTACAGTTATTATCATTTAAAAGCACAGAAATGATGTGTGCTAATGTAAAAACACATGACGGGCTCTTTGGAAGAGAAACCACACCCTAACTAGATACGCATTTCTCATACTAAAGCAGGTTGTAAACGTTAATGAAAATGTGAGTATGGATGCTGTTTTATTGTGTTTCTTAAATAGAGCTTCATAATTCTGTCTTTAAGTACCACATTTTGAAATGTGATCTCATCCATATGTAGTATTGAGGTTTATTCAACACACAATTGTGTGTTATTCTTTTGCAAAAAAATAGTTTTGTGTTAAAAATGAGCATGATCTGCAAATATATAAAGTTGCAGTGCACTGAAAAGTCAAATGAACGTTTAAATTTCCTGTTCATGAATTTTACAGCTGACACAGAAACTGTTTATTTTGACATCTTCACATCACTTACTGTAGATCTCACTCATTTATTAGTCACATTTTTAGTCTTTTTGCTGGATTTAAACACCGCGGTTACAGTGCAGTGCTTAGTGTAAGAGGGGAGCAATCATAAATCCCTTCGTGACCACCCTGACTTTCTGACATCTGATAGAGACACACACACACTTAATGAGATTCGACTGCCACCCTGCATGCTTACCTCAGCATGCATGTCATGGTTTATCTTCTCAGGTACACACACACACAAGCAAATGCTAATGAAATTCAGGAGCACTATTAGACTTGTAGATCAGCGGTATGGGTCACTTGCTCTGACTCACAATTTAATGGCGTCTTGGTGTCTCATACCACCAGATCACAGAGAACAGAAACAGAGGGAGCGAGAAGAGATAGCGATAGGAGGATTTAACGATAACACATAATTGATTTTTTTGATCTTGCACACTTGCAATAAACACACACACTTGGTGAACCGAGCAGAGGGAGATCTGTGTGAGGATTTAGCAGTGTAAACACATTCTTCATGAGCGCTGATAATCCTGCCAAAGAGAAACAGAGAGCATCATTACTTCAGCTCATTGCCATCTCTCCAAACACACAGACACATATATCAGGGTTAACTACTTTCACCTATTCTCTTCGGTCTTCAGTGTATTGCTCAGCAAAGAGCAGACACAAAGGGTGCATCTCGAATTATTTATGCCGCAGTGAAAAGGAATACACCTCATTTTCTCTTTCCTTTTTCCTTCTGGATGGACCACACAGCTAGAGTGTGGTCCACCATCCATCACCCACCACACCCACCCGTCTCTTCCCTAACTCATCTTGTCTTCATCTGCCTCCTCCTCCTTCCTCCTCCTGGTCTTGGTCTTTCTGTATTTATACTTTCTCCCCTGTCTCTTCTGTATACACCATTCTTTCTCTCTATTTGTCTCTTTGTTCTTTTAGACTCTTTCTCTGCAGTCGCTGGGTTTTTGCTCAGTAACATTGCAGTGTTGTAAAGTGAGATGCACTGCTCGCCCCGAGTACCAGAGAATTTCCAAAACTTCTTTATCCGTGTTCAGAGCAAGAGCAACATAGCATGTGTCAGGACAGTGTGCTTTCCCTGACACATAAAAGGACAACTTGTAAAGCTAAAGTGTCATTAGTGCATGTTTTGTTATCCTCTAAATCCTCCCTCTCAGCCTTCATCCTTCTCGGCTTCACACAGCAGGAATCCTACCGCAAGTGTCCATCAGCAAAAAAAGTAGCAAACCTAATCTCCCCCTCCTCCCCCACCCTCAGAGGATGTACTTATTTCTAGATAAGGCACTTTTGCAAACTTTGGCCAAGAACCAAAAATATCTTCTGTGCTGTAGTTCCATCTGACAGATGAAAGAAGCATCGGCATATTTTAGTCTAGGAATTTCAACTTTCTTACTTTCTCCGCAGTGCTCCTCACAGGATGAGATTAAGCACTTTGCCTACTCTTCTCCATCCTCCCTCCTGTCAACCTTCTCCTCCGTCCTTCCTGATCTCCTGCTCTCCCTTTAGTCCCATTAGTCATGTCCTGATGGCTCATTAACTATTAAAGAGCAGAATGAGGGAAAGAGAGGAGAGGGGCATTCTGCAAGGCTTGCCTATAGTCATTTGGTAATGGATATCAGGGGGTGAGATAAGCGAGAAAGCAGGAGATGAGGGTGGAGCAAGTCCGTGGGGTCTCTTTTGCTCGTCTGATGATGAGTGGGAGTCATCAGGCAAAAAAGGAAGACAAGTTAGGCCTTTTAGTATGTTGCGTCCTTTGGGATGAGGGAAAAGCTCAGAAGCAGAACAGAAGCACATTTGTTTGCATAAAAAGCTTCAAAATATAACCATCTTCAGTCTTGGAGGCTTTTATTCATTCTTAATCAGACAGGCTGAAGAAGGCTTTCAGATAATCCACAAACACTGAACCCTTGTACTGATAAGTTCACCGAGGCCATTTGCTACTGTACTTTGGATTTATCATATGTTGCTGCCATCTAGTGGCTAAAAAAATCCTTCTTTGAAAGTTGGGGAGTTGTTGAACAAGTTTATAAAAATGTTAAAAATGTCAAAATACAGGTCAAAGAGAATGTTAGTGTCAGTTTGTTCTAATTGACATTGTTTAATTAACATATGTCAAACTAATGAAAGAGGTTAAAATCTTTAGAACAATGCACTTATCACATACAGAGCCTCAGACAGTCTGATACAGCTTTTTAACACTATGTGTGTGCATGTGTGTTTGCAGACTCTCTGATGCTGGGGACAGAGGTCGACCTGCAGCAGGTGGAGAACACTGTGTTTGCCATAGAGACTGTGTTCAAGGCATGGCTTCAAGAACAGGGTGGAGACAGAGAGCACCTTCACCTCTTGCTACCAAGCCCCATGGATAACCTGATTCCAGGTTAAAATCTACAGCCACACACAGAACTTGAACACACTGATGTTTTAGGAAGTCAGAAATGCATTACAGTTTATGACTTTAACAAATACATGAAAGAAAGAAAGGTTTTTAATGCACATAAATACAGCCACATGACAAATACAGTTTTCACATGACTCTGTGTAGTCGTGAAAAAGTACAAATTTACAGCTTCCATAGAAATTAAGAGGGTAAGTTGCAGCCAGATGCTGCTAATCAAATGCACTTCATTACCTGATCATAAGCAAGTGTGAGCATCTCATTAGGAGCAGAGGTTTTGGCAGCAGAAGCAATTGTTTCTTCTGTTGAAAACCCTTCCCAGTAGTAGATATCCCAGCATCTCCAAAGTGCTCAGAAGAACTCAGACTCTACAGACCTCAGTTAGTGTGTTAAATGTTAAAGTTCATGGCAGTACAATTAGAGAAAGCCTAAAAAACTGGGTTGCCTGGAGAAAGCCTCTTCTTTCTAAAAAGAACATGGCAGCATGGCTTAGGTTTGTAAAGCTACATCTGAACAGTGTGACTCTTGGAACAGTGTCCTTTGGACAAATGAGACTAAAGTTGAGATGTCTGGGCACCTTATAGTTACTGGGTTGACCACGAACTCCTCTGAATACAGAAGTATTCTAGAGTCCGATATGATCTACAGCAGAATAGCTGAAAAAGACAAGATTTAAAGTTTTTAAAGGCCTCAACCTGACCCGAGAGCAGTTTAGAAACAAATATCCATAAACCTCAATGAACTGAAGCAACATTATAAAGAAGAGTTGGCCATTCATCAACAAACACCCTAGACTGGTCACCAGTCTGTCACACAGAGACAAACCATTTGGACTCACTTTCTCACCTATGGGGAACTTAGAATTTCTACAGTTCTAAGTTCTACAAACTACTGAATCATGGCGTGTACTTTGTTTTTAACATGACTGCATGTTTCTGTTGCATGTGCAGTGTGCGTGAAGTGTGACATGCAGGAGCGCATGATAAGCCCGGCGCTCATCCCGCTGACCCCGAACCTGGGAGTGAAGACTGAGAGCATTCGGGACTTCCTGCCTGGCCCTAAGGGCTTGGCCAATCAAAGCCCAGCACCGCAGACACTGAAAGTGATCAAGTAAGCGTGGGCATCGATGCTGAGGGCCTTCGAACTATAAGCACAAATAAAAGTTTTTAGGATCAGCTCACAATCACTTTGTTAGGAGAAAGGAAGACTTGTGTGTGCAAGATCCAATAACACGCGTTCTCTGAATGCACAGCTCCTTTGTTTGACTTGGGAGCATCTGAGTGCACTTTGTTCTGCTGGAGTTAGTGCTCCGAGGCTGTAAAAGCAATATGAGCACAAAGTTCAGTCGCTTTTGTAAGGAATTTTGTTGGCCTCGTAAATGTACAATCAGCATGATGGACGAGGAAACCAGAAGATAAAATATATTCCAGAGGACAGGAAAATGCTCATCGTAAAAGTCTGACAAATGAATAAAATCTTTCATACCAATCACAAAACAAATATGGAGAGTTTTACAAGCTTGTAGGTCAAAAATAGCCTCTGTGGACAGTGTCATACAAAAAATGAGCTACATTTGCTTCCTACAAAACAAACTCGTCATGTTATTTTAAACCTCACAGGGATTGTGGACACATGAACTGAATGTAGCGCAGTACATTTTCACTTTCTTCTCTTTCCTACCTGTCAGTAGAGGAATGTGTACGTGCCATTTTTTTCTCACAAACTCATGCAGTGCACTGAAGATTGTTTCATGGGCCAGCGCAAGGCCAGTTGCAGACACACTGGTGGTCCTGTGCTGGCCCATGTGTGGGCCACCTCTGACAATCCTGATCTGGACCACCAAAGGGCCGTCACTCTTTCCGGTATGTAATCCATGTGTAGGTTGTGTGCAGCCACGGGCCAGTTGCAGACACACTGCTGTCCCTGTGCTGGCCCATATGTCAGCCTAATGTGTACCTTAATCAAGCCATGTAATAACAACATGTGCTGGAACATAATAGTGCAAAAGTAACATGAAAAACCCTGTTTAGACAAGGAATGTACTGACTCTTTCATAGTGCTTTTCTACTCTCCCAGATTACTTAAAGTGCTCTATACAACATTCACACACTTTCTCTAAACTGAGCGCTTCCTAACTGCATTCATACTCTTGACATGCGGACTGGAGAAGCCAAGGATCAAACTACTAACCTTCCGATCAGTAGGTGACCTGCTCTACCTCCCGAGCTACAGCCACCCACTGGCAAAGATGAGTGTCATGGTCCTGGGTCGTGCGACCCAGTGTTTTGTGTTTAGTCTATTTTGATGTTTATTGTTTGTTTAGGTTCATTAAGTTATTCCAGCTCATTTGTAATTATATGACCCTTGTATTAAGCCTCCCTTGCCCTTCATGTGTTTATGTCTGTGTGTCTTGTGTTGTCAAGTTCATGCTGTCGCTTCTGTCATCTTCCCCTGTACTCCGTCTCCCTGGTTCGTGCGTCTACCTGTCATGAGTCATGTCTGCGTGGTTATGTTTAGTTCATGTCATGTCTAATCTCCATGTTTCCTGTTTTACTTTGAAAGTCTGTATTCAAGGTCAGTGTATTTAGTTTCACCTCTCCTGTCCTGTCGTTAGGTTCATGTGTGTCAGCTGTGCTCCCATGTGTGGCCACTTCCCCTGATCATCCCTCATGTGTATTTAGTCTCTGTGTTTCATGTAGTCTGTGTCGCGTCATCTGTGTTCCCACCCTCCGTGTTTCCATGCCCAGTCTTTTGTATTCCAAGCCATAGCCTTACCATAGTTTGTTCCCAGTTTAGGTTTCTGTTTAGTTACTGCTCTTGTGCTGCCCTCATTCTTGTTTGTTTCTTTTGTGTTCATCAGCCACAATAAAAGGCTCGCTTTTGTTTAAAGTTCACTCCCGTATCCTCACTTGTGTCTGCACCTGAGTCCTCCTCACACTCTCCACACGGTCTGCCACTGTGGACCGTGACAGATGAGTAAACCGTCACTAGGTTTTGGATAAAGTGTACAGTCACAAACCTGTCAAACCTTATTTTGAAACGTTGGCTACTATAGCAGTATTGCAACATGGCATTTGGTTCTTCTAATTAAAATAGGAAAATAGGAACATAAATAGTGCAATCATTGCCAGACCTGGCCCACATCTGGATTGACATACACCCTGCTGTGACACCAGTTAGTCAGAAGTGCCAGCTTGTTGCCAAGTCTGGCCCAGACTTGTTTTCTATGAGCCTGGGCCACATAAACCAAACCACAATCGAGCCAGATATGGCATGCCGTCACATAGACATTGCCATCTATGCCGGGCCTGGCCCATATCTGGATGACATACGTCTTATCATGCCAGAAGTCAACCAGCAGTGCCGGCTTGATACCAGATCCGGGCCAGACCTGCCTGTTGTGTGGGGTGGTAATGTTTTCATGCAGTTGAGGTAATGCTGAATTTATTTCCAACTCGGTGAACAGCTGATGTAATTTTTCCCTAAATGCGCACACGCATGCTACACACACGCTAATGATAGAAAGCAGGCGCTGAGGTAGAAACTTGATTTGCATTTGTTTTACATTTTCAGGACCTACAGTAGGAAGTAATGTGCGTTTGTGTGAACGAATGGGCATTCGTTTTGCATACCAGACGGTTGGAAAATTGTGCTGTTTATGTACTTGAGTTAGAAAATGGGTCACACTGCAAACGCACCTCAGCAGGGATGATGTCATTCTCTCTGCTCATGATGTTTTCCATATATTTGCATACTTACAGTTTTCTGCTGGAGCTCATTTCAGAAATGAAAAGGATTTCATTGTTTTTTCCATTGTTGGCGTGTGTGTGTGTGTGTGTGTCTTTCAGAGTTCTGCGTGCAGACGGCGTGTGTGAGAGTGTGTTGTACGGCCTTCCGCTGGTGATCCGCCCAACCACCTGCTGGCAGCTGGACTGGGATGAAATGGAGAACAACCAGAACTTGTTCCATGCCCTCTGCCACACACTCAGGGTGTAGTTTCTGTTTTTTCATCTTGTGACAATTGTCTTTATTAAGAGAAACTGACATTTTATGGCCGCATGTGATGCAGAAGTAAAACCCATTTGACCAGTCTACATGAAAGAATTTGCATAATGCAAATCTGGTTCCCGTTTTAGCGAATGTGGGAACGTGGGAGTCATGGTAGAATAGAGCAATCATATTCATGTTTGTGCTTTTGTTTGACGGTTGTGATTCTCAACTCATACAAACCAACACCAAAAACACTGGAAAGTTGTGCGAATTCAAGTACAAATAAAATGCAGTGGTTTGTAAATTTCATAAATCCATATTTTGTTTACAGCAGAACATAGTAAACATATCAAACAGAGAAAATGTGCCAGTTTAAGAACAGTATTAAATAATCTTGTGGTTTATGGTAGTAACACATCTCAACAAATTGGGACAGCTCCATGTTCAGCACTAAAAAGCATCGCCTATTTGTTTAACAACAGGTTTTTTTACCCCTCGGCTATAAAGGGCTGATGGAGTATTGACATCAGTCTGCTGGGGGGGGTGTGCAGAGGTCACATTTTCTGAAAATGCGATTTCTTGAATGTGATTGATTGATCATACTTTATTCATCCTGAGGGAAATTGGGTTAAGGCTGCCAGCCGTGCCAGCGCCGTCTTACTTAAGAACGAGGTGACAGAGGACTTTCAAATTGATAGCTCAGGTGGATCTACTTAAAAATCTCAGACATGTTAGAGGTCAGAGGTCAACTTTTCTGAAAATCATCTAGAATTTTTAATTGTTACCAAAGGTGCATCTAGGGTTAGAGGTGGCGGGTATTTTTAACTGTCTGCAAGCTGCAGAGACCGGTTGCTTCACATTCGAGAGAGGAATGTTGTCCCGTTCTTGTCTGATAAAGGATTCTAGCTACTCAGCAGTCCCACGTCTTCTTGTTGTATTTTCATTTCATGTTTTCAACTGGTGAAAGGTCTGGACTGGTGGCAAGGCAGTTCAGCACCCAGACTCTTCTGCTGCGAAGCCATGCTGTTGGATTAGCTGCAGCATGTGATTTAACATTGGCTGAAAATATGACTGAAATATGCAAGACTTTTTAAAATGATAATGATGATAACAAGCTGTCAGGTCTCTGCTCTTTAGTCTGGATGATGTAGCTTTTTTTCCCCAAAGGAATTTCACAATAAATTCATCTGACCACACAACAGTTGTCCATTTTAGCTTTAACCCAGAGAAGAGGTTTCTGGATCATGTTCACATACTGCGCAACTTCTTCTCTGCATGATAGAGACAGGAAGGGAATTTGTGGACGACTCAGTGAACTTTCTGGAAGTGTCCCTAAGCCCATGTAGTCAAACATAATCATAAAGAGCTGGTACCGGTATGTCCTAATGCATAAAAGCTCAGAAATGAAACTGTGTACTTTATATTTACATGATTCTGAGTATCTGTAAATAAGAGCCACATTGAGCCTTTTTCTGTATTTGGATTCCAACTTTACCTCAGATATAATGGCTTATATCCCTCAACTTTAATACTTCTTTGGTTCCCTATATTAATGTAACTGGTGCTAATACACTACTGAAGTTAATGTATCTGCTTCTGCTTCTGTTTTTAACACAGTGCTGCCCGAGAGCCCAAAGATCACAGGCATACAATGTGGATTTTCAGCCTTGTCACTTGCACACAGAGATTTCTCCAGATTCTCCGAATCATTTGATGATATAATGTACTGTATATTATTGATGAGATGTTCAAAGACTTCCCAATTTTAATGTTGAGGCTTATTATTCTGAAAGCAATCCCCGCTTTGTAGATGCAGTTTTTTTGCAGAAAGGCGAACGTTTGTCCATCTTTACATCTAAGAAACTCGGGCTCTCTAACGTGCTCTTTCTCTGTTTCCAGTTAATATAAATAGTTCCAAAATGTTCCTCCAGCTGTTTTTCAGTAACACTTTTCCAGTCTTTTTGTTGCCCTGTTTTTGAGATGTGTTGCTGCCATTAAATTCAAATGTTCTCTGTTGTTTTTTTCATGAAATAGTCAAATGTCCCAATTTGAACATTTGCTGTGTTTAAGATATGTTTACATTTTACACAGCATCCCAGTGTTTCTGCAGTAATAACATAGCATAAAATTGTTTGGACCGTTTGATCGTCTTTTCATTTTAGCTTGTCAGCCTTGCAAGATTCTGCATATCCCTCCACGGTTCGAAAAGTTTTTGATTTCTCTCTTTCAGAGTCGTGACCTGTTCCTGCTGCTGCAGGTGGAGCCGGCTCAGAAGTCTGCAGCTGGAGCCTCAGGTCCATGTGTGTATTTGTGTTTATGTTTATGTGTGAGAGAGATGACTGTTTATCAAGGTCATTCGTGAACAATCATAGGCCGCGTGTATGTGTCCAACACAGGTGTGTATTCCCACTACATCCTCCAGCCATCTCCATCTCTGTCCCTGCTGCTGAAGCCTGTGGTCTCCAGAGAGTTGCTGCTGCCGTGCTCACAGCTGGTCTCGGCTCAGGACCCTGCACATCACGCCATGCAGACTATACAGGTTAGATGAGCTCCGGTTGCTCTAAACAATTTAGAGAAGTAGATAGAGACACTGAGAACCTCAAAGCAGAAGTTGATGATTCAACTTCAGTAATCTATCAGCACTGGTTACCTTTACATTAATACAAGGCAAGCTGTGAGCCAAGTTAGACAGACATCCTCACATCTGAATCTACAATACTTTGGCATACAGAGGTGTTCATGGTCAACTCTGTGATTGCAAGCTGCCCGGGTCTTGTGCCTGCAAAGCGAGCCTAAATCATCACGCCTCCATCTCCATGGTGAAAGCTGATATGAGGGGACACTGTGCATTGTGGCCAAACATCTCCACTTGGTTCTCACCTGTCCAAAGCTGTGCTGTTCTTTTTAGGGAGAAAATGCCTTCTTATGACAGCCTTTACAAATAAGCCGCACTTGTTCAGTCTTTTCTAATTGTACTATCATGAACTTTAACATTTATCATGCTAACTCAGGCCCATAGATTCTGATGCAGCTCTAAGAGTTACATCTTCTTCAGGTGGATTTGCTGCAACGTCCCCTCAATGGAGGATTTCGGTATCATGTTAACACTCGCCTGAATGACCAGTTAACCTTTTAAAGACTGAACCATGGAATCATCATACAATTCTATTTGTATATACCTGGAACTAAGGACCACACCATTTGTTTATATGTCTTCTTCTTCTTTCACCTGTTGGATCACATACCCATCAATCACTTTCTCTAGCATCCTCTTGTGTCACTCCAGCCTTCTTCATGTCCTCCTTCACCACATCCATGAATCTTCTCTGAGGGTTTCCTCATTTCCTCCTGCCGGGCAGCTCCATCCACATCAGCACTGTCTCACTGTCCTCATGTCGCACCCTCACCATTGCCATTTCTTGCTTCCTTCTCTTCTTCCTTCAAAATTCTAAAAATTTTGTACCCTAGAAATCATGTTAAACAATCTGGTTAAAAAGTGCCCTGCTCTCTTTCACAGACATCTCCACCTTGACAGGTAGGTCTTCTGGACCAACCACCTTTCCACTCATTCTCTTCATAGCTGCCCTCACTTCCTCCTTTCTAATCTGCACTTTATGACCAACTGTCTTCCATCTGTCTTCCTCTCTCTTACATTTCCTACACCCATCAGTTCCTCAAAATTACTTCTTCCATCTTGTCAACACACTCTCTTCACTCATTAGCACATTTCCATCTTTATCTTTTTTCCACCTCGGTCTCTCTATAACCAACTGACAAAAGGCCCTCTTTTTTCCTTCTTTTAGCATCTAGTCTCACAAACAACTCACTGTAAGCATTTTCCTTTTCCTTTGCCACCTTTCTCTTTGCCGTATACTCCCACTATTCCTGTCTACTTTCTTCCTTTCCCTGTTCCTTCGAACACTTTCCTCACATTATCACTTGCGCCCTGATATTAAAGAATTATAATAGTAATTTCATATTATGACCTTTACTTAAACTGCACACTCATCATCGCGAAGGCAAAGCACGCAAAGTTTCGATGACGTCTCAGGATGACGCTTCTGTGAATGTGATGATGACAGTATTAGACGTCATGTGTATTTTTGACAGGACATTACAGAACACGGTGCCTCGTCATTTACTGTGACTCACTTTTTTATTCTGAGTACTCGCTAAAGGTCGAAACAGGTCGCAGTTGAAATATTCAAATGATACTCGTGTGCCTTCTGTCTCTGTCAGAGCTGTCTCACTCAGCTGGATGAGGAGTTTGTTTTAAACCCTCTCACCCTGAGCAGTAACCTCTACCAGCACCTCAGGAGCCGAGGCCTGCTCTCCCAGCCACGATACCCATACAGGTCAGCAACACGGGAGGATCATGATGAGTCTGTGATGATATTTATAGAGATGATCAAAGCTCTAATTTAAAGAATGACGTGATCAGTGCCGTTAGTGAAGATGTAGCTAAGTGAAGGTGATTGTAACCACAAGCTGTTGCCAATGATAAAGAAGCTTATTAAGAAGATTATGTTCAGGTTACAGATATATGTTAAGGAGATGGTACTGAGGAGCTAAGCTGTTTGTGTTCCCAGGATTCAGCCACCACAGGAGGGCCCTAAAAGCACAGGCAGCAGACAGCCACGGCAGGTAAACACAGCAGCTTTATGACAGTCTGAAGGTCACTCTGCGATGCTTATATATAAGATGGGGGAAGTTTATGGTTCAAGAGCCATTTGACCGCATTCTGATTAACCACATTAAACATCTTTCTGTGGAGCGTGTGCTTTAGTAATGCCCTTCAGCCTCACGTCCTCATTTGATCACTAGATGGCAGCACTCGCTGCAGTCAGACACAAACAAGCCTTTTGGACAAAAACGTGAAAATAAACATGAGAATGAAAAATGTGAAGTAAAGCAACATAATCCAATAAAACAACCACATTGTTGTTTGGAGGCAGCGGTTGAGGACGAGCAGATGTCCGAGTTAAAGCAAACAGATAAAGGTGTTGTGTAAGCGTGCCCTCCGGAGGCAGTTTAGATAATCGGGCATTATTGGTGCACTCGGTTGAGCTGGAACTAGTTTTAACTGCTCAGTTTGTAGCCAGGTAGTCGTAAACTAGAGGTCAGCCAGTCTCAAACACTCTGAGGGTATTGTTTTTGTAAACTGTTGTGTGATGTCAGCAGTTTTGTTTGAATGGGAGCATCTGAGAGATGTATGAAAGCTGTCAGATAATGTGAGAATGCTAAGTAAAAACAATCACAGGTTTTTAAAGGAGGCCACAAAGTGAACTTGTGGTTAATGTTTAATGGTGCTTTGTGTTTTATAATCTTATCATGTCCTGGAAAGAAACTAGAAACTAAAAGTGCCAGATAAAAGTTTGCGAAATAAACATTTAAGCAGCTTCAGTGCCTAAAGTATCACAAGAATAATTTTGGATGCATATGAAGTCAGAAGTTTAGTTAAAACCTAAAAGTTACATTTTATTTCAGGAAGTGGTTAAGTTACCTCATTGAGTCTGAGGATTACTGCGTTTCTGATGTGAAACAACGATAGTGTAGTGAATCATTCTTCAGTTTTATTTTAGAGTTTTCAAAGTGAGTCATAAACTCTGATTAAACGAGCACACAGTCTGTGCTGTGGTGCTTTCTGATACTCTACAATGTTGTCAAAGATAGCACTTTTGAGATGAAGTGGTTTTATATCACAAGGGCTTCTTCTAAAAGGTTCAGACTTTCCAGAAGATCATTCGGCTCGAGGTTTGTCTGGTGTTTTGAATGTATCGCTGCTGTGGTGGCATCCTATTGGGTTTTTTTACTGTAATTCCAGACCAATATTCAGTGCTTCGGAGTATATTCCGAGTATTTTCTAGTAGAGTGTAGTATTTCCTGTGGATTTCACAGGCAGTGTATCGCTCGTGAACTTTCACCCTAATGTTTTTTTTTATGTATTCCCATCAACTGAGGCCTGCTGTGTCCTGAGGGTGTATAGCTGTTGGCAGGGTGACTCATCGGGGCTGATAAGGCTGCTCACATGCAAATAGTTCACTTCAGTGGGAAAACGCAGGGAAAGTGTTTATTCGCTCTGCTCTGTGGCGAGCTGTCACTCCAGCTGACCTCAGACTTAAAGTCCAAACATAATGTTCCTTTTTGCTGCGTTCACATGTCCTTCCTCCCAACTCCTTCACATCCTCCTCTTCCACTCTTTCATCTCCCGTTTTCTACAAGAAAGTGATCTTGAGTTTGAAATTCAGAATGTGTGTGTGTCTGTGTGTGTGTGTGTGTGTGTGTGTGTGTGTGTGTGTGTGTGTGTGTCGCCTCCATTCAGCTACAAAACTACAGTCGCCAACTGGGAATGAACAACAAGGTCAGGGCCACCGTTGCTCCGCTACCCTCCTCCTCCGCCGCCTCCTCTTCCTCCTCGCTGGGACCTCCTCCCAGCAAGGCCTCCCGCCCAGCTCTGAACTTCCTCAGCAGCAGCAGCAGTGGCAGCAGTCGGGCCCCTACCCGGCAAGAGGGAAACGATGATGATGATGATGATAACTCTGTGCTAATACAGTAAGAGTGCTGCAGGGTTAGTAGCAGAAAGTGAGGAAAAGTCCATTGTTGCACACTTCAAAGGGGTTCCAGTGGAATTAGCGCACCTGCAAATATATAGGCCCTCACACACACACACACACACACACATATTTGGCTAATTGGTCTCCAATGTAAAGCTGGTGAGCAATCAGGCAGCTCATAAAGGCTTTAAAGAAAGGAAGAGACAAGCTAATTTGCACGTAAATGCACACAGGAGGCCGTGCAACACGCTGCGAGCACACTTACTCTGCACTGCACTCTGGGTGGTTCTTCTGACACTTTCTTTCATCTCTATTTATTCTCACCGCTCGCTCGAACAATATTAGTTAGATCTGAATTTAACAAGCCTCCGTCGCTGCATTTGCAAGCATGTGCGTGTATGTGTGCGAGCGTGAATGTGAGAAAGGAAAGTTTCAGCTCGCTGCCATGTGCAGATTGCTGAGTTAGCAAAACGTCAAAATCACAAACCGTAAACAATGAAAAAGAAAAAAGCAGGATAAAAGATGAAAAGAAGGGAAGCGGCAGGACAATGAAAGCCTTAAACAGTCACCCAAAAAAAAATGGGGGGAAGTAATAAGAAGTTGCAAAAAAAAAGAACAAACGTGGGTGGTGTGTGGGAGATCAGAGGAAGATTAAAAGCTGATGGATGTATAAAAAGCAGTGTCTGCGCGCTGCAGCACGCACGCTGGCACGCACAGCTTTAAGTCAAAAGGAAACTAGCTACAAAACTACAATTGATGCATAATAAACGAGACGTGCTGCATAAAGACTTATAGTGACACATTCCATCTTGAGCTCCCGTTCGAACACAGCTTCACTGTTTCAACGAGCCAGAGACAGAGAGGCCTCTCTGCTCGCCTTTACCCCCGCCGCCAGCTCTCTCTCAGAGGGTTTAAAGGCAGCGTGAGGGGGAGGAGGGTGGATGGAAGAAAACTGATAAAATCTCCAGTGTGTTCTGTGAAAACGTGAATATGACAACTTTGCATTGGAAAAAAACACTCCGTTGTGTCTGCGAGTGAGTGTGTGTGAGGCGATTTGAAGTTATTACATCACTGCTGGTTTGTGCACAGTTTTATATTTACACCCCGACAGTGATTCACATTCACACATTAGTTACGTTTGTCCGTCGTCACTGTTATGAATTCCTTTCCCGTGAATGAGCCTTGTCACACATAAGTTTAATGAGTCTCCCGCCATTCCACCCCCTTACTGAACCTTATAACATTTGGCACATCCCAGTGGCCAGTGACTTCATCACGTTGTGATGTCACACTACTTCCGCATTCAAGACGACAACGATGCTTTTGTCTCTGAGAAGAATTCACCCGGACCTTCAAAACTAGGCACTAACATTTTCCCCACTTCCCCCCCCCCCCTCTCTCTCTCTCTCCCCCGTCGCTTCTTCACTCTCGCTCTTCACTTTCTTTTTGATTCTCACGAGCGCTGGAGAGCTGAGTCAACTGGTGTGAATTTCATAAATTTGTTCAGATGCAACGACAGCAGTCCCTCTGTCCCCGGAGAGGTCAGAAGGCTAGAGCCGGAGCTCTTCTGCGTGACCTGCACACTGTTAGACACACTCCTCATTAAATGTCACAACTGTTACAGATAAATGTGATATTACCAGAAACTGACAAAAGTTCAATTGTTTTTGAAATTGCAGGAAGTTTAACAGTGTCCCGCTTGTCAGGTGACTTTTTCGATTCTTTGCTCTAAAGCAAAAGGTCTTCTCTGAAAAATGTTTTGCATTTCTCGTTGTTCTTTTTTTCCTCATCTCACAGTGTTAATTCAATCGTGTTCCTGTTCAGCTTTCTTTCATATATATGAGGTGTATATATATATATATATACACACACATGTATAAACCTGTATCTGATCTGTTCATCTGCTGTGGAATAATAAAATGCCAGTTTGTGGGCGGATGATTGCGGTAACATTTCTGTAGCATAAGGTGCTGATAGTAGAAGAAGGGCACCTAACCGCCTTTAACCTTTTACCTCCCACAGGTTTCCCTGCACATTAATAACATTATTGAGTTTCCCAAGGATGAGAGCAGAATGAAAAGGTGTATAAATATGAAACTGTTGCATTTATTATTATTTAATGATTGATTGTCTTTGTCATCTTCATCATTATCACTTAAAAAACTCCACCGCACAATTAAGTGCATCCAGTGTGTAACTAAAACCATAAAAACGCTTTTCGTTTTAAGCCATTCACCTATTGAAATTAACCTTTTTAAAAGTGCAGTATGCACCTTATCCTTACTCATGAGCTCTGGGTCTTAACTGGTGCTACTTTTGTTTTGTCATCGATATTTCTTTCATTTCTGTGGTATGTGACAAAGGAAGCAGCTGGGTTTTTTGTCTACTATCACCAGACATCACTAGTAGGTGAGGACAGGACATTGAAAATAGTGTGCTAAGCAATAAACCAATCCTGCCCAAATCCTGCTCTCAAGTGGTCTGTTGTCAGGAGCTTTACCCATCGTTACATATAATGTTTCTTTCACCACCTTTTCTCCAACACAAAACACACAGTGGAATGTAACCTGACACGCTCCTCGACTTGTCCAAAAAGGAGGGGGGGGGGATAGAGGTAGAATATTATATATATAACATATACCTTAGGTGAATGTGCAGTAGTAGCATCTATGCTGTAGTAGCAGTAGCATGTGGTGATAGTGGGAAGGAAAAACTCCTTTTTAAAAGGAAAAACCTCCAGCAGAACCAGGCTCAAGGAGGGGCCGCCATGACCGGGTGGAGGTAAAGGAGACAGGTGAAAACTAAATGCTGAGTGGTGTATAAACAGGTGCGTGAAGAAGAAATACTAATGGGTGCGTCATGGGAAGCAGCCTAGGCCTATTGCAGTGTACCTAAGGGAGGATACAGTATCACCTAATGTTGTATGGTGATATGGTACTGTGAGGTCTTTAGGATAAGATCTGGCCTGATTGTTCAAGACCTTGTAAAACACTTTTAGCTACAAACTAGCATTACATGTGGTTAGTTACTGGAGTTAACTGGTTAGCATATTTATTTCAACACACACACAAACGTCTTTAGACCTAAGCTGTTACCGCTCCACACAAAGAATGAACTTTGGTCTGCAGAGAATATTTGTTGGGTTTGGTGGTTAATTCCCACATTCTGTTATTTTCTTCAGACTAATAATCATACACGCTGACATCTCTCACAGACTGTTACTGTTAACAGAAAAGATAGTGATTATATAGGAACCGACAAACATTCAGCAAGGGTGCTTCACAGTAAAACTTCTCTATTTGTTACCGAGCACGAAGTGATATTTTGAGAAGCGATGGTGTGTGCAAGTCTCTGTGTTGCTTTTGTAAGCTTAATTTACTTTATTTATTTGTTTTTTTTTTAAGCGTAGGAAGCTACTTTCTGCCACTGTTATTTTTAGTAGTGTCTATTTAACCTTTTTGGTAACGCTTATTGCTCAAGAACAGACTAAATCATTGTTTTTAGCAAGATGAATATAGACAAGATTAAATTCTCCAGAAGTATTGGTTAAAGTTATAAAATAAAATAAAATGTTAGCTTTTATTTGTTTTCACGTCAAAGCTGCACCATCAATAGTGTCATTAGCAATGCATCGTCACCTTGCAGAAACCATATTGGAAAACTTCATGTCCAAGTTATTCATTCTAATAACTTCTAAAAGGGTGGTGTTTTGTTTTGGTTTGGGGTTTTTTGGGGGACGTAATTCGCAGACGTGTCTGTGCATCGAACTAAACTCGATAATTCTGAGCCGCGTAAAAAGGCTTTTGTGGTTCAGCTGTCTAAAAATGCGGTTGTATTCTTTTTTGTGCCATCTATATCTGAGTCAGGATAATATTAGTGCTTTGACTTCCTGCTTTATGCTCAATGTTCCATTTCCTTTTTTGCTGCAATCTGCAGAGCACAAAAAAAAACATGCATCAGACTCTCTGTCTGTCCCACAGACTGTAACGCATTGTCTCTTTCCTGCGATTGTCCTGACTTGCCACAGGACTCTGATACTATACACATGGAAGAATAAGCACAGGAGTCACAGTTCATACACAGGCAGAGAATAATTATCTGTCTTACCAGCAACGCTGAGCGAGAATTGAAAGAGGAAGTTCATCTCTGTGAGGAGGAAGTGAGGAGGTGAAGTCAGAAGGTTACAGAACCTGAATTGGAAACCCGTAAGAGAAATCTTGAAAGGTCTCTACTCCTACATGTCTGAAATGCATGCACATGTGCACATGTGTGACATAAAGTCAGGAGCACAAATCTCTGAAGAGTATGCGTCCCAGTGATTATCATCATGAAAAGCACAGAAACTAGAGAACCTGAACCTGAAGTGTGGTCCACTGAAGCTCGCTGAGAAAAATCACTTCTTCACCACACATAACCTCTGTGCAGATAATCATTGAGGTTTTGCAAATGAAGCAGCATGAATGAGAAACTGACATTTCCTTTAGGTAGCACTGAAAGAGAGCGAGAGTGAATGAACCTCTATTTCAGACACACATGACTGAATTGGTTTGCCCACGCAAAGCCAAAAATAGAGCGCTGGTGGTCGACCAAGTCAAACACGAGAGGAAACCGGACAGTTTCATGTGTGTCCCGTGTCAGAAAGCACTAACGTCTTGTCAGATGCCCACGACAGGAGTGTGTCATATGCTACGCATCGCAAAGTTGAAACAGAATGAGGAAACGATGCTCAAAGTCGTTTTTATATTAAGAGGTGCAGCTGACAGGTGTCAGGTTTTCACAAGACCAAAATAACCCAGCCATGTTTGACATAAAAAATGGCATTTGCACAGATCTTAACATTTGAAGCCATAGCCTGACAATACTGTTGTTATTCCTTTATTCAGTAGAGTAACTACATCATTAAGAGGCTATTGGGATTCCTGACCTGATGAATCTCTCGGATGAAGTTTCCTCTGATTACATCAAAGCTGCACCATCAATAGTGTCATTAGCTATGCATCAGTAAATCTTTCGGCTCATTATTTTCCTTTTAGAGCCTCATTTGATGCAGTTGAGTCAGTTCACAGGCATTAACACAGAGTAGAGACCATATGTAGACCTTTGTATATTGTGTTTTGTGCGTTTTAGCAAATTAGGTAAACTTTAAGTACTAATGCATGGAGGTGGTGAGATAATCTGTAACCACAACTGTCCACAATCACACAGTTTTATGCAATTTGCAGATAGCCAAGCAATTGACTAATAATGAAGTGGACAGATATTTCAGAAGCAATGAGCTAGGCTAGCAGCTTCAGTCTGGAAGGCCTTGTTCAGCAGCTCATGGGCCTTTGAGAATAGATGACAAGTGGATGGGGAATGAAAACAAGAACTAACTGGTGTGTAGGGCAGGAAAGACTTTATATCATAGTTTGAAATCTAAAAAAATTAACAAGACAAGGGAAGCACCACAGCAGGGAATCCAACAAAGACTACAGACACAACAGGACCATTTATACAAAGAAGGGTAATCAGGGAAAGAAATACGAGGGTCATGGCAAAGCATAATCAGGGACATTGCATAAAAAGCAAAAGCCTGTCTTATTTTGGTAGTTCATTGTTCACACTGTCTTGTGTTTTCCCTCCCTGCTCTGATTCTCTTAATATGACCCCCTGTGTGCCTTTATCGCCAGTCGTTCCCACTTCCCTCGTTACCCAGAACCCAAAAGGATCACAAGCCCCTGGAACAATCATGAATGCAACTAGAAATAAAACCCATCCACCCATTAAATAAGAATACACAATTCTAAATTAGGCACAGAACCCAGGGGCTACGTCAATTTGAGGTTACTATACCGACTTCCTGACTTTGTTGTGTCCTAACTGCAAACATGCTAGCTGTGCGCTAGCTAACTAGCTAAACTATGGATGGACGGATTTCTGTTTTGTTTCTCAGACATCAGGGACAGATGTTTTCCTCTGCTCATAGTTTTCCTCTCATCTTTGGAAAGCTAGGATAATATGAGTGCAGCAGTTTCGTTTCTTTTTGCTGGTTTGTTTTCTGTCGTACAGGAACAGAGAAAAACCATTACAGTGAGCTATGTATATATTATCTATTACATATTTTTATGATTCATTTGGTTGCACATTTGCGTATCATAGGGCACTGCCCTGTTGGCCAAGCACCTACTGCCCTTCAATATGAAGCCTTCTGGAAAGGAGTTTTGTTTTCCTTCTCTCTTTCCACAGAAGCACGTGTTTGCGGAAAAAAAAAACAAGTTTCAGTGCCTCATGTTGTTGGGCTGGTCCTTTTCTCTTTCCGAAACTAAACTCTGACGTGACCTTTGACTAAAGAGGACGAGCAGGAGACCTTGGTGGGAAGAAGACAGTCACGCAGTGTTGAGAATAGACAGTGAAAAGAACAGGAAGGCTGTGACTGACATGATAATAGTTAATATAGTACGTGTGAGTGTGTGTGTTTGTGTAGACATGCAGTAAGTAACACATAGACCTCAAAGCTGCAGATAAAACTGTCTGGCCAGAGAGACTCATGTGTCTAGAAATGGTGCAAACACACCCACACACATACACAACTGGTGTCATGTCTGGTAGAGTAAAGCCTCTATATGTTTCTGCTGTCTGTTGATCATTCACAGCATCTTAACTTCGATGCTTTTGGTGTCACATAACCTGCAGCAGAGCGCTCACTGTTGAACTTGTCATTTTTCTCCATCTTACGGTGAGAAAACTCACAGAAGTTGATCTGAAACTGTGAAGTCTGATAAAGCCTTTCAGTATGAGGCTACCACACACACACACACACATACAAGACAACAATGTACACAACAAGGGACAAATGGTGGAATCCATGCAGATGCAAATAACACCCTGATACACATCAGTATCGAGTTGTTCATACGTGTTCGTGCACCTTGCCCGTTGCAGATGTGTGAAAGGTCAAACAGATGAAGAGCAAAGTGTGAAGAACAAAAATGAAGAGGAGGTGACAGAAAGAGCGGGGTGCTTTCTGTAACGTCGAAATAAGATCTGAATCTTAGCTGGTGATAACGGATAAATCCATCGGTTTGTTGTTGAGCATATGTTGACGGGATACATGCAGATTTAGTTGTGACGGCCTAGCCCTCTTCTGCATACCTGTTAAGAGGCAGTTTAGCTTTACAGCCTGTCGTGGAGTTCATTGCGAGGCTGCGCTGCAACTGCTTCACACTTCAGGAAATGCACATGACCAAAACAGGCTTGATAGCCCAGCACATAAAAAACTGTAAAACCACAAGCTGATATTTTAGCGCACTGCTTTTTGAACACATTGAGCATTTAAGTGCGTCACTGGGCGAGCTTCAAAAGTGACGGTAGCTCAAAGTTGTTAACTGGCTGCCGGTTGTAGCAGCATTTGAAAGGGAGATATATGCATGAAATCGTGCTTTCATGCATAAGATACACATCTATGCAAGAAAGCTGCTATACAAGTACAGTGCTAACCCTAACCCTCCATTTTTTATATTTTGCTTAAAGATTTTTTTAATTAAGTGGTCTTGAACAATAGTTCTCCAGGCTTTCTGAAGGTCTGGACATTTGTACCTGACATTTTCAGAGGTTTCTTTCTGTTTGTTTTTTTCTGTTAATGATTGACCTTTGAATCAGTAAAGCATAAAAAGTACAGCTAATGATTTGCCATGATTTGGGGCTAAAATTCAGCCAGTGGTGTTGGAGATCTCATTAAAAACTGGAAATATGAATACACAAAAGTACAATCAGATATTCATCCATCGTGCAATACCATCTGGAAAGTGTAGGATTAAAAAAGGCTTCATTGACAGCATGCATGACAGTAATCCCAACTACACCACCAGTGCAGTAAAAGTATTCATGAATAGAACAACATGCAGTGGAGCACTAGCATTCATTGGATGGCTTTCCCCCAAATTTCTGCACCAATTTGCCATTTTCATGGCAAAATATAAAGAGGGTGGCTCAAGACTTTTGAGATACGACAGCATGGCTGACATCTCCATAGGGCCAGAGCCATGTGACATATGGGTCACCTGCTCAACCCAGTGAGCTATACCAGCGTAAGTTTATCAACTTGCACTGAATTATGTTGATTTTCTTCACTAACTTTAAATAGTCTAAATACTATTAATATAGTTGCTCTTTTCCAGTTTTACTGACCAAAACGCTTAAACAGACACATTCATTGAGGACTTTTAGTGCTACACTATTGTGCAGAGCTTTTCCCTTTACACATTGTGTTGCTTTCCATCTGTATTAGTTTTCCCACCGTATAGATTTATCGTCAGGCAACATAAAGCGATACTAAACTATACTAATCAGCCAGTCTGTTGCCAGCTGCAGCACTTATCCGTGATTGGCCAGATGCCGCTAACACCATCCTTTTCCTGTGAATACACAGGGGAAACTCTGAGTTGATTTAGTGAGTTGATAACCAGCTTTGTGTGACTGCTGAATCCCTGAATGAATCCAGATAACGGATGGATATCCTGCATTTATTGAAGTTGTTTCAAAGTACCGGGCCCGGATGTTTGGATTGCGCATTTATCCAGCACAGAGTTATCCACGCTCATAACTCTGTGCTCAGTAACACTGATGTTGTTGTTGTTGTTATACTGAAACAGACAAAACGGAGAAAGATGGTCTTTGTTTAGGCGTAACTGAAAGGATTAGCTCGGATTACATGAAAAAGTCCAGTGTCTTATGTT
Organism: Aulonocara sp. 'chitande type north' Nkhata Bay; assembly: GCF_057382095.1. Lineage (NCBI taxonomy): Eukaryota > Metazoa > Chordata > Actinopteri > Cichliformes > Cichlidae > Aulonocara > Aulonocara sp. 'chitande type north' Nkhata Bay. The sequence goes on along the minus strand of NC_141346.1, from coordinate 49,271,697 downwards.
TTAAACAAAGAATGAATGAATACATAGTGTGACTGGATTTTCTTAATCTGGTCACACTAACATCTTCTTCACATTTCTTTGCTTACCACATAATCGTTCTCATTTAGCTCCGGGGACTTTTTATGCGACCGTTTTTAAAAATGAGCCTAAAATTGCAACACACACTCGCTCTCACTGACAATGACATGAAAGAAATAAAATGTGTGTCACTTTATTACCCAAGACACTGCAAAGAGAGAGAAACAAAACTTTTTATGTCACTCGTGGTCTGCACATTTACACAGACAAAAAAATTAAATCACGGTTCCTGTTTTGGTAAATGATACTCAGGCAACCGTGTCAAAGTATTTCAAAAAAGTAAAAAGAGTCAGTTGCGCGTCTAAAATGCTAAACTGAACAGCTGAAATGTGCAAAACTGTAGCTTTTTTTAAAGCTCGAACAAGTGGAGTCACATGAGATAAAGAACGCATTGAAACCGAACTCAGCATGAAAGTTTGCGCAGTTTGCTTTATGGCCAGAATTTGGGCAAAGTCTTCTCTGGAAACAGACACTGTAAATGTGTAAACAGCTTGTTTTGGATATTCCAAAGAGGAAGTGCTGAACCGAATAAAAGAAAATGTTGACTGCATGAAAACAGTGCCGTAATGTGTGTGTGTTGTGCCCTTTCCCCAGCATTTTTTTTTCTCGCAATTGGTTCACTGAGAGTTTAATGAGAAAGACAGAAGCTCACTGCCGCTCTTGTACTTTGTTTTTCTTCCCTCGTTCTGTCTGAAAGAAGAAGGAGTGTTAGAGAAGTTGGGAAATTTACTTTCAATATGTAATCCAATTACTCCAGCAGCAGGTGAGGGAATAAAAAAAGAGGGATAAAGAGGGATGAAGGGGATAAATAGCAGCAGTGGCTGCAAAGAGAACAGCCTGTACCTGTTTGCAAGCCAACCAGACACAACTTGGCTCATCCAAGCCAGCATTCATCATGTCAGCGTTTCTTTTTTTCCCCCCTCCGTCTTTAAATCTCTTTGTTCCGACTGTTTTGTCACCCTCAGCTCAGAAGAAACCCTCACATCTTCCCATCTCGTGTGCCCGCCGTCCTCTTACGGTATCTCTCAGGAGTTAAAATGCACAGCGTGTCTGACACAAACCAGCCACCGTTTTAACTGTCACCAGAGCAACCGGACAACAGAATTAAAGCAGAGATGGAGAAAGGAAGGAAGAAAGTAAGAAAGGACGTCTTTGTGCTTCTCTTACTTTTTTTTTTTTTTGAGGCTGGGCTTTAATGGTGTGATTAAGTGGCTGGAAACCGACAGAAACAACAAAAACAGAGCGTGGCAGCAGGAGAGAAGCGGAGGATGAGGTCAGACTGCGTCGCTGTCCTGTTTTGGTCCAGAACAGAAAAGTCTTTTAAGCGTCTGATTGGCTCCTGGCAGGACAAGGAGAGCGGGGTGGTAATCGAGAAACTTGTTTAAAGAAGTGACTTTGAAGAAATCGTTTAAATTTGTAGAGCCACTTTTATTATTAGTTATATTTACAGAGAGCACAGCTTTTTTGGACACATACACACACATACTTATTACACTGCGGAGGACTGATTAGTTTCATATTTAGTTTGTGAAAACACAGAAATATACAGGATTTTACCAAATGTTAAACTTGTGCAGGAAGTTGTGATTTAACGGCCACAAGATTGTTTCTGATTCTGAAGCCGTCTTACCAGTTCCACTTTTCAGGCTTCACTAAATCAGCTGCTTTTTTTTGTCCTTTTTTTTTTTTTTAAAACAGCAGCTCTTCCAGTGCGACCACATCTCATATTAGTGTCCTGGCCTGAAAAAATTCATCTTCCCACTTTGGTGAGATTTGAGAGAATATATCAGCCCGGAAAACACAAACAGAAAATGACTGGTTCCTTTTGGTGTGTCCCTCGTCTCACTGTCAAACAATGACTTGTGTCCGTCACGCATTTCAAAGAAACGGAGAAAGCAGCAGTGCAAAAAAACATGTTCTTCGGTCACTTCGCAGCCACAGCGGATGAGAAAAGAAGAGCCAAGCCACTCTCCCAGCGTCTTCAAGTCAAGCCCGTAAGCAGAGACTCTTGTTGGCACATCCATTCTGGCTTTGACCACACTGTGGCTTGGGTACGCCAATTATGGGTTTGACCAGGCAAACACTCACTCTCTCTTTCTGGAACACACACAAGCGCAGGGTGGCCCTGCTATAGCTGCACAGCATGTTTCAAAAAATACAGCCATGTTGTGGTTTTCTCGTGGCTGTGAGCTAATCCGCTGTCTCAAATCATTATTCCAGTCTGCCGCCGGAAGAAATGCGAAATGCACTCAGTCCTTTGGAAAAGCCCGCAGGCACTGACCAAAAATTTGTCTTTCAGCGTCATCTTACCTCTTTGAAAAAAGCAATTCGTGTCAAATATCTCCCAGGTTGTCATAAATGATATCGGGTGCTCTCAGCCGTGCTTGTTGGTGCTGGCTGTACCACATAGCAGTAGCTGGAGCCTTAGATTTTGATACTTTGCTGTACACCACTTTCCCCCTGTCTCCACTATCACCACCACCCCAAATGTTGTTGTTGTTGTTCACGTTATTGGCGGGACCTCCATGTTTTCCAGGGGGCAGAGGAACTGGCTCCTTACGAGTGAAACCACCCCTGCCTGGCTTGGGAGCGGTAAGGGGCTTGGGGAACCGCGGCGTCGGAGGCTGTGGCGTGCCACGGCCCTGGCCAAACTGGGGAGGGGATTGTCTCTGAGGCTGCTTCCCCTCCTGTCCTGATGGGGTCACCGTCTCCTCTTGTCTCCTCTGGCTGTGAGGCTCCGCGTGAGCTTTGTCATAAAAAAGCATTCCTAAGCTAGCGGGTATGCTTCCTTTTGCACGACCCTCTGGTTCGTCATATATGTGCTCCTGGGAAGAGGCGGGAGGTGACGGAGCTCCTTCTGCGTTACCTCCCGGGGGTCGCCTGCTATTGTTCACCGCCCGTCCTCCCCCTCGTCCTTTCCCTACACCCCCGTTTAGACTCAGTGCGTTCAGATCCATAGTGATCTGATCGTACACATGCGAGTACAGATCTGGGTGCTTCCTGTGGTTACTGCCTGACGGGTGATCCCCTTGGACGCCCGCTCCCACGGAATCGTCGCCTACTGGTCGTTGGCGTGGAGTGGGCACTGGAGCGGTGGCTGTGGATGGGCTGCTGGTTTGGTTCTGAGCCTTGATGCTGTCCACCGGGTCAGAATAGAGACAATCAGCGATTTGCAGAGGCAAACGGACTGAATCAGCTGGTTCAGAATAAAGGCCTGCGCTTTCATCAGATAAGGACACACCTTTGCCCACATGTCCTTTGGGAGACCGCGGAGGTGTCCCTGCACCTCCCAACATCCCTGGAGGCTCTGGTAAACTCCTCCCTTTAAGTCCCGTTCCACCTCCTTGCACCCGTCCTCCGTCTCCTCCGTCTCTCTTTCCGAGCACGCCGTCAGCCGAGCCTGGTTTGCTCCCGCCCGAATCCCCGTCGGCCTCGCGACTGCTGCAGCTGCTGCTGTCGCCGCTTCCCGTCGCCATGCTGGCAGAAGTGGTATTGCGGAGATGTTGAAGCGATGCTGAGCAGTCTGATTCAGAGTTCAAAGGGCTGCTGAGGCGGCGCTCTTCAGCTAGAGCTTTCTGTGACTGGATCGCCTGGTCGACCAGTATGAAGATCTCGTTCCCTTGTTTGGTCTCAAAGGTGAAGGTGCCAGGGCCTGAGTCGCACCGTCGGCCCGCCTCGAATGAAAACATGACCTGGAAAAAGAAGAGAAAAAAAAAAGGTTAATTGGGTTTCATCCAAAATTTAGAGTTAAGTGTGTCTGTTACAGAAGGGATTGAACAAATTTCAAAATGAAACAGAAGCAACAGAAGCTAGTCGCACAAGTCCCAGCACTTCCTTTTTCCAGTGAACTTCGCTTCATTTTCAAGTTTTCTGATTAGATCTGAATAATAAATTTACTTCCAAATTCTAACTGAGGCAGAAAGTTGAAAGTCATTATCTGTTTCCCTTCCAACCTGCACCAGCGATGGCATCAATACTTAAACATAAACATCATGAGTAGACAAACTAAACAGCCTCTTTTAAAGGTCATCTGCTAATTTTAAGTCCTGATCTTGAGCTTTAAAGCATCTAAGTGACACAAAACAACCACAGAGAGTCGGACCTTAAATATATTTAGTAACGCTGAGGCTCAAACCACATATATACGCGCTGTCATTGTTTTCACTTCCTACGTATAATCAGTCGTGCGCCGTGCGTTTAAACTTAGGACAACACACATCCTTTCCAAGTTTGTCAGAGATCAACACGTTTTGATGACCTGAGGAGATTTTAGCCATTTCTCTGTTGCTCTGATCGTTTTTCTGCCTATCAGAGACATATCTCACTCACCCTGTCCCTGCCGTATCTCCTCAGCAGCTTGTAGGGCCACACCAGAACCTGCCTCTTGGTCTTTGGCTCCTTCAAGATCAAAACATCGCTTTCAGCTTTCAGCCAGTAGTTGCCCGCGAGCCCACAACGCTCTGAGGCCTCGGTCCGTTGAATGGTTACCCAGAACTCGTTCACTGCAACAAAATGAGAGCAATTTTTTTCATAAATCTTCTAGAAAATATCTGGCTGGATTAGATTAACCCCTGAGCCCAAAAGACTGGACTGCTTTGTGACTTACCCTCCTCTCTGGAGTAGTAGATGAGGTTCTCGGCCATCTGCAGGTCCTGGGGTCCTCCATTAGAGTCTACAGCACCGCTGGTACTGCTGCCACTTCCGCCCTGTTGGTCACATAAACACAACAGACAACCAGACACTGAATTAGGATACTCACAGCATGTACACATAAACATATGTAAGCTATGTGTTGCCGAGGGTTTCTTCCCTTTTAAAAGGGAGTTTTTTCTTCCTATTGTCGCCAAGTGCTTGGTCATAGTGAGTTGCTTGACTGTCTGGTTTTTCTCGTCTTATTGCAGGGTTTTTACCCAACAATGTAAAGCACCTTGAGGCGGCTATTGTTGTGATTTGGTGCTATATAAATAAAACGGAATTTCATAAAAACACAGCAGACGTGAAGGACCAAGTAAAAAGAGTGAGAAGAGAAAAGAGTAAAGCGTTAGAGAGGCTGAGTGTGCAGTCTTCCTCCTGGAAACTCCCTCTGGCTTCCTTTCTGCAAATATCTGCTACGTTCATGTTTGTGTATATGTGTGTAGGCGCTCACATGGTGCAAGCTGCGGCCTACATAGACACTCCAAGGGCATGTGGGAAAATCTGGAAGACTCACGCACAAACAAAAAGAAAAGTCCACATTGCAGTCGATACTGAATTGCACTAAATCCGCTTTTTCATTAAATTTGTGCAAATATTTGTCGTCACGTTTAGGCTTGTACACTACAGAGCAGAGAAGCTAGGTGCAAAGAAACATATTGTAGATACAACAAGAGATAAAGACATTAAACACACACACAGGAAGCCTTAAAAAACACACACACATCCACCCTGGTATTAGTCACACACTGCAAACTCTGCTTCCTATAGCAAACCGAGCATCAGCCTACGGCGCTGAAAAATAAAGCCGGCGGAGAAGTGCGAAAATCGACAACTTTCTAACGTCCACATGAGGCTGGTTACTAAAGTGAGTCGGTCCCCCATAGGCGCCCATGCTAAAATGACCAAGTTCATTTAAGACAAATGAAACGTTTGAGGCCTGCAACAAAAAGGTGTTGGAGGCTAGGTGACTTCAAAGCCGCTTATAGGAATGACTGAGCTTTTGACTATAACACCTGTATGGTTAGTCAAGTCCAGTATTTTATTTGTATATTACTTAGTACTAATTAGCAGGTGTACAAGTCTTTAAAAACTATAAAAAATACCTGAAATGCAATGTCACACATGGTATCCATCCAATCCTTGGCAACGGCCTTTTCTGCTGAAAACACGTGCATCTTATCGTTTGTTTCCACACAAAACGCTGCCATGTTGTCTTTGGGGCAGCTCTCTGTCAGTGCAGGCAGGATGGAAATGCACTCGGACAAGCGAATGATCTTCTTGTCCAGCTTCCTGGTCTTCTCATTGGACCCGCCTACGGAGCCTCCGCCACCTCCACCTCCACCACCAGGAGCGTCGAAGAACTCGAGGCGGGCGATGCCATTTTGGCTGGCAGGGTAGAGGACGAACCAGTTCTTCTTCCATTTCTGTGGAAGTAACGAGAAAAATCATTAAACATTATTGTAGCTAAAACCGAGAGAAGCGTTTTAGCACCTTTCACCTGCTTATTTGCAGTGACAAAGAGGGAAGCTGCAGAGTACCCTCTGATAGAGTATGTCACAAAAAACTTGGTTGAAGGGTGTTTCTCACTTTTTTTTAATTTTCATTTACTGATGGTTATAAATGCTGACACAGAGACTGGGAAATATGGGTCTAAAATACTGACCCACTAATAAATCAGGTCAGCCAAAGAGCTGATTAGGCTGCTGTACACTCTGACCATGCATTTCTTGCATTAGTTGTGAAGACCAAATCAGTAGTAACAGGAAACTTTGACAAATATTGCCATGTGGACAGAAGCATGACTCCAAATGCAAATTGTCATCACTGCAAAACATGTGAGGAGGTTACACATTCTTAGGTTAGGTCATATTTCAAGTACAGGGTGTGTAATATTTACTTTCTTCTGAACATTTCTGTCGTAGTTTTTATTTTTTAAGTTTTACTGACATTGTTCACTTTACAGTACAAGTCTTTAGAAACACAAGTTTGTTCCCACCCCCATTCTCTGCGGCCTGCTGGAGCGGGAGGGCTAGGTGGAGTTGGCCGTCCGACTGCGGTCTGGAGTGTGGGGCCTCCCTGCTGCTACGGAGTCGGGGTGGTCTGCCTCTCCCCACCACAGGGAAAAGGGAAACACCACCTGGGTCTGGGTGCAGTTCCCCCCTCCAGGAGCAAGGGTACCTAGACCCAGTTTGTAGAGTATGCTTGGGGAGTGTGATCGTGTGTACAGCGTCTCTTTATGTCTGTCTCCACGTTGGTTGAGTGTGGAGTAAGTGTATATGAGAGCATGAGGGTGGGAATGGATGTTTGTATCTGTGTGTGCCTGTATGTCTGTGTCTATATGTCAGGTTGGGTATCAGACGCCACCTCTCTGGGGACATCTCAGGCCCTCCAAGGTTTGGAGGCCTATCTCCACCTACCACCACTTCCCCTGCCGGTGGCGGACTCTCTCAGGTATCGGTGCGTTGGTGGTTCTTTGTGTCTGGGGATGGGCGTCCAGGTACACACCGGCTCACTCCTTGACGGCCGCTTATCGGGGCCTGGAGCCTGGGGCTCGCTCGGGCCCCTTCGGGGGTGGGGTGCCCCCGGCCTCTCGGCCTGAGGCTCGGTCACTCAGGCACAGCTGGCGGCCGGCGGAGCTCACGGGCGCGTCACTGCAACTCCCCCTGGCTTCTGCTCCGCGGCTGCTGAGTGAACCCTCATCTGGGACTCTCCTCGGCTCTTACCGGCTGCCCCTCTGTTGGTCTTCCATGGTTTCTTGTGTTCTGGGGGCCTCTGGATGTCTGGAGTTTTGATCTCCTCCATACCTGCTTCACACCCTGGAGGACGGGGCTGTGGCCCCCCCACACTCCCTAGCAGATCATTACATGGAGAAACCTTTGGAATACAAGCGCGCTGATCCACACAGGTATGCACACGGGTGTTCACTGCTCATAGACCCAAATTACACCTTTCTTGGCTGCTACTTCGAAGCACATCTGTCCTGCGTGCTGCACAACAACATTGAATATTTAGTATTTACTGCTGTTTACACTTAGCTAGATTAATGCGATGGTGTTGTGTTTAGTATGTTGCTTTGTTTTTTGTTTTTTTTTGTCTTTTTTTGCTTGTTTTCTATTCTTCTCTCAACAGGTGATCCAGGAGATTTTTATTTTTTTTCTCCCCCCCTTTCTCACTGTCCCTCTCCCCTTCTGTTTTTCCTTTCCTTCCTCTTTCTTTTCCTATCCCTCACTCATGTCTGTCCCGTCTGTAACATCTGAAAATAAAATATAATAAATAATAAAAACAAAGATCGACCAAATGGACCAATACGGCAATGCCACGATGATCCATTTGGCAAAGTAAATCCATTGGGTATCCTTGTTGGTCTTCAGACAACAATTCTGATGGCTAAAGAACCAAATGGGACAGGCGAAAAAAAGAAAAGAAACACAAGTTTGTTTTTCATGTAGCGATCAGACAAGTAGGCTGAGTTTAAACTAAATCTGAAAGCTGCCTAAGTGGGTGGGACAGGCTGAAAGGATAGAAAAAGGTGAATTTGAATTGAAACACAAGATATGATTTACATTATGCTGTTAATGTCTGTCGAACGAGCTAAAAGTGTGTGGTTTGATATGATAGCAGTAGAGGGGAACGCAAAATTGTCCACAAATGATTAAAAACTGATGAAGAGTAAAGTTAAGGTTCAGAAATTCTGAGTCAAAATGAGATTTCCAGGCTGTTCTGTTACTCTACCGCTCTGCTGTCTGAGGCTTAATGTAGGAGGCATGTGGTGATGACTCCAGTGCAGTTTAACTCAAATCTGTTGCACAAGCCATTGTTTCCTTTACATTCAATCAGCAGCAGTTGCAGACCTCAGCATTAGTCATCATTGCTCATACAGAAAAATTATCTTAAAAGCATTTACTCATCTTGAGTTTACACATAGATTAATTTAGTATATTAAGATTAATTTAGTATATTAAAATAATTCTATGAGTTTTTGAGGTTTAACAGTTAGTTCATTTTAATCTAACTACTCCAGCTCTGACTGCATCTGTACATCACTTTAGTTTAAAAATTAACTAAAAATATCTCATTGAGGAGGTTTTGGGTTTACGTGTCTTCTGTGTAAAGAAATGTGCCTGCTTTATCTTTTATCTCCCGGGATAAAAAAAATGACCTGGACAAAATTTGGCAACAGGTTTATCATTTCTACCCCGAGGCCAGCGGTGAGGAAGCAACAGCTAACAATGATCTCTTCCTCCACAAACAAGGACAGCAGCAAACAACGTGGCACGCGATCCGACGCTGAACAATGAGAAGCTCGGCAGGTGTAAAAGAGCCCCGGCGTTCACTGCTGAAAATAGACATGAAGACATGTACGGCTGCATGTAGTCAATGCAGTGTAGACTAAAGTAGTGTTTGTCATGAAGCTGATAACTTATTTTATTTAGAAAATTCCTCCAAACTTTTTACTCTTAAGTCATATGTGGACATTTCTCCTGAAAAAGATGTGTTTCCCCTTCAATCACTCAGCGAGGCCTGACAGCCAGACAGCTGAGTTTGTAACAGGAAGGTCAGGGGTAAAGTCCTTCGACCAGCAGGGAAAATCCAGCGAACAGAAGTAAATGAGAAATATGAATATTACAACGGCAGGAAAGGTTCTACTTCACTGATAAGAAGCGAAAACATTATTTAGTACGTCAGAAAATTAAAGCCCAAAGAACCTGAAAGCTGAGTGGAACAGCAGCCACAGCCCAGTGTGTGACTTTTGACATCGATTTAAAGGGTTAAAGCTTTTTAAAGAAAAGTGGTATTATGACATGATATATACAACTTAACAAAAATACTTTATCACGGCACATTCATTTGTCATGTTGGGAGACACACAAGGGTTAAAACCATTTACAGTGGCTTCATGCCATTCAGCTGTCTTCCATAGAAGTGTGAGAGTGAGTCAACGGGAATTATAACAGGATCCAGAAGCTAAAGAGATTCGAAGGAATTCAGCCAGCTTCTATTTTACTTACACCTGCTTTTCCTACTGACACATTAAAGACCTTTAAAGCTAAATCGCTATAGCTAGTTATTATTTATCGTTTCTCTTTCTAGTCTTCTCATATTCTGAGTGTCTTGACCAAGCAGCAAGTAGGAAAAACATAGTTTCCATTTGCCAAATATGTAATCAGCTCTATTCTGACGATAATTTAGCTTTATTTTGAACTTGTGTGGATTAGCAAACAAAGAAAAGGACTTGTTGGCTTGGACATCTCCTAGCTATCCAAAACCTGCTAAAACAGTTGGTATAGCATATCATATTGTCTTGAAATGAAACCAGTATAGTTTTACATGATATAAGTTTACGTTTATGTAGCATGCACAGATATGTCTGACACTAAGGGTAATAAAGGAGCTACTTTAACTAACTTCAACAAGAAAACTGCTTCAGCTGAAGGCGGAAACAACAAATTGAGGCAAAAAGTCACCATCAAGCACAAACAGGCTACGGAGGCATGCAAGGAGGAGATATAGAGCCAGCTGATGTGTGGGCCGAAGTAATTAACTCAACTGAACATCGCTGGAGCGCTTGCTAGCTGCACTCTATACGACAGGAAAAGCAAACGATGGATGGAAACTCCTGATGTGGTCACAGTGAGGAAAAGGAAGACTTAAATCAGCAGGTTAAAAAACTCGACCCGAGATATTTTTATTTTACTCTACATTTGACTTCTGTTGTGTCACTACTGTTGCTCCCCAACGCTGAAGCTTCTGTTACCTTGTTACAATAGATTCACGCTTTGAATTAGTTAGACAGCAGCTCACACAAGCTGGATGCCGTCCTTCACTTGATTTTGCTGCCTGCAAGCTGGGAACATCAATAAAACACTGTTAAATATTATTTTTCTTTATCGTCAGAAACATTTTAGTAAATTCCATTTAAATATTGTTATTTTATTATATTGTTATCATTTTGACTCTACAGAGCCCAGGCCAGCAGACTAGCCCAGCAGTCAGACTGATGTAAATCATGAAATACTCATTTGCATGTCAGCTAAGAAATTTGTCAACTCCAGCTTGTGGATTCTTTGGGATTCGTTGATTAGACTGTAATAGACAGTCTTTGGATGCTATACTTAAGGAAATGTAGTGGAAATGCTTGTTAGGACCAGTAAAAGCTCTCAAAGCGGTAGGTGCTGCATCTAAATATTTGTATATAACATACTGGCGAAGTACACTTAACTGTAACTGACAAATAAAGGACTAATAGGATAAAGAAGAAGAAATAAAATAGAGCACCTCATGTAAAATGAAGTACTTCCTAACTGTACGTCAGTAAATGCTCTGCCCGTATTTACTGTCAACCATCAGTACTGCCGTACTGAATAAGCCCTAACAGCTTTTTCATTATCATCCGCTGCATGAAAATCATCAACGTGTGACTCAGTATGTAAAGGTGGAATTATGATATTTGCATGATGCTTCAGATACAGCTATAGCAACAGGGTTTGTGTATATCTACAACCTACAGGGTCCTTAGTTGGTCTTTCTGAGGTTTCCTGTAAAAGCTGAGCTGGATAACCTCTGAAGGCCTTGAGGTAAATGTGTTCATAATAAATGTCTTAATATCCCTGTCAAATGCAGCCATAAAAGAGGTCCCCGCATTAAATAAGACAGCTTTACCAAAGTCCTTCACGCACACACACCGACACACACTGCAGCCTTTAAAATGAACTGCCAAAACAGACAGGAAATGTGTGGGATTGTCATTACTGAGGATCCTCTTTGCTTCCTTCATCTGAATCCTGGTCTGTGTCAGTGTATATATGTTTGCTTGTGTGTGTGTGTGGGTCTGTGTGAGAATGCCCAACTGTTTGCCGTGGACCATACAAGCGAATGCACGCACGCAGACCGCGATCAGCCCTTCTTACAATGTGATGTAATTCAGTGGTATACATGAAAAGGATGTGAGACTTTAAAGCATGTGCGGGTGTGCGACTGTGGGTGCATTATGTCTGTCTGTGAAACAGCTGCTCCATATAAGGCAACCGGCCGTTATCAGCCGCTATTACACAGAGTGGAAATTATGCAAAAGAGATGTATTTGAGCGAAGGAGCGAAACTTCCTCAGTGATGTCCTGTCTGTTTGCAAGAGCTGGAAGAATCGAAGAGAAGCACATGGCCCATACTTCATGACTGACTACCACTTTAGGGTAGTATAAGAAATATAATAATATATAATATATAATAATAATAATATAATTCTTCTTCTTTCCTTCAGGTAGCTGTGCACTGAACATAATGGTGAAAAAAATAATGAATTTTGCACTTCTTACACATATTCAACTCTTTGTTTGTTTATATGCCACAGATTCCACTGTGTTTCCAGTCAGGATTACAAAACTTTGGGTTTCATTTGCTTGTCCTTCCAACTGTCATTACAATAAGTGTTTGCATACAGACAGATGCTTTCAGGCAGGTAGATATACATTTAACCAGTCTGTCGCTGCGTGAACACGTGATGCTCTTTGTCTGTAATAAACCAGTGTAATAACCCACTCCACCATCCTCTTACTGGCCACAGACAGACCTCAGTGGCACATGCAAGGCCAGTGTGTGTGTGTGTGTGTGTGTGTGTGTGTGTGTGTGTGTGTGTGTGTGTGTGTTTCTTTAAGCATAAAAGTTTGTCTGTATCATGCCGTGTGTTGTTGGTAATATGCACTAAAAGGAATCTGGTGGAAAACAGAGGGCTCTCTGTTTATGTGTGACTTTATGTAAAAGGTAGACAAACGAGGAGGACGTTTTATAAGAGAAAAGGAGATGGCCAACTGCTCTGACCACAGGTCTGCTGCCCTAACCTCAGTCCTCTGTGGTGTCTATAAACTCCAGCTTTTCTCAACTGTTTGCAGATTCTCTCGACCCAAAAACCAAACGTGAATCACAATGAGCTCAGATTTGAGTGAAACTAATGTGAGACAATAACATTTGAGCAAACCGCAATAACTGCCAGTTCGGTACGATCTGCTGATTTGACTCAAATTATATTCGCGCTACTACACGGTGAGGCTGGTACCATTGTGCACACGCCGTATGGAAAAACAGCTATGTGTGGAGTGGAGATTTTAAGGGCAATAGTAATGTCTGTGAAATCAGGTAACACAGGTAAGAGGTCGCTCTCAGCGCCAACGCGGTTTTCAACAATGACGTCGTCGCAAAATGTGGAAGTTGAGGTCTAAGTTTAGCCAAATCGACCAGCAGATCCAATAGGAACAGGCACTCTGGCTACCGATTAATCCTCAGAGAAATTTTATGATCATCATTTGGTCTGTAAATGTCAAGAAATATTACAAGCAGTTAAAAAGATCAAACAGAAAATCTAAAGATCCTGGAACCAGTGGATTTGTTGGATTTGCTGCATAAAAAAGGACTTATTATTAACAAATTTCTGGTGACCAGTTAACTCATCATTATCTTAGCATTAACTATCAGATAAAACAACAACTCTCAAATACTTTCACTTCAAACCAACAAGTATTCCCTGGAAAGCTGGAAACATTGGATTTTTTGGTCTGTGCTTCAATCCTTCGCATCAACGATGACATGTTACTCAAGTCGCTCCTGACAGGGATGGCTACCAGCTTTCATGACAGCTCAACCATCACCAACGTGTGCAAACATGCGAATGAGGTCCTTATTAAGACGCTGAATGTTCAGTTCTGTTTCAGCGAGCACGTGCAGCATCGGCTTTGCATTAACAAATGACAAATTCTGCGAAATGTGAAGACTTTCTGAAATCTATGTCTCGGAGGAAGTCTGTCAAATATGATAAATCATTTCCAGCCGCAAGAGTACCGAATTTCTGATGCGCAGAGTCAGAAAGTTAGACTGTTAGTAAACGCTAGCTTGAACTGGCCAAATATGTGCCACATTTGTGCGTGCCTAAATGTTCATACAGTAAACTGTTTAGCTTACTTTTATTACAAAATTAAAAAGCTTTACTGTAATATCGTAGTCCATGACAAAGTTCATTTATATGGTAGTTTTAGTCAAAAGACAAAAAGGGTAGTTCTGTTTTCAAGTATTCGTATTTTTAGGGGTGGTAACAATTCTGAAAACGTCACTGTGCTGTAACACGATACCTGTACAGAAGTATTAATGCTTACTGAAGCATGATGACCTGTTGACTAAAGGCGACAAAGGGGGGGAAAGTGCACCGGAAATAAATCAGTATAATGACGTTGAGCTTTTCTCTGTGTTCTAACCGAGTGATCGGGAGAGTGACAAAAGATTTTAGTTTGGGGGGGTTTTATGCCAAGATATGAACCAAACTCCCTGAAGTACTGTTGTGCCTGTAGATGTTGAATGGGAACGAGGACTTGATAAGAACAGGGAACGATAAGCACAATGACCCTACCCCAACATTAAAATGTACGCAAAGAAATTGCTCCCACTGTCTTCCAGTGTAAAGTGCAGTAAATGTTTTGTAAATTTCTCTAAAATTTACAGAACTAACACTTTAAAATACTCACAGTTACAGAGTTCGGTCCAAACATATCAGGTATTTGTAAAACCAGGAGGACATGAAAGTAAATCATTATGCAAAGAGGGGAAAATATCAAATCTAATGCATCGATGGGGATTTTCAATACTGCCATCATGATCCTTTGTACTATTCTTGCAGACTATTCAAGGAAAACTGCACACCTTCCTGTATGCTACTTCCACAAACTACAAATGATTTGTTGTTTCTTTTCCGAGAAATGTGATGTAGCTACTGAGGTGCTACCTGCAAATACAGACAATCTGACACACAAACCCATTAATCCACCGCGAGGACCTTCAGACATGAATCACTGTTGGATAAATGTAGTTGCCTCCGGGCATGTAATTCCACTTCATTCTGACACACCCCGTCTGTTCAAGTGGCAGCTAGCTCCTGGCTTTAGAGCTGCACCGTCATGCCCACACCTGCACTCTTTAAACTCAAAGCTTTGTGCAGCTCCAGCATGAAAGTGGACTGCAATCTGCAGGTCCAAGATTTATAAATCCAAATATTTATCTCAAACATGGTTTTCCAATAAACCATATTTACAGTGTACATAAAGGTGCATCACCCCAAATATTTGCCCTGTTTTACACCTCTGCATTGCTCAAATGTGCTTCTGATTGGTTAAAACAGAGCAATATGCCATATTTTGGATCCTATGAATACCGCTGTGACACAGAGTGGCATCAAAGGAAAAGCAGAAATATTTGTCTCGTGGGTAAGTTATAGAAGGATGATGCGCATTCTGGTTATCTTGCGGATGTGGGCTACTTCTGGTAAAGACTTGGCACTGATGATAAAATGAATGAATACCAAACAAAAATCATTGTGTGACCTATTTTGTTTCAACCAGATCAGCAAATGGGGCGCCATCGCAGTGCCATCACAGCATCTACAACACTGGTCAAACAAAAGTGCCCACAGTGGGCCAGATCTGCAGAGTTATCTCTAATTAAATTTTACCCATCACAAGGAGCCAGCCTGTGGAAGCAGCTGTTCTCTGTGAAGACGTTTTTTTCTGAAGTTGACAGAAAAAACCCCTCAGATGATAACAGGGGCTATCAGCATCTTTCAGCTTCAAACAAAATACTTTTGTTTGTTTGTTTGTTTGTTTCAATCCTTTATCTCTAGCACGTATTTACCATATAGGACAAAAACATTAACAAGTTAATTTAATCAGTGAAATAAACAGCTGATTAGATAATAGCTAAATATAAAATGCGGTCTACGGTCTACTTAATGTTTGACAAGAAGAACAGAGCGAAACAGAAACTTGGGTTGGACGCTGCCACTTCACTCTTAAGTCACATTTTCCGACCATACACGTGGGAACGTCCTACCCTGTCCACTGACAGCTCGAACGATTGCATAATTCACCCACCAAACCTCGCACTAGTTTCAACACTTTCAGATCAGCCAGCATTTTGCTTCCTGTTCTATTCTGCTCAATTTTGATACTTTCTTTATACCCTTCAGGGTACTTCTGGTCTTCGGTCCTCGACACTGTAAAAGACAACGCCTCACTTTTGAAAATGGAAAGATTTAGGTCTGATCACGCTCTATTGAAAACAGCCTATAAAAAGGCATTGAAACTATGTTTTGGGCGTATGAATATGCATTGTGAAGTGTTGATTCCAGGGCAGGAAATGGAGCCAGAATGTTTTGTTGGTCCATGTCATATGACCACAGAGAAACGGAGAGACAAAGACCCTCTTACAAATCTTAAAGAGTAACCCAGCTCCTATGCAGTGGTGCTCTGAGGCCGAGCGCTGACACCAGCATGCACACAAAAACACACAGGTAGCTGTGCTGCTTGTGTGTGGCTGCGAGATGACACAAAGTCTGCATGCTGACAGCGAGTTTAAATGGTGTAAACAGCAAGTACAGACAGCTGAGCTGAAGTGAAAGTAAAGACTGCCGTCTTTGTAGAAAATAGATTTGGTTTCCGACTCTACTTTAATGGTTTAACACACTTTTATCATGAGTTGTTGTGGAAAGTCACATAAAGCTTGTCACTAACACGCACACACAACCAAACTTCCCTTCCTGACAGTACTCGGGGAGCTTGAGTTCACTTTAGTTTCATGTGTTCTTGCATTTAGCCCAGAGATGAATTTGCATGCACACAGATGCACATCACCTTTACTCTAAACCACCACACCAAAAAAAGGCCAGATCACTGAAGGCACAGCCACTGACTTCCTCCTTCTGCAGGTACAGTAGCATTATCTTTGAAGCCACTGGCCTGTAATTGCACCAGTGCTCTGTTTACTTGCCACGAGGTACAAAAAAAAACCATCTGTCTGGTGGAGGTACAAAGTTAACATCACTTAGTTGTGATTTTTTAAAAATCAAAATATGACAACATAATGCTGTCACGAGCAGTTTTAGTGCCTCTTTCTTCCCCTAAAAGGCTTTATTTGCTTCTCAATAATGAGCAGCAGCTATCCACAAAACTGGCTGAGTATAGAGTGGAGTTTGTGTGGTTGCACGGATCTGTCATTCTTTTTAGTGACCCTGAATAAATTACATGGAATATTATCTGCTGAGATAAGAGAGAGAAGTTATGGCTTGTTTATTACAGGCTCTTATTAAAGTACCACCACTTCGTTTCATTTGCCTGTAATATAACACTGGCTGTGGCTACACGCACTTCCTTTATTTCTGTGAACGCAACATTTTATCAATAAAAGCAGCGTTTTTTCTTTTCTTTTCTATTCCTGGGTCTTACCTTTCCAAACTTTTGGTGTTGCACATAAAGCTGTCCCTCCTTAACGTGGGTGTCCATGCCCCCCAAAAACGCTAAAGCCCGCCGTCCTCCACAAAGATGAAACTGGACTTGAACTTGACAGAAGAAAATCACCTTTTTTTTTCTTCTTTCACCCCCTCAACAACTTCTCTCTTCTCTCACTTCCGCTCCACAGGCCTTAAACCGTGTTTATCGCGACGCTCGCGCGCATGTAACAGTGTCATGGTGATACTAGAAGAAGAAAAAGTTCCAAACTGTCACCGAGAAGTCCTCACAAACTTAATGTCCAAATGTTGTCGGCTGCTTTGACTATCTGTCGCTTCTCACTCCTCCTGTAGAAATGGACCAATGAAAAGCCGCGCTTATACGACAACGCGTCACTTCCGGGTATCGGTTTCACAATAAAAGCGCTGAATAATGTCTTTTGACTTCATGCGTATGGTTGCAAAAACCACAAGAGAAGTTTGCTGTAGTTGTGTGTAGCTTCTCCAGCGGGTGGAAAATGTTCCAAAGATATTTAGATAATTAAATATAGACAATTTATGTTGGTGGTGGGGGGAATTTTTTGTATTTGTTTTTTTTGTATTTGTTTGTTTTTGCACTTAAAAGTGTGGAAATTGTTTGAGAACAGCCTGCTGAACCCAGTTGTGTCCTTATCAGCTCCCCCCACTGCATTGCATCAAATATTTGTTGAATACTTCATTAGAAGTGTAAATGATTATTGTTTTTAAATTAAAACAGTTTTAGTATACACACGGCAAAGTAAAACAAACGAGCTGAACTCCTATGACAGTAGGCTTTACTGAAAATCTTGCTGTCATATCAGTTCACAATGTGCTTTATGTTGATCGTGAATTTGAAACCGACGAGTCTCCGGAATGGGGAAATGTTTATTCTAGGATCCTCTAAAAGTGATATCCACCAGCCCCCCAAAAAAGAAACTCTAGTCAGGAAATTTCACTTCTCAATTTATGAGCTTTCTCTGTAAAACATGGAAGATCAACATTACCCATGAAGAATCATTATTCATGGAAGTGTGAAAAACACGGGGAATATTTATACATGCTTTCTTACTTGGGGGAAAAAATGAGTTTTACTGTTAAACTGAGTTTTTTCGCCCGTAGCGCACGTTTATTTTGAAATAATAAGTAACAACCGGTATTGTATTAAATGTGTTATACTTGTCGCAACTCACTCCCTTCATCTGAAGGAGTGAGCAGCGTGGTACGCGCACGGAGCCGCTCATCTCCTTCTCTCCTCCCACCTCCTCAACCTTGTGTAACATGTGTGATAGAAAGCTTTAGTGGCTCATTAAAAATATGATGAACTCATATGGTGATTGATTAGTTTGGGATGAGTATTTTTGGCAATTACACAAATTTGGGTTTTGGTTAAAAATTAAATCCCATAAAAAGTTCATAAATACATTTACAAGCGACTGTTACTGTTCATTTCAAACCACCCAGCTTTCTGAGAGCTCAAGATTAGCACTTAAAATACTTAAATTACATAAACATCACAGGAATTGTGAGTGATGCAGGCTATGCTGGCAGGAGAAGCTGGCCCCCAAAATTAATGCTTTGCAGATGCCTCCTGCTGGCTTGCAGCGCCCCAGTTTTCAGCCAAATGGCGCTAAATCGCTCAATCGTGATGTTTAAACTATGACTCAGACGCAAAATGGGTTTTTTTGCTGGCTCGTGTTCCTTCACAGGTCAAAAAAAAACCCTGTACTCCTGCATTGCATCTTATTATTTAAACTTCAGCAGACTGCCTCACATGCTGGCGGAGTGCATATTTTCTTTATGCACTCATTACAGAGGCATGATGCCACTATCAGGCCAATGCAGCTTCTCTCTAATAGTACCGTCCTGTAAGTTATTGCAGGATGCAAACACTCGCGTGTAACTGTTAAAGGGAGATAAGAGCTGTTGCTAAATGTTATTTTTAACGTCTCTGTAGGGAATCTAATTGTAGCGTACATCACGTGTTTGTTCGTGTTCTACCTGATATTGTTTTCGCATCTGTCTCCTTGAAGGCCCCTGGTTTGTTTCATGATTGTAGCCCTAGGCTGCTGCTGAATTTCTCAAATAGAAAGACATTGCTGCCATCTACTGGTCATTAGTCATAATTACAGGTTGGAGGGCGTTCACCCTCTGCTCTCGCGATATCTGCGCAGTTGCCCGGACCAAAACAGGAATTGAGACATGGAGCGAGTGTTCGGCGGAGTTGAGGGGTGAGAATCAATTAAAATAAGCAGTAAAACTCTTCTAAGTTTATTGTGATGAAGTGTCACGTAAGGCTTGTGTGTATTACAGGCATTTATTCAAGTTTTTAGGTCAATTAGAAAGTGAAGAGTTTTCTTAACGGCTGTGCGCGAGTATGTGTGTCTCGTGATCACTTCTCTTTTGTGGGCTGTTTCTGTCAGTTAAAATGTCATCATTTATTTTTTTTTAAAAGTATGCTATAAATACGTATTTGTCTAAATGAGGTTTGTGGGGCCTTTTTTGTGGATCTATTTAAATTGTGTGTGTGTTTCTATCAGGGAAGATGCATACAATGGTCTTGTATAGTGATGTCTAGTTGCTTTGGTGGTTAGCAGCTCCGTTCATGTATTTGTCAATTCCTTATTAGGGGAGGAACGCACTCCAAAGCAGTGTTGTTGTCAGGGGATGGGAAGGTGTTGGCAGAGACGGCGGGACCATCCACCAACCACTGGGTGAGCGGAAGTGCTGATGGAGGCAGGTGGAGAAATTTGGAAAGGGGAAAGAGGGGGCAGATGGTGGCCGGATGAGGGGTTTGCACATTAAATAGACTGTCTTTATACTTGTCTTCTGAGTGAATACATTGTTACATTGTGTTATACTGTAGCAAGTTCCATTTATTTTGCAACACTTTTTGTCTCTCACAGCTGGTCGGCGTGGACAAGTGTATCTCAACCATCGACGACATGGTCCAAAGAGCCAAGGTCGAGGCGGGGCTGGATCCAGGCACGCCGTTATACTCCCTGGTCAGTCTGGCTGTGTGCCGGTGCAGGTTGCTGATTGATATAATGTGAGCCCTAACATCTGATTTGTGTGCATCTGCGTACGCAGGGCATGTCTCTGAGCGGAGGCGAGCAGAAGGATGCCATCGACAGACTCATCGCTCTCATGAAGGAGCGGTTCCCCAGCCTCAGCGAACGTTACTTCATCACCACAGACGCCATCGGTGCCATGGCCACGGCCAGCAATCGAGGTAAGCTGCCATTTTCTGTTCTCGCTTCATACAGCAGCCAGTCCTCAGCAGGAAGACAGAGCTGCCCCAACCATAAATGTGTTCATGTAACAAACACAATGACACTGTCCTACGGTATGATTGTTAAATATTTGACATAACTTGTGTTTAAGAGCTGCTCTTAGCCTAAAATGTTACAGCAGGTCGCAGTTTAATACTTTACTGTTTTAGGTGTGGCTCTATGTATCATCTTTACTGTCTGACCCTGAGCTTTATGGCTTGATGGTATCAGCATATCAGCGTTATCATCAAGATCTTTGTCTTCAGGGGGCATAGTCCTGATATCAGGGACCGGATCAAACTGCAAACTAGTCAATCCTGATGGCTCGCAGATCGGCTGTGGGGGCTGGGGTCACATGATGGGCGATGAGGGATCAGGTAACTATGTCGGAATATGTGAATTATTCATATCTTTATAGATCAGACTGAGCTATCTGTCCATCTTCCCAGCCTTCTGGATAGCTCACCTGGCTGTGAAGACGGTGTTCGACGGCAAAGACAAACTGGTCGCTCCTCCTCACGACACCACGCATGTTAGAAAAGCCATGGAGGAGTACTTCCAGGTCAGAGTCCCAAAAGTTCGGAGAGATGTGTCGACATACACAGCGATACCGTCTAATGGGTAAAACTCTGTTTATCGTAGGTGTCAGATCTGATGGGCATGCTGCCACATCTCTACAGAAACTTCCAGAAGTCTCATTTTGCAGGGTTCTGCAAGAAGGTGGCTGAAGGTAGGAGGGTGTAACTCCCTGGTCTGCTTTGAAATGTGAAAGATTAAGCGGTAAGGTAGAAGTCAGACTTTGTGTGTGTGTGTGTGTGTGTTAAAGGTGCCGAGGCAGGGGACGCTCTCTGTCGTCATGTGTTTGCTGAAGCTGGACGAGTCCTGGCAAAACATGTAGAAGCAGTCTTACCTGCAGCGCAGGAGGTAACACACCCACACAGTCACGTGCTGTCACCTGTTTGTGATCACGTTTCTCTGAGTCGCGTCTTCTTTTATTTTCCTGACAGCCACTATTGAGCGGCGACCTCGGCCTGCCAATCCTGTGTGTGGGCTCGGTGTGGAAGAGCTGGGAGCTCCTGAAGCCAGGTCAGTGTCTCCATGGACCCTCATCATGAAACCCTTCAACTTATCCACTTCCTCTGCCTGAGTAGCTTCTATCCTGAAGAAGTCTGAGATTCTCCGTCTCTCCCCAGGTTTCACTGAAGTCTTGGATAAACTGGCATCATCTGACAAGCACAAGGGTCATTTCTGCAGCTACAGCCTTCTGATTTTGCAGCGGTCCTCGGCGCTCGGTGGCGCCGGCCTCGGAGCGCAGCATTCAGGTGCTACCATAGCCATGGATTATGCCGCCAATGCCAAAGTCTTCTATCAACACACCTTCAGCAGCAGCGCATGAGAATGAGTTGCAGGAAGACTTGCCGGCCAGTTTTTTAATTTTTAACGTGATTGTTTTGCACTTGATTTTGACACTAAAGAGTCAGATCTCAGTATGCTCATGTTAATTTTATCGTACTGTGCAAAGACTTTTTAATGCTCGTTTGCATTTGTGATTTATAATAAAAATGAGGTTGAATTTATAGAAGATCTTTGCATTGTTGTGGATCATTTTAGACTGATTGATGTGGGCTTTCCTTCATCGTGTTTACCTAAATTTCATCTAGTTTAGTGTCACATTTAGAACACTGAGGCGGGTCACACTTAGAGGCAAACAGCCACACTCACATTCTCACCTACAGCCAATCTAACATCAACCAACAGCCCAACGGTGTCTTTGGAAGAGAATCTGACTACCCAAGAGAACCCATGCAGACACTGGGAGACCATGCAAGCTCCGCAGAGAGGCCTCTGCACTCTGCACTTCGATGCCAGTGTGTAATTTGAAACTGTTACTATAAACCCAAAACTGAAACTACCACAATGAAAGTGGAACAGGCCAACAAATAACAAACATTTTTTGTGACAGTGCAGATGCAAAACAGCAACCTAGAAGATTTTTTAATATAAAGGTGGAGCATTCCACTTTTTAGGGAGCCGTAGATTTGATCACCTTAACCAGCTCCAACTGCATTTCAACTCCTGAGGACAAATATGTAGCAATAGAAGAAGAAAAGTAAAAAAAAAAAAAAGTACCTAAAACATGACAATAAGTATTAAAAAAAATCATTTCTTACAGTCACATACATTCACATTTGAGCCCCTGAAGCAGGGAGCTGTTTGTACCAATTGGCTGTAATTCCACAGTAGAATTCAGTGGAATAAACAAATTCAATTAAAAACATTTGGCTTTCACTCAGAGACACGCTGGACAGTCTCTAGTCTTCAGTTTGGCTTTAATACAGCGATGAAGCACTAAGATTACTCGAGGAGGAACCAAAAAAACCATCAAGCATGCTTACATCGGAGCACCGGAAGGTAAATATGTAGCTTGATGGGGAGTTGGAGTGCAGCAGCAACATGTTGTTGTTCAACTGAAATTCACAGGTTTAAAAAGTCCAACAGAAAAGGAGAATTAAACTAAAACTTTTATTTCAATTTGAAATAAGATCCGATCTTAATTGTCTAACCTAACAGTGGGAAACAACAGACAAACAAATTGTTATTTTTCTTTTAAATAATGTGGCAAGACCCCACCAAGGCTTTGTCCTTGTTTTTTAATTCATAACATTGAGAAACGCGTATTGAAATCCTCACTTGCAGTCCTGTTATTTGGCCACCAGGGGGCAGCACAAACAAGCTGTGAAAACAAAACAAGCTGGCATAAGGTCTATGAGATATATAAGCACAACTACAATTATTATCTTTATCTTTTGGCGAATTTGGAGTGTTGCATCCAGAGTTATGATTTAAAACAAACGATAAAAATCAGCATCTACCTACATTAGTGCATCAGTGGTTATCAGTGCAATACTATAAAAATACCACATCAAGTTCAGGACATCATGGTGATGTAAGTAAATATGAAGCGTGCATACTGTGGCTGAACAAGCTCTTGTTTCTGTCAGGATGTCAGGTTTGTTCACATTATACACTCAGACTGACTATCACAACAAGCTAAACTCCTTTTTAAACCCCCCAAAATGCCCGTTTGTGTTTTGTTTTGTTTTTTTTCCCCTGACCAGACTCATGGTTTCAACAGTGCAGGGAGATTTCTCACCACTTACAAGAAGGACTATGGACCCGTCAGGGAGCGCTACCCACATCTGAACTCCAGAGATGAGGTGAGCGAGCTCCTTTATTACAGGTTGGATGAATTTGTGCACGTATGAAGACACGACAGGTCCATTTTATTTTGTTTGTTGTTTTGAAAGAATAACCTTGAAGCCACGTGGGCCGGCTGTTGGTTTTAAAACTCCTTCCATTAGCAGTAGCACCACCACAGGCCCTCACATGCTGTGCTTTGTCCCCCAGCCTCCTCCTTCTTCTGCCTTCATGTCTTCATTTGGCATCCTCACACCTTCCGTTTCCGTGGCAAATCAGGGCGTTGGCTCCGCCCTGGCGGTACACTGGATGCAGGAGTTGCCAGGGGGACAGAGCTCTTCCTTGGTCAAGAGGATGAAAGTCAGCAGCGCGGTGTTTGTGATGGATGTGGTGGAAAAGGTAAGGACTGTTTGTGTGTTTCTCTCTGAAGCAGGCATGCATACTCAACATGTAGCCGGCAGGTGTAGAGACACTCAGCTTTCTTCTGTTGGCAGCAAACATGTTGCAGCAGCAGGAGGCAAACGATACCAAGACTGAGATTGTCTACAAGGGAGGTTAGATTGCTTCTTTTTTGTTGTTGTTTGATTTGATTCGTGTGGTGTTTGTGTGCTTGAGCTCCAGGTAACAAACCCGTCAAACCAAAGCCTTTGTTGTTCTGGTTTCTAAAATAGCACTCGTGTTCGTGTTTCGTAGAGTTTTCAAACTGCAGCCGAATCCGTGGCTGAATGTAGTGAAACCCACTTTTCGCTGTTTGTGCACATTCAGGTGTGGTTGTGCTGTCTTCCACCGATGGTCCGTCCAGCTGTAATGATTTTCTAAGAAATCTACTGAGAGAAAGTGGACTGCAGCACCTGCTCAGCCCTCCTCAAGGCTGGTCTGCTGTTGACACAAACAAAGGTAGAACAGATTTTTATGACCATAAATCAGGGATGTGAAACTCACCTTGATCTTATGTGTGCCAGGCCAGTCAAACTGCGCTTTGTGTCAGTGTACAGAAGCTTAACTACACATTTAATCTCTGAGGTTTCGATATAAGTAAAGAAGTGCAATTTCAACTTCATGCCCCCGTTTTTTGAAGTGATAAAGAATTTCTTGTGTAGCAAATGAGAGAAATTTGTAACCACGACTTTTTAGGCTCAAATTGTAACTATTAAATGTGCAAAATTACAGAAATCTATTTCTGTATCTGTAGCAAAAGCTCGAAAATGCATGAAAATACAGTTAAAAGTCCAAAACTTGTGTTCTCCTCTACATTTTCCAAAGCCATCCAGTGGGCCGAACTGGAGTATTTGCCGGCCCGATTCAGGCTCCCGTGCCTTATATTTAAGTCATTTAATATGGGCCATGGGCTAGATGCTTTTAGGAAAGCTTGTGAGTATAACCCACTTAGTTTGTGGGCTTAAGTGTACAAGCAAAATTCAATTAAAAAAAAAAAATTAGCCTACTAGGTTATTTTCCATCACCACTACTAATGATCATTCTTTATGCTACGATGGACTTGATGTAACCTCTCAGTTCATCTACTGTGTGAAACAGGAAGGTTTATCTCCCTTCACCCTCGCTTTTAGCCAGCTTTCTTCTAATTGGCTGCCCCTCCCAAACAGGTCATTTGGCTGAGACGACCAAATCAGGGCTATATGACACCATGCACACCCAAGGGTAAAAAAAACCTGTTTAAAATAGTATTTTAAACCAGTCTAAAACCAGAGATTTACATATATGCTATTATAGTTAGACTGGTAAACGATATATATGCAGACAATAAGACAAAATCGAAGTACATTGTTGTTACTGTTGTTGAGTCATGGTGTGAAATATAGTCTCTAAATTGCAGAGGAAGCTGTATTTGAATGAATGTGCTTTGAAACTTCCCATTTAGATGACCAGCACTGGGATAAGAGTGCCTTCTTGTGGGGTTTGAGCGCCTCCTCCCTCCAGAACTCTTTAGGTCAGGGCAGCCGGTGAGGCACAGACACAAATTCCACCTTTTCATCGTGTCCTCTCACGCTCTCTGTGCTATTTTCAGACACTTTCTCCCCTTTCTTCTTACTCCCAGCTGTGCAAGGGGACCTGAGTGCTTTGAGCTGAAAACCATCTGTCAGAGCAGCGCCCTGCCTCAGGCCCACGTACAGCCAGCAACTTACTGCACAGAGACTAGGAGGAAGCTGCCGCAAACAAGAGTACCAGTTCAACTATGGCCCTAAGATACAGAGTGGCCAAAGGAAGCTCTGTGTGAGTAGCCTGACACTTGCAGGCTTTTGCCCTGTGCTTATTCTGTTTATGTTCTCATGTCTGTCCCTTTATCTTGTGTATTTCCACCTAGACTCAGCAGGATGCCTTCTCTGATCGCCCACCTTGTCACTGGTCTACAGTCTGAATCTTGACTCAATACAGATCATTCAGAAAAAAATGTATTTTTTGTATTTTGATTTAGACTTAAAGTGCAGCATGTTAGTATGAAATGTTGTAGAGCTGCTTTGTCCAAACACCTCCGCAGAAAAGGGAGATAGCGGTCATGGCTTTTGTGCGTGAGTCTCGGTTATCTCGCCGAGGTCACAAAAGCTGAGTCGCAACGTAGCAGTAAACCATCTGCTGGCAGGAAGACGGTGAGCTGTGAACTTGCTGGCATCCTCGTGCTGGGCAGAGGCTTACGTGTCCACACAGCTGTGGTGGATGATTTACTTAGTTTTTGGGTTTTTTTTAAGTTAAATAAATGTTAACAAATGCCACAAAAATTCGAACCATCATTCCCCATGCTAACTTCAGTGTCTCTGCTGAGATGAATAAGATTTAATGATTCTGATTGGAGCTCCTGGGGTTCCTAAGGCAACCATTCCCAACTGAAAGAAACCTGAAAACCTGTGGCCCACCTGTAGAGCTGGAAGGCTGCTCAGCATCACAGTAATATCATTTCATGAGTAAATTATCGTAGCAATATTGTGGGGTGTCTAGTGATTCCCATCTCTGCTGTGTGAGCGTGTAAAAATGGACAGTTGTGAAGAAAATGGCTCCTTTCACTGGTCGCACTTTATTAAAGCAGAGGGGCTTCAAGTGGTCTGGA
The DNA here is from genome assembly GCF_057382095.1 of Aulonocara sp. 'chitande type north' Nkhata Bay. NCBI lineage: Eukaryota > Metazoa > Chordata > Actinopteri > Cichliformes > Cichlidae > Aulonocara > Aulonocara sp. 'chitande type north' Nkhata Bay. The sequence continues at coordinate 49,245,120 of NC_141346.1, read as the reverse complement.
GAGGAGGATTTGTTAGGTTAGGTTAGGTGAAGTGCAAAACTAGCTGCACAGTCCAATTAAGCTCTTTTTCATTCTTATGATCCATCCTCATAGTGCTGCACACAGTAGTGTCCCTGTGCAATGACCTTGGTTCCACCTGGGTGCTGTATGTAGAGGGTGTGGTGACTTCAGGGGTCATATATCTCTGCTCCTTCATATCAGCACACAAATCGAGGGATTTGCAGTCTTTGCCGTTCACATTCCTGGATTTCAGGCTCCTCTAGTCTGTTAACATTTCGATCGTCTTCCTTTTGTTCCTGTTTCGCTTTGGAAATGAGCACCGACACAGTCATGAGCTCATTTTCAGGATAGTCACCAAAAACCAATCCTTCATCTCTTTTTCTGCAGACGTAATCCTGATGTCACTCCTCCAGTCTGCTTTCAGATCCACACTGTGAACTTCAGTTGAATTAACCCTTTATTCAAAGATGAAATGTAGCACCATCCTATGCATCTATATATTTTTTATTTACTTGGATATCACTGTTCTGTGCTGCTCTTTAGTTGCAAACCTACCTAACGCCTGCAGGGCTCAGAGTGATTTGAGATGGTTTTGCCCACCAAAGGTCAGCATCAAGCATTCTCCACGTCCTCATGTTTATAAGTGAAAGGTTATCTCCGGGTGATCTCAGACAGTCTGCTTTAAGGGCAGCAGATCAGGTTCTCCAGTGAGGCCAAATGGCATGCACAGCTTTACGCAACAATCAGATGACCGTTTATCAAGCTGATGCTAAACAGACTGATGGTGCGCCGCCTCCTCGAATGCGAAAACAAAACAAATATATTCTTAGACAAGGTACTTTGTGCAAAAAATAAAAGACAAGCTTAAACGACTGAGAGTAAGTGACAGTGAAACATATTCTGGAGTTGAGCGTCGCGCTGTTTAAGCAGTCGCAGCTTTAGTAGAAAGGTTTGCGCTTATGTAACCAAAAACTGGCCATTTGTTAGCAAACAGTCAGTCTAGATAGATGATCATTTTTAAGCAATTAAAAGCTAATAGTGGCTGACCAAGCAACCGCTGCACATTTGGGAGCTGCTCATTTTCAGCGGTATCCATCTACAGCTGGACTTATAAACAGAAATATAATGAAAACCACACGCTGAAAAAGATCCCGTGATATGATCCAAAGCTCCAGAGGGAATGAATACGAATACTCATAAATATCTTGGACGATAGCTCACACGGAGCAGTCCCGAGGAAGTTCACAGTAAGAGCAAAGCGGACATTTGAAGCGATAACGATCTGTGAATTCCCACTGAAATGTTATTCTAACTTTAATAATCTTGATTTTATTCAGTATTCCCTGTAGCTCCGACTTCTCGAGTGTTTAGTTCATCGGCACATTCCCATTAACTTGGCCACGTACGTTGACCTCACTTATCGATCCGTGTTATGATCCAACTTCCACGCTCTCAGACTTGAAAGAAAGTTTGGCTCAGGCGATTAGAGGATCATTAGGGGGTCCTTTTGTCCCTCTGTGGGGGGTCACTCCCACTAGGTTTATATCTGGGACTCTCCACCATTTGACCTTAGAACTGAAGAAGCTTCTCGGATGAGAGGTGAAACGTCTTCAAGCAACTTAAAGAAGTCCAGACGCTTTTCTTTGCAAGCTCCTTTGACTATGATGACCTGGATGACTGAGAACCTTCACAGACAAAGAAAGTGAATATCGTCCTGAACCTTTGAAATAAGAACCTTTACAATGAACTCAGCTGTGAAACATTTTCGATATGATTTTCTTGGACTGTTCAGAATTATCACAGGAAAAGTCACGTGTGTGTACAGATTAAGAGAAAAGGGGGAAAGAAAAAGAAAAGCAAACAAAACATGTCTTTAGCTGCTTTATTCAACTTTTTTCATCATTTTTGTTTATCTTGAAATTCATACACTTTTATTTATTTTCTTTTTTTTTTTTTTTTTTTTTTAACGGCTTCTATCACACAACTCAAAAAAAAAAAGAAAAGAAAATGAAAATCACCAAAAATGATTTCATGTTGTACAATCCACCTGGCGGACATTCCTAACGGCGTCACCAGGGTGTCATTTGACATCTGTGGTCCAACACTGAGGAAGTTCCCCTTTAAACCCACGCTTCACCGTCTCTCACAGAAACCTCGGAAAGCAGCATGAGTGGACAGAAGCACTACCTGTCAGATACTTTGAAACACAATGTAAATAATCTCTGCTTACCACAAAAATACACGAGATCTTACTTTTCCTGGGACAATACTACGTCCACGTTCAAGCCAAAATGGCTGAGATTCAGAGAAAGAAAAGAAAAAAAGAAACAATTCAGGATTACTGGTGATAGGAATCTGGATTTCCTGAAGAGTATTGTCACATGTAACTTTTTCCTACTGGCTCACGATTTAATGGATATTATACTCGCATCAGGGAGAGACACTTTGAACTCTAGACCGCAAAGATTTAAAGTAGAACTTCCTCAAAACAAAAAGTCAGATTCCTAGGGTAGGACAAGACCGGCAAGGATTAAATACTGACCGCCACATCCTCCATACTGCCATCCCCATGGCGATACAATCACCTCTCCCTACTTGCTTCCTCCTACCAACAGGACTAAATGGACACCACAGGCTACTATACCCAGTAGAGAGCCTCATCCTCAAAAACAAAAAATGTGAAGGAAAAATAAGGGGAAGGATGAGATGCTATTTGAAAAACCCGATTTGGATATGGACACTTTATCTGATCCTAAACAAACCAAGCTGACAGAAAGAGGCAGTGGCTGCGTTCCAGACCAAGTACCCCCCGCCCCCGTAAGAAGGATGAACACCTTACAAAAACTGAGCCGTGAACTAAAGCTGTGCACACACACAAAAAGATGACTGAGTTTTTAAAAGATTTAAAAAAAAAAAAAAAAAAAAGTTTGATGTTTGACAATTTTATTCAACTCCTTTATTTAACTCATGATTGGGATACTTGATGAAAAATAAGCATGGATGTCAACACAAATTGGGAAAACAAGTTCTTCTCCATGATGCCACCCATCCATGAGCGTTCGGATCGATTCAACCGGCAGGGAGAGAGGGCTGAGGGGTTTGCACGTGGTTTGGAACAGAGCCGCTGCAGATACAAATAACCATCCATCGTTTAGATAAACATGAGCCGTGATGTCACAGGACATCGTAGGAGCAAACGCTAACGGGTTACTGTGATGGCTTTACAGAGCAACGGCAGAAGCCCGCTGCAGTCCCCTGAAATGTTCATCCTTCTGACCTCAGCAACATAGTAACCTTCAACCTGCTGGAAATGTGTTTTTTGTTTGTTTTGTTCACCCAATTAGACACAAATTAACACTGAAACAAAAAAAAGACTAAACTTTTGGAATTTAGACTTTGTCTTGGCATCACTCCCAAGTAGCTGCCTATTTTTCAAGGGACTTGCTGAGATCTGCATGCTCTGTAAACATCAACAGCGTGGTGTGAAATGCAATGATGAGCTAGCGCCCACAGAAGGGCAGAGCTGGTACTACACCCCCTCTCCCACCCATCCCCAATGTCCCTCAGTTTACAAGAAACAAACAGGAAATAAAAAGATTGAAGAAAAAAAAAAAAAAGAAAACCCCCCACCCCCCAATCGGGCCTGGCAGCACGCCACTGACTTCAAGTGTGTGCGTGTGCATGCTTGCGTGTGAGGATCAGCGTGTGTGCGGCCGTGGCCGCCAGAGTCTCTGAGAATATGAGAGGACTGGTGCATGTGTCTGAGTGTGTTTGTGTATGCATGTGTGTGCGTGCGTGCTGAGGCTCCATGGGGGTGAGGGGGACTCCTAGTATTTCTTCCCCGGGACAAACTCCTTTGCTTCAGGATTCAAGATGCTCTTCCTCTGCAGAGAGAAGGAAACAGAATAAAATTACTCATTTTATCAAGAACCGACAAAGTGAGCGCAGCGCAATCAGACGCATCTGACTCACCGCCACTTCCTCCAGGTTGTTGTGGTGATCGCTGACCGACAGGCCGTTGAGCTGCTGCTGCAGCTGCCCCACCCCCTGGTTGTTGAGGTCGCGCGAAGGGATGAACCAATCCTGGTCCTCCTCCTCCAACATCTCCTGGAAGCAGCGCTCCAAGAATTCCTGCTCCAACAGCTCCTCCTCTACCTGCAAGACAATGACACAGGAAAGGAAATGATAAATAATAAGATAAGCAGTAAAGTGGAACAATAAGTGAAGGCGTGGAAACGTTCAGACGTTACAAATTCACGCTTAAGTCACAAGCTGACAAAAATGCTCAACTCTCGGTAAGAAACCTTGTATCTGATGCAGCATAGGCATCAGAGTTCATTAGTGGCAGGGGAGAGGGGTACGAGTCTGCCAAGAATTAACCATTAAATTAATCTTTAATAACTCTTTTTATTAGCATATCATCCAAAAACATTGTTTTTCAAGTACTGTTGACAAATAAATGAGCAATAAATCCACCTGTTCTCAGGTGAGCCTCTCATCCTGAGGGTGAATAAAGCATTATGTTATCTCAACAGCAACTTCACCAGCAGCTCAGGGCAGAATCAAACTTTCAAATTAAGAGTGGAGGGATTGCAGGATGGTGAGGTTTAAAAACAAAAACAACAACAACAACAACAACAACAACAACAAAACAGGATGGACTGAAAAGAAGAAAAAAAAAAAAAAAAAAGAGTGAGTTGGACCTTCAGGAGTTAAAGTATCCATTTTTGTCACATGTACCTGTCTGTTATACTCCTCCTCATTCTCCATCCACATGTATTCAGCAAACGGGTTGGCGTCACTGTTTTCTCCCGCATGGCCATTGGCAACCGGCTCTTTCCCTTCCTTTTCTGGAGCTCCGCCTCCTGGTGTCTTAGCCACCTCTGGACCGCTCATCTCAGCTGGCTCTGTGTGAAACAAGAAGGCACAGGTGTGACTGTCAGCGAACAGTCTGGATCATCCTGCTACAGTATGCACGCAATCAGACAACCGAAGAGCAAAGCTGCGCAACTCCCGTTCGCTAGCCCACAGCTGGGTCTCATTCTTGTTAGTTTACATTATCATATTTAAAATCAAGGCTCCATTATTTAAGCCTGGGATTCCAAATCGAATTGACCATCAGCATCTCAATCAGCATTGTCGGAGCAGTTTTCCAGCTGTAACTAAAGACGCTCTGCTTATAAAGGAGGAAAAGACAAAAAAAGCCATTGAACAGTAATTCTGCATCTCTCAGGTTATGAGTAGGAAACAGACTGAAAGGCAACACCTGCCTGGACTAATCCTACTCGGTGATGTCTAAAACATTCTTCTGCAACACCCAAATGAGCCTGAAGACTTAATAGAGTCTTTGACATTTTATGACGTTGATCAATAGTTATTTTCCAGGTGGGTGAATTACAGCGCTGCAGTGAAAGGCCACAGAAACACACACACACACACACACACACACACACACACACACACACACACACGCACACACACACACACCGGGTCCAGAGAGACATCAGTAAGACATACAGCACTATCACAAGCCAAACAAACACCCAGTTTTAAATCAGGTTTGTGTAGACCAATGAAAGAGAAAATACAACCAAATGTTAAAGTCAATCCTATTTCCCCACTAAATACAGCTGTTCACCAAAACGTCTAGCCACATAGGGTTTACATCTAAAGTTTGAAACTCAACGTTACTTTAAAAAAAAAAAAAAAAAAAAAAAAAGAGTTAAATAAACACTGAGACATGAAGCAGAGTACTCAGCTGTGTGCCAACATGTAATCCTTACTCAGAGATGCTGATGCATGTCTTTTTAACTTCGCAGTAATGACATGAGACTAAACTATCATTTAACCCCCAGCCTTACACCCAGTCAACACCAAAGTAGCAACAGTGACAACAGTTCACAACAATTGTGGAAAACTAAAACAGACTTGCATTTGTGGGCTAAAAAGAAAGATAAACGCACTGTTACAGTGATGGATGATTAGATAAGCCCCTTCCCCCACCACCTGGATGGAACCAGTACACAACTTTGCTCTTAACACTTCTTTTTTTCTTAAATTTTATCATTAACAAACAGCAAATATGGAAAATAATGAATACAAAAATAAACAGTGCAAGTATTGTCCCATCAAATCCACAGAAGAGAGGACTTTATAAACCGCTATCTCAGCGTATCTAAGGAAGTCCCATATAAACAAGGCAAAGCCAAACCCAAGTGACGTGATCGGTGAAGAAGCGCAAACGTGTGTGTGGTTATTTTTCTGCAGTCAGCAAAGGCCTACGCATGATTCAATCAAGCCAAACGCAGCGAGTCATCACATGTAACAGGGCCGCATCTTGCAATGTAAAAATACAGCCGTGCTGCTGCTTTAAGAGTCATTAGAAAGACAACAGCTAACATCTGTGTTCAGTACACACCTTTGGCAATAAGATACTTTTTTTTTTTATTATTATCGATCATCACATCCCAATGGGTTAGAATAATTTACCAATACTCTGCAATAAAACTATTCCCTGAACACGTACTAGCATCCAGCTACATCTTTAGCAGATGATTACTTCCACCTGCACTGTGGAAGTGAAAGTAAAAACTGTGACATCACATCAGGTTTTCCCCCTCCATCCAAATACCTACTTCTCCTTCAAAAAAAGGGCAGCCCCTGGATAACCACGCAATTTCCATCTAAAGCTCGAGACTGGACACGGCATCCACACCTGGCCTGAATTTTATCAGAATAAAACAATTCTCATTACAACAACTGAGTACAATGCTAAATTTGTGTCCACACCAATTGGCAACACCCGGGGCTTAAAAATGAAGCCAATGAAGATGTGCCGAAAACAGCAGTTCCTCTAGTGGCCACTTAAGGATGGCTTTAACCCTTGTGTGGTGTTCGTATTTTTGTTACTCAGCCAGTGTTCATGGGTCTGGTGGACCCGCTAGAGTTTTGGCTTTCCAAATTAACACTAAACAATTTTATGTTAAATTACTCAACAGATGTTTACTTCATCCCAATTACAAGACATATGAACAGCAAACATGGTTAATTTTTTCCCTTTACCTTTGTTAGATCACATTTATGAATTAATGTGCTTCTCGTTTTTCTTTTATATAAAATGTTATAAATAAATCAGTTATAATCAAGTGGAGTGAGTGGAAAGACACAACACAACACAAAAAAAAATAATTAATTGTTTAATTTTTCTTTTGAAAAAAACTGAACACGGGTCTCACAGACCCGAACACCATACAAGGGTTAAAAGCACAATATGGCTTTAAAAGCACAATATGGCTTTAAAAGCACAATGTCTCAATATTTACAGTCAGGCACCAAAACAACTCTATTAATACTCTGTCCTTTCATAAAGACTGTACCATTTAAATAAATAAAATAAATAGGGGTTAATGGGTGTGACCACTTTGACAGTTTTCCCAAAACACTATCTTTCAGGCCTCAGCGCTGCTAAATCTAGTCACTGAATTGGGAGTTTTTCTCTAGTCCATAATGGACTCTCTCTAGTATTTTATTTCCATGTTACTTGGCTACTACAGAGATCTGTATCTGTGCATGGCACTTGTGCAGTCAAAGCACAGAGCTCGTCAATCCTGCTTAAACAGTGAAAATGTATGTAGTCTGTGGTTCAGACGTGCAGCTTCACCTTTATGCTGTAAAACAGGCATCTAAAACAACAGGGGTGTCTGAGTGTAGCCTCTTTCACACGGGATACTTAAAACAGATGATTAAATTCATTAATTAAGCCTAATATTCTGCAGTCATAAGCACTGTTTAAGCTTGAAGCCAGTGGCGAGATCACAAGTATCCAATAATCTATTAAGAAAAGACAGTGAGTTGATGAGATTTGTGCGATTGCTTCTACGCACACAGGATTGCCACTATGATGAGACATGCCCAATCATGACATAATCCTCAGAGTGCCAGCCAGATGCAACAGACTTGTCATGACTCAACTGCAGCCTTGCAGCGGGGGGAGGGGGGATAGAAAAATGATGATCTCAACCGAGCTCTGCTCACAGCTCCGGAGGTCATCCTGATGAAGACTCACTCACTCATTGCAATGTGTTGTGACTTCAAAGAAACTTCACCCATTTCAAAATTCAGCCCATAATATTTCTGCGACACCCGCGCCTGCAGTCCCCGTCTCCCTCAGCACAACAAAACAAACATGTTTAAGCAGAGTGTGACCCGCAGCAGCCGGCCGTTCGACGGACACGCTGTTCCTCAGAAGAGCACACACAAACAAGCATAATCTAAGTAGGTCAGTAGACTAAGAAGAAGAGGTGTGTCTGTTTCTGCCCAACCGTGGGCAACGATAAAGACGTCTAACGATGCAGAGCAGGGACTTGAACAAGGTGAAGAAAAAACAAAACAAACAAAACACAAAGGGAAAAATTTACAAGACAGAGGTTGCAGAACATTTGAAGCCTGTGCGCTAACATTCACTTTTACTGCAGTCGATAAAGTGTTGTGTAATGAATCGGACTTACCATCAGCCAAAGCTTTAAAATAACAGTTGAGACGCTGAAGGGGTGTGAGTATGCAAGCAGACAGCTAAAAGCAGGTAAAAGCCATGAGGTTAGAGCTCAGGTGATATTTTTTCCCACACAATCAAACGAAAGTTATGTTTCCAGCTTCTCAGATTAAACGCCAAATGGTTATAAAAAGTATACTGAATGCATGATCTAAACCTCCAAAAAGTTCAATTTGTAAGAACACCTCTAAGATTAATTTCCAAAAGTTGCCAAGTCACTGACATCATCCCACCCCCACTGAAGTATAACTAACAAGAGTGCAAAGACCTCGCCAGCATGTGATGCACATAGCACTTAACATGTTCACATTGCATAACCATGTGGTGGTTACCATGTAATATTTAGTTAGGCAAGCCTAGATCAGTGTAGAAATGTAAAATGCTGTTCTGCAATCCGGCCACACGGGAGGGGTCAAAAACAAAAATGTACAGAAAGTTTGAGGGGACAGAGTTCAACTTCTGAATCCAAGCAGCTTTATCTTGGAACAGCAATCATCATCAGCTGCAATAGAAGTTTTTGGACTGGATGATAAACTCAATGTCATATTTCTAAGTTGTTGTTGTTTGTTTTGTTTTTTAAGGGAGGGGGGTTGACTCTTCTATGAGCTAAAAACAACAAAACAAAAACCATTTTGCTGGCTTGTTTGTTGTGATAGTGAGAACTTAAGTCTGAAAACTGTATGTACTTTGTGTTGAGTGGGTGGAAATATGCAAAATTAATGACCATTTGACATTTTCAAAGCAAATTTTGTTCTGTGTCAGAGGGGGAAAATGTCATCAAAAAAAAGAAGAAAAAAAAAAGGAGAAGATTATTACTGAATTTGATTTTTTTTTTTTGTCCTGATCTGTAAAACTGGGATATTTTAAGGAAAGAAGGGCTTTGGGAAATTCTATTAACGCAATAGCTACTGGTTCCACATATTTAAAATACTTTTAGTAGTTTTCCCCCCTTGAGGCAAGGAACGAACTGGAAAAACAAACTGCAAAAGTATAAGTTTAGTTACTATTTTTTACATTTTTCAAAGTGGTTTAAAATCAAGCTGAAACAGCCGTTCAAATTCACCTTCAGATCCCTGGAACTGCAACTAAATAACCACTGAAACCTTTCAAATGTCCAAATGTCGGCTTAATAGTCCTCTTGACTCCGTTTGTAATGGATACTTTGTGTACCTGCAAGTGTAAAAATAAACTCTGAATGTCAAGCAGAGACATCCAACCTGCGGGGAGACAAATGCGGGGGGAGCTCCTACAGCCATGTCCAGTTCCAACTGTGCACAATGAAGACTTTGATATGCAAAAACAACCCGCTTCATAGCGGTCCGTGTAGCCTGACAGTCCGTGTGTGTAACAGGAGCTGTGCCGCGGTGGCTTACAGCCTGCTAACGGCTCTAAACCAGGTGTCCGGGCATACCTGGGAAGTTGGTTTAAAGGATTTGGTAGTTTCAGTCGAGGTAATGCGAAGTGGCTAGTTCCCAGCGGCTGCAAACAGACAGAAACGCACAGCTGCGCTGTCAGTGAACGGGCCTAAGGTGAAAGCTACCCCACCAACAACAAAGGGTAGAGGCTGGGTGAAAGAAAAGCTCTTTTTTTCCTTTTAAAGTCATTAAGTGGGTTTCTTAAAACGGCTTAAATGCGAACCACGTATTAAACGAAAATATACAATAAGCTACTAGAACAGGTAAAGCACGCATCTGGGGCAAACCCCGTCTCTATTTGAATGCTAGAGGCCAAACAAAGTGTGCTCCGCTATGAGCTAGCACGCAGCTACAGCATGGCAGCATCACTGAAGCAGGTCAACAAAACAAGGCTGAGCTCCGGGAACAACAGCAGCGGCAAACACGCACACACGACGAAGCTCTAACGTGTAACCGTTCGCGGGTCGCCGTTACCTGGCATTGTGCTCCTGCTGTGTGTCTCAACGCGTAGGGTAACACAAAGTTACTGTCAGTAAACTGCGAGCTCGTCGTGTCTTCTGTGGGGATTTCTCCGCGCTGCGATGCAACGTAGCTCCAGTCAGCTAAATCCTGTTAGCCACCTCGCTAACGTTAGAAAGCTGGGTCGGTTATGTGGTCTGATGAGGCGTTCATCTACTGCCAGGAATGTGGGAATTTGTACCTCACACCAGACAAACTATTAGATAAAAGCAGAGGCGGGGTAAATAATGTAAATCCCATCACCACCAACGCTATTGGAGTCGACTACTGTTAATCTTACAATCTTCTTTACCACTTGATGAGATCACAGATAGGATCAGTAGGAATGTAACAATGAGTACATTTGCTCATTTACTTTAATCAGCTTTAATGTACTTGTACTTTAAGTATTTCAATGCACTCTATATTGTGAGTGCAATTATTGCACTTCATACCCCATATACTATTTAATTTAGAAGCTTTAGTTGCTTATTATTTTGAAAATGATTTGCATTATTACAGCTCAAGCTACTGAGTAATAGAAATCTAATTAAAATAATCAACAGCTTTTAACATTAAAGAGATATACACATAAACAAATCAATAACTATAACCCAATAATTTCATGTATATGATTCTAAATGGTGCCGTTTGACATGAGTTAATTTGCTTAGGTGCAGCCTGTGTACTATTAAGCTTCTTAAATAGGAATATAAATCTTACTTAAGTTAAAGGTCTATAAATACTTTTTTTTCCACTTTGAAAAACAACTAATCATCACAAGATTATGTTTAAATTCTTATGCAGCTCCACTTTTCACTTTTCAACATAATAAATCTGCAAATGCAATAAATCTGTTGCACATGAGCTTGAAAATTGTGATTTTGTAGTTGTATAAGTTATGTTAAAAAAAGAGAGAAAAGGGATTGCATTGGTTCCCTCCAATCCATAACACATGAATACAGCTGACTGCTTTCAACAAAACCTATAATGATGCTAGTAAATATATCTTTTAATACCATGGTAATGACTTCAGCTAAACTTTAGAGGTCTGAGTGCTGACGTCAGTGAGCAAACTGCGACATTCAGCACACATTGATCTCCATTTAAAACCAGTAACAAATGTAAGCAGGGATGCGGAGAGAAAAACAAAGCACCACCATAAAAACTGGTGTTTGTTTATCGTCCAAAAAACTATTTGCAGAAATGCAATAAAACAGATTGCTCCGCCTATCCAAGCAGCTACAACATCTGGTTAAATTCCACCACAGTGTTTCCATTCCTTTTCCCCCCAGAGGTTAATGGTGTGTGTGATTAGAGGATGAATGCCAAGACTGAACAGAATCCAGCTCGGATTCAGTCTGAAATACACAGTAAATCATGGAGCCTCTCTGTTCTGCTGTCAATCCTGAGAATGAAACAAGCAAATGTGAAGGGCGACTTGTTTTCAGCACATCGTACTGAGTGAACTGCCAGTGTCACGACAAGCTCTGGCATCTTTTCTTCTTTGGCCTGCTGTTCGTTATGCTAATTGAGTGACAGCAGCTGACAACAGTTAAAAAATGGTTCCAAAAATAAAATAAAAAATGCATGTGGCTTTTTTTAAATAAAAGTAAAATGGTAAATGGCCTGTATTTGTATAGCGCTTTACTAATCCCTAAGGACCCCAAAGCGCTTTACACATCCAGTCATCCACACACTGGTGATGGCAGCTACATTGTAGCCACCCTGGGGCACACTGACAGAGGAGAGGCTGCTGGACACTGGCGCCACCGGGCCCTCTGACCACCACCAGTAGGCAACGGGTGAAGTGTCTTGCCCAAGGACACAACGACCGAGACTGTCCAAGCCAGGACTCGAACCGGCAACCTTCCGATTACAAGGCAAACTCCCAACTCTTGAGCCACGATCGCCCTGATGTATAAACCACTTAGCCTGCCAATGAACAGGACATTAACAGGCATGCTGTAAAAGCAATTTAAATCCTTTATTATCAACAAATTCAATTCACGTTTTTGTTTAATAAAATTTTGTCAGGAAGCAGTGAAAAAAGGTACAAGTGTCACCACTGGGAAGATCTTTGCAGCAGCCAGAGGATATATGTAAAAATGAAGTCAGCTTCCCCGAAATTATACATTTAAGGAGTAACAATTTAAATGAGAGGTGAACAGGTGAGAAAAGCGGTAAACTAAATGGAATGATATTTTGTAATGATTGTGAAGGCACATGTTTGAAATGTTTGAAATAAAAATGAACTGAACTGAACTGAAAAGTGCCCAAGGAGTAGAGACACGAGGACAACAGGAATTCAGAGTGAATAAATGGCTGAAACAAAAGTTTGGCTCAAACTGCTAACAGTGTGGACAGCAGTAAAATATCTAATCAAATAAAAACAGATTAAATTTAGTAAAGGGAATGTGGGAGATGTTATATTTGTAAGCACCCACTTAAAATAAATTAGCCTGATGTAAGTGTGAAGAGTAGGAGATATAGGGAGCAGTTGAAAGTAGTCTATAAATGGGATAAGTAACTGACAGTGTGTGAGATTACAAGTAACTGATACACAGCTTTAAGTAATGAGTACTGTATATGCAAATGCAGTTTACACTCGTTAAAAAAAATCTAAACATTAACAGTCTGATTGGGGGAGACAGTTTTAACAATATCTGCTGTAATTTAATCAAGTTAAACAGCATAAAGAAGAAGCTACTGATTGTTTTAACCCCGGATGCCCTTCCAGATACAACCCAAAAAGGGATTCGCGTTTTCTCCTGGGAAAGACAGTACACTTGTTAGGGAAATGTATAAACCCTACATGGAATTAGTTCCATTAAACATGAAAGGTGGTGTTGCTGCAGAGGTACGTGAGTCTTTGTGACATGATAGAGGAGCTACATTAAAAAAAAAGCACCACAACACTGAGATTCTACCTGCTAGTTCTATTTTGCTAGTCAGCATTGAGAGCTACAGTATAGATGGCAATCAAAAATCGGGCAGCACTTGAATGCAGCATGTGCACAAACATCTCGAGCTCCGTCACACAGCACCTCTGTCTGTACTCCTGACTAACCCCAGAGACAAATGCCTGCGTGGCTCCGGAGAGAAACGCGCTTCTGGCGCTTCACTCTGGGAAGACACGCTTTAACTGATTTTATGCGGCTCAAAATACTCTAATAATGGACAACATGAGGCCTTTTGTGTCAATTAGCGTGATTTAAAAATAGAATTATTTTAAAACTGCATATGTTCATAAACTTGGCTGCCCTACATTGTAGTTAGGCCACTGTTACTACTGTGGAAGTTTGTTTTTACCACCTTCACAACAGCCCCCTCACTCCTTTTTAGACTAAGCTCATGAAGGCAGGAAGTGCCAGCCTAGTGAGAATTTAGCGTAAAAAAAAATTAACCACGTAAGGTTAATATTGTTTCATGTTTAGCTTTCTTTTTATATTTCTTGATATGAAGCAAACAGGTAGCTTCCCCTTTATCGCACCAACACTCACCACTCAACTTCAAGCGCAAATCGGTGCGGGGGGGCCGCAAGCCAGCTGTCTTGAGGGGTAAAATGCTCTTTTCCGGTCCTGGGTGTGAGAAGAAAACCACACAGTGAAGAAAATCTTCCTATAAACTCCAACTCGGTAAACCAGCGGTTGTCCCCTTGCTCGGTTTGGTTGCGTTATTAACCAAAAAAAGAAAAAAAATTCCCGTTAAATCCACAAATTTTCTGCTAACACGTTGAGAGAAAAAAACAAACAGTAGTCGCGCTCGTCCAGCTGCCCGCTTCAACCATTGGTTGAGGTTTACGTCAACCAAGGCCTCCTGACGACGCTATTGGCTAAAAGTGTAGAAACGCCCGCCCCTACCTCGCCATTCACGCGACTAAAGAAAATACATTACAGCTTTTTTTTTCTTTCCACCATTGTTTTTGTAATTAACATTTCCTAATATTGAATGAAGCTCGCTGTATTTATAATATATATTCTATAATGTATAATGTATAAAATAAAGAAATTACCGGTTTTCCACGTGTAATTCTGACTTTATGTTATTTAATAGATCCAGTCCTGTTTGTCCGTTTAAAATATCTTTATAAAACTGTTATGTTATTTTTGTTGCGATTTCGGCTGCACTCTCGGCCACAGCTCTCTTAAAAAGGTCATTGTTAATGTCAGTTACATTTTGTGCACCGTGTTGTAATCGTTACACTTTGCGACACCTCGCACAGGGCAAAGGTATCAGGGCCAACTCGGCCTTCCCAGTTCAACTCAGACTGCCTGCTGCGCACAGAGCTGAGAGTGAAGCAGAGTTTCAGTGTGCTCAGCGGGCTCTCCATTGACTGTGACACCCTCCTATGAAGGTCAGTGTAGCTGATGTAACATATATATAAACATAGTGATATTGCATAGACGTTCTCTGTGTTATATATGTGTATATATATATATATATATTATATATATATTGTTCTCCAGATCATATTGCGTGATATTAACATATGTAATGAGATTAACTGGGAATTGTCCACTCCCGTGTAAAACTGGAGTGAACTGAGGGAACTCTGAAAACCAAAAAAAGTTTTAGGGCTCAAAATGCGGCCTTGTGGAGATAACATTTAACAACGTGGCTGCTGTTTCATCCCTTTACAAACATAAACTTGAACTTTGTCTGAACACGAGCTTTGTCTCATAAACATGTGCAGGACTAGAGATCAATCACAGAGCGACTGTGTTTTTCAGAGGAGAGGACAACCAACGACCTCATTCGTGTTTCTGCAGGGGTCAACGTTTAAGGGACGAAATGATGTCAGAGCAGTAAACTGTATTTTGTGTGGAAAAAGAAAATAGTGAACGCAATACATTGATCAGTGACTGTCGTGAGTCAGAAAACGCTGTGAGAAATTGTTTTTAAATGTCACTTGCTTGCGTCAATCTACACATGCGCAGCAACATTGTTCCTTTGTGTGATATTACTGAATACACCGCTTATTTATTCAAATGTAAACACTATAATACCCTGTCTATAGTCTATAATAAATATGGACTTTCTAAAAAAAACTTTTTTTTTTCCCTGAGTGCACTTACAGTATAACTGAGGTAAACAGTGCTGCTTCAATGAATGTTTTATCTATTTGGATTATTCAGAGCAGCCACCGCATTTGCATCCGAGCCCATTTCATCTATTTTTGGTCAAAGTCAATGACTCGTGTTCACCCGTTTCCCCCTCGTGCAGTTCTGGAGAGCTGGAAATGGTGTTGGTGAGAGCAGCTGTTGTGAATCAGAAACACTGGTGTCACTAATGACAGTGACATGAACATAAGTGACTTCTCACGGCGTGGTGTGTGCTGAAAACAGAAAATGAGCACTGCCATAGCGTGTCCAAAGGGTTTGAACATTTTCTGTATTATCATCTGCCTACTTATACATAATGCACATAAAATCTTAAGTGTTTGGTTGATTGTTATTTATTGTTTTCCTGATTTTCAACTTAGTATTTTTCTTCTTGCACTTTACTGGAATAGCTGCATATTTCCCAGTTTTTTAAAAAAAAACGTATTTACCCAATACTGGGCCTTAGGTAGCAGCCATGGTGGCCTAATACAGCCTTCGTAAGCCAGGGTGTGGGTTTGAATCCCATCTAAGTGAAAGCAGAGTGGTGCAGCCAGAGCATGCTGGGCCAATTAGCCAGAAGGCGATGCGCTGAATCCATCTTCTGCTAGTGTGATTTTTCTGCAGTTAGCCCTCAGGGATTAATAACTAACTTTGCATGACTAGTTTAAAATAAGCTGATTTTGCTTTTTTCCCACTCACAAATAGAATTTGATCAGGTGGGCGGGGCTTCTGCACTCACAGCCACAGCTGTGTGCCTGAGATGACCATAATGTGGATATCAAGTCTCAGAGACATCATACACAAACACTGAAATAGCAACTTCAGGTCAAAGGGATCACTTTTCCACACGTAGTGGGAGGAGTCATCTGCTTCTGAACACGAATAAGACCGGGAAATTGGCGATCGACTTCTGAAGGAGGAGGACGGCTACATGGCCGGTGTCTGTCCTGCGACAGGATGTTGATGTGGTCGAGGAGTACAAGCACCTGAGCGTCCACAGCAACAGTGGGCTCAACTGAGAGATCAGCAGAGAAGCTCTGTCTCCAAAGGAAACTGAGATCCTTCATAAAAGTGTTTTTGTCGTTCTCTCTTTTATTCTTTGAAACTACATTATAGAAAATAAGGAGTCAGTGTTGTCATTCACAGGCTATTTTTAGACACATTTTTGGTTAGCAGCATTGTTTCAACACTTAGGTTTTTGGCACTCTTAACACCTTGCTGAGGCTGAAAGCAAAGCCTTTTAACAGAATAACATTCAGCCTCCGTGCTCTGCCAACATTTCTTAATCCTGGCAACTTTCAGTAGGAAGGGTGCATTACTCTGACATCACAGCGGAGGGCGACTGTTGCACACAGGGTGGCTGTTGGCCTGTATGACGTGCCCTCCGACAGGAACATTATCATTATTATGAAGTAAGTTTGGATCCAAGTAGAGCAGAACAAAGGGAATATGAGCCTCCCGCAATTATTGAAGGAAGCGGACACAGCTTTAGTCACAAAAATGTGCCAGATGACAGAATGAGCAAAGTCATAAAAACGTAACAGTCCATCATTCAGGTTATGACTTTTGAAAACAGTGCAGTGCTCATGATTTGTGTTCTTTTACACACATTGCCCGAGTTCAAAGTCAGGGTCTGGTTTAGGTCTGATTTCTCTGGCACAGACAGGCCAGGTTTATACACCACATCACTGCTTTTGACTGTAATCACAGAGAAACAGGACTTCACCATAAATCCTAACTTTAACAGATCCCAAACCTGCTACATTATTTCTGCATTTCAGCTTTATGAAAATACATGCATGTGTGTGTGTGTGTTTAAGTGTGTATTCATATCTTTGTGGGGACCAACATTTGGAAGTTTACTATACTTGTGGGGACTAAAATCCTGGTCCCCACGAGTTTGAAGGCATTTTTGAGACTCAAAATGTGGTTTTAGTGTGAGGGTTACAATTGGGTTATGGTTAGGTTTAGGGTAAAGGTTAGGGTTAGTCATTCACTTTTCATGGTTAGGGTTGGGGTAAGGGGTTAGGGAAAGCATTATGTCAATTAGATGCCCCCATAAGATATGAATACCCGACGTGTGTGTGTGTGTGTGTGTGTGTGTGTGTGTGTGTGTGTGTGTGTGTGTGTGTGTGTGTGTGTGTGCTCAGAAGGAGATGCTAGACATAAAATGAGCATTCAAGCGCACCAGATGTTCCCTATAGTGTCAGCTTAAACGCATGTGTGTGCATGTATCTGTCTGCAGCCGCAGCGATCTCTCCTGTGGGAAACATGCAAAGGGTTAAAGAAATGGTTCATGTCCTTGTGATTAAAGACTAAAACTACAACTAAAACTGCATCCAAACAGCACGCAAAACGAGTTCTAGTTTTTGACTAAAAGAAGACATGCGCTTCAGTTATTTTAAAGGATGGCTTGACAGTTTTCAAGATCTAAAGAAAAAAAAACATCTTAATGCTCTTCCACTAGTTTGATTTAATCAAATCAGCTGGACATCTTCCAGAAGATTTTTTTCTTATGATCAGGTTCCTTCTGTGTGTTGTGCACACGCCTTTCTATGAATAGCAGTTGAGGTAAAGTAACACAAAAGAAGCTGTAACTTTTAAACATACCACTTTTTGTTTGACTAACTCAAACTTCTAAGTTTCAGCTAAACTTTGCAACTCAGAACAAGGAATGCAGGTTTAGTCCCCATCGGGAAACAATCTTTTAATGGCTGCTATGAAACGAATGATTACATCCAACAAAAACGGTCTCAGTGGTCACATGGGTACCAGAGTGTTGCTTCAAGACGGACTTGGAAAACTGAGCATAGATGCACACCACATACATCCACACATATATTGTTATAGGAGTTTGTGGTAAAATAACGAGGTACGCACACATTTGCAGAAATGTTCCCCTCTGACTTTTCCCCCTTTTTCCCCCTCTTCATTGGTGCTGCACCACATCCCCCTCCCTCTTCCCCCTTTCCCTCACTTCCCTCTGCTATAAATTTCATCCCTTGTCTTTTGCTATTGAATCATAAATCATACACACACATCCTGTAACACCCCCACCCCCCCATCCCCTGCTCCCTATACTTTTTATTACACAATAGCGCAGACTTTATGTCAGAGGGCAGACATGCTTAATGTGTTTTTGTGTGTGTGTGTGTGTGTGGGGGGGGGGGGGGGGGGGGGGTCTTCCACTCCATCTACTTCAGGCTTTCCTGTGCTCTTGGTCCCCACCCCAGGCTGCACCGGTGACTTAGTCCGATGTAGCTCGCACACAGAAACACATTTGCATGTACAGTTTGTGCACACACTGTGGAACATCAGACACACCCTCACACACAGACAAACAGGACATGACTCGTTAATGCACACACACGCAAAGCACCCAAAACTCTAATACTGGCCTTTATTTTTCTGCAGAAACTCAGAATTCTTGCAATATTCCTGCATGCAGGTGCTTATGATCCAAGGTTCTGTTAGCACTGCAATGAACAACAGGCATGCACTGTGTTTAATTTAAGCATGACTAAAAAAAATCCTCATGTTGTACATTTGTTCCTGAAAGTTTGAAAGAATGAGAAACGGCGTTGCCAATACTGCTGCTTCACTCCCCCTCCAGTTCCCCCCGTGTGTTCTACACTGTGGGCCTCAAGTGTTCAGATTCGGGGGCCTCTTGGTTGCTGAATATACTTTGGCTCACATTTATTATGATTTCCATAGTTTATGTATTGTGCCATTGTTATTTACAATCCTGGAAGCTCATATACACACTGCTAAAGTGTCAAATAATGAGGTTAAAGCTTCATTGCTCTAGATGTTGGCAGAGTAGCCCCACCCACCTGCTTTTTTAAACCTTCTGTTTACAAGGGGCAGCCAGTCAGCAGGAACTTGGCTTTAATAGCAGAGAAACAGCCTGTTTTAGACAGTTAAGGAACTGTTGGCTGCACAAAGGTATATGATAAATAAGGATCAGTAAAGTTACTAGCTTTGAAGCTGGAAATGAGTAGAATATGTTCTCTTTAAATGGAAAGGTCTTGCATGTTCATGCTGCACAATCAGTTTGATCAAAGACACTGATAAGACTGAAGCCAGTAATGCCATCAGCAGTGACTTAGTTTATCATAAAACTTAGTATGCTAATTAGCAACATTAAGAAGAGCTAATAAGATAAGATATAAGACTGATTTAATTTATCCCAGATTTAGAAAATTATTTTCTTCTAACAGTTAAAAAGATAGAAGTTGAGATGATCTGGACTTTCTGGCACGGTAAGTTATCCCATGGAAGCAGACGTCTAAAGATGGCTTTAATACAATACTTGTTTGATACTAAGTACTTGTTTTTTAAATATTCTGATGTGTCTGGCACCAACAGCCATACCATGTTCAAAATCACCTTTCTTCACTATTTTGATGCACGGTTTGAACTTCAGCAGGTTGTCTTGACCATGACTGCATGGTTAAATGCAATGAGCTGTTGTGTTCAGCTGATTAGAAAGGTGCTATAAAAGTGTATCATTTACAGAACACAGCGACCTTGATAAAGGTCATAAGCGAAAGTGAAACACATTAGTTAAAAAATAATGTTGTTATTTATACATCGGGTATTACTGGAGTTTTAACTACTGCTTTCTTCCTGCTGTCATCGGTAACCTGAGTTAGCTGGGTGCTGTGACCAAGAAGGAAAGGAACTGTTGTTACGTGGCTCTTCTGCATCAACATTATATGGTCTGATGTTATCTTGGGAGGGAACAGGTTCTCATTCAGGCCGCGTCTGTGACCGTGAGCTATTTAGAGGAGCTGTCTTAGAATTTGTGTTATGGGTGTGTTTCCTTTGCTCGAGGACTTCCAGGGTTCCAGAGATAATGTGGAATTCATGAGAGGAATGCCACGCAGGGGTTCCTTCCTGTCACCTGACTCCATCACTTCCCGCGCTCAGTTTCCGCCGTCTGAATCTCGGAGGAGAATGGTGAGGCTGACGAAAGGGGCAGCGGAACCCGAGCGAGGCCCCTCTCGTAGATTTGATGATGATCGGGATGAAGCCGACTGCTAAACACAATCGAAATGATGAAAAGCGCAGATCTGAAATGTTACCGCTGATGTAAATGATTAGAAAATTTGCAGGAGCAAATGAACGTGGGCAAGAGATCAAATGAAAGGGATTAAACAAAGAAAGAGTTTGCTTTAAATGTGTGTGTGTGTGTGGGGGGGGGGACATGTGCATGAAAAAAGGCAATAAAGAGAAAGAGAGAGGTGATGGCAGGATCTGTATGGGGCCTCTTGGTTTTTGGGCAGCAAAGGGGAGGCGTGCCAGGTAATGGTTTCCAGACACACACACACTTGCACACTAGTAAGACTACACTCTAATTTGATTTGGAAATCTGACGGGATAAGGGGCGTATATGTGGATGTGTGCGTATGTACCTGGGGCCATTTTTTCCTTCTCACTTCTTGCTTTTTCTGTGCATCTGTGTATCTGTATGATCTGCACGCCTGTGTGAAGAGGTTAAGAAGGCCAGCTGCAATATCAGTGAAAGTGCAAAGATATGAGATTGAGAATGAAAATAGTAAAAAGAAAAAACAGAGAAAAAGATGAAAAGAAGAGCAAAAAGGGAGACAGGAAGAGCTAATTAAACTGTGGAAGGATAGATGTGGAGGAGCGGGTGGGAGGCGAGAGGGCGAGATGACTTAACTGTTCAAAACGACTCCACCCTCAGTCGCCAACGCAAACGGCAATTTCCCATTGGGGTAAATCCCCCACCGTGCCCTGTCATAGCCCTCCTACTTCTGCAACTGGTGTATGCGTGTCTGTGTTTGCATGTGTGTGTGTGTCACCACTTTTCTCTGACATTCCTGTGCAGAGCAGGGAGACGGTGAGCTGAGCTGCAGAGAGGCTGAGCTGCAAACCCAATTCAGAAATCCATTTGAAAGCAACTAAGGATTTTCTTTGTTTTCCTGTCATTTTTCTTGCACAAGCCATTGTTTTCTTCCGATTCTTTCAGAGAATCTGCCTGCAAGTCAGCTGGGAAGAAGTCTTGCATTCTTAACACGGGATTCCTAGAAAAGCATCCTCTCGTTTCCTCCTCTTCCCTTTTTCTCTCCATCGCAAACCCCTGGAGATAGATTCCAAGTTTGCCAAGTTCCAGAGTTTGGGAATATTTTTGTGCTGCAGCCAGGAGCGGCTGAAACAACAGGGGGCACAGAGGAGAAAGCAGCACTTAAAGGGTGAGTTAACTTAAAAGATCAGGCTTTTTTGTGGAGTCCAGCTCTTGTTGGCATAATGAGGTTGGTTACTCTCTGAAGAGGAATGCAATAATCCTTCTATTCCGAGCCAAAAAACTTTTGTCTAAGATGGCAAAATCCTGTTTGTGCAGTCTAGAAACTGATAGAGCTTATTGTTAATGGTGCACAAAAGTGGAGCGTTTTGCAAAATCTGTCACTCAGGAGTTTTAGTTGCATGTTCTGCTGATCCACGGCTGGGACTCGGGTGGGTGTGAAGCATCCACCGCACATTAGGCTTAGGAGATGATGAGACGACAGAGAGAAAAAGAATGACATTACTTAGGGGGCAGGTATATGCAAAACGAAAAGGCAGGGAGTAGCTGGGGAGTTTCATCCTCTTTCTGTTTTTAACATCAAATAGTGAGGACAGCTGCTGGGAAAGGAAGCGAGCGATGCACACACACATTATATTCCAGTGTCCCAGGCACAGGCTCGGATAAATGCGCGCAGATGTTGCATGCATGTATGCAAAGAAAGGATGTCAAGATAACTTATGGTCGCTTTATTCTCTCTCTCTCTCTCTCTCTCTCTCTCTCTCTCTCTCTCTCTCTCTCTCTCTCTTACGCACACACACTCACAAGAAAGAGATTTAAACAAACACATCTTTGTTTCATTGCACTCATCTGTTTAGTTTACTCCTGGCTCAGATCACAGTATAATCCCAGAGCTGTAATCAATACTCATACACACATACACACATAGACACACATAGAGACACACACACACACTGGCCATAGGAAAAAACACACACACACACACATACAGTACTTGCTTTTTTTAGGAGAAATAAGTCAGTTCAGCAGATGCAGCATATGTACAGAGCATGGAGCAGATATACTCCAGCAACAACATAATAACAACATATCTTACTATTTTAATCAACTCTCATTTACTTATATCATGTTATAATCTTTGCTGTGCAGCTCTAACAGCTTTAAGTTTGATGCTGATGTTAGCTGTGAATGATGGTTTGCGTGTGCTTTGTTCACCTCCCCTCCTTCGCTGATTAATGTCACTTTTCTTCGTCCAAAACAACTCCCCATTTTCTTCCTATATCTATTTTTCCAACATGTTTATGCAGCACGTAGCGCCTTCCAAAGAAGTGTCTGCGTCATGCTGTTTGGTGAACAGACCTCGTAATGTGATGCTTTGACTCTGGCACGTTGGTTTTTGTGATGGCACAAAGATCAGGAGTGTTATTACTAATAATAATCCTGACAATGACTTCCAAAAGTATCCCTGAAGGCCATAAAAGTGCACCTGCTAGTGAATTGATGGAGCCATGATATCCGTGTGCTGTTATGTTGAAACATGTGAATAAAAAGGTCAGGTTTTAATCATTGTATCTGCAGCAGATGATAAACTACATGGACAAAAGTACAGGAGCTGCTATGCTGTCTAAACCCATGTCTGCTGCACAGTTTTTGTGCAAGAGGAGGTTTGGAACGGACTTTTACGCACTACGCAGCTCAGCACTCAGCAACCTCACTCTGCAACTAATTTGGAATCACAAAATAACCAAACATTTATATGTTTGGACTGTGGGAGGCGAGAACCCACGCTGGCACAGGGGAAGTATGCAAACCCCCCACACAAAGATCTCTGCTGCCCAGTGTACTCAAATCCAGGACCTTCTTCTTTTTCTGAGGCAACAGTGTTGCCAGTGCGCCTGCCAGATAAGACTTGCTTTAAAAAAAGCTAATGTATCCTATAAATATATCATGAAACTTGGGTAAAGTCCTTTTTCTTTGTGTTAAGAGTCAAATAGGTGATAATATGTATTACAGCAGTGTTTTCCACAGACATCGTTTTCCATTCATCATGTTATCATCGGTTTGTTTCTCTGCAGACCCTGGCTCCTGTAAAGATGGCTGACGTATTGCAGCCAGACTCCAACAGCCTGCAGATACCAAGTGAGATACACACTCAAACACTGACACGCACGCACACACACATCAACACTAGTTTGCTATTGCAGTCCTGTCCAAATGACTTCTCCTTCTTTATCTGTTGGACCGTGGACATGCTGACCTTTCCATGTCCCTCTCCCACTTGGGTATACTACGCACTTCACATTCCAGTGGCATTCCCACGATTCCATTTCATTACGATTATCACTTTTTGATCTAGAGAGGTCAAGTGTGTTTACATTTGACCTAATCTTCTAACATCCACGGTGAAAAATGAGGTGTTTTCTGCAGTTACTCAGCAAATGCACTTTCAGCATGTTAGTATCAGTAGCTGAGGACAGTTCAGAACCACCTCCTTTCTTATGATAATAGTGTTCCCATAACTGCATATCTCCTTAAACAGACAGGATGACCTTTATGTTTGTTCTCAGGGAGTGCATGTGGTGCTTTTCCAATATTAAGACTTAAAGAAACTTTCATATTTGAGAGGGGATTCACCTTCACTTCCCTCATTAGCCACATCCCCTGTTAGCACCACTGCATATTCACACATTTCATCTCCTCCCTTGTCTTCCAGGTGAAAACGTATCCACTCCATCTTCGCCTGCCACAGCCAGAAATGACTGCAGCATCACTCCCCTCACACCCTCACCCTCACCGGTAGCTACTGCACGCACGCACACACACACACACACACACACGGCCACTCACCACAGGCACTCCTACACACTCATTCCTCTCTTACTACTCATTTAACTTTATATAAAGTCCTTAAACGAGGCCTGCAATGCCACATCCACTTCTAACTGCTCTTAGTGGTTTACCATAACATTTATCTTACAGTATAAAACTTACGGAGAGACTGAAATTAGTGGCAAAGAAACACACCAACTTGGCGCCAATGTATGCAAGTAGAGGTCCATCAAAAATAGCTTCTGATTTCTAAGCCTGCTTATTAATTCTGTTCTGACTCTGTCCACTAATGTTAGCAATGTCAGTTTAAAAACACCACCAGGTTTACTGATAGAAACCGTATCCATTCTTACCTCTCTGTCTCTCATCGCTCTCTAAGAGGGTGGAGGTCAGGCCCCGGATGGCTTGTCCATTCTCCGTTGTCATAGCTATAGACTTTGGGACGACCTCCAGCGGCTACGCTTTCAGCTTCACACAGGACTCGGAAGCCATACACATGATGAAGTAAGAGCCTGTGTGTATTCTCATCAATTATATACTCTGTATTTTTATTTTGAAGTTTTGACAGTGGTTCTTCACTAAATGCAGGCGGTGGGAGGGTGGCGACCCTGGAGTGGCCAACCAGAAGAGCCCAACGTGTCTGCTGCTCACTCCAGATTTGCGGTTCCACAGTTTTGGGTTTGCCGCTCGAGACTTCTACCATGACTTGGATCCAGAAGAGGCCCGGCACTGGCTTTACTTTGACAAATTCAAAATGAGGATCCACAGCACAAGTGTAAGAAACAGATGTGAAAATAGGGACATCTCGTACCCGGTGTTAAAGGACATTATGGTGCACTGACATGTGCAAGAGTGGGAGATTTTTATATCACTGCCCACAGCTGAGAAGTAAAACTGTGGTTGAAAGTAACAAGCTTTAACTGGTGCTGCAGACTTCCTGGTGCGGCGTTTTGTTTTTTTCAGCAGTTGTGATTGTGTTTGCTGCAGGACCTCACTATGGAGACGGAACTGGAGGCGGTGAACGGTCAAAAGGTCAGGGCCATAGACGTGTTTGCTCATGCCCTTCGCTTCTTCAGGGAACACGCGCTGAAGGTACACCTCAGATCACTTCATTCACCACTGCAGTACACTGAATACTTTCTCATATTCTAGGATAGGACGTGAATGTGTATTTGGTGTACCTTTGTTTAGCACTTTTAAATGAAACCCCTTGGGAGATCACTTCACTCTGTGTGGTTCACTTCAGAGTACAAGAAGAAAATGATTTTTTTGTGGGGGGGTGGGGGCTCCTGTTTTAGGAGGTGAAAGACCAGTCTTCATCAGTGCTGGAGGGAGATGAGATCAGATGGGTGATTACTGTTCCTGCTGTGTGGAGACAACCTGCCAAACAGTTCATGAGAGAAGCAGCATACCTGGTATGAAAACACATTGTTGTTTTGTTTGATTTTTAAAAATTATTTTTATTTTTTACAGTGTATCACGGTGTTGTGCACATGTGGATACACAGGGAATCACTGTGGAGTGTGTGTGTGTGTGTGTGTGTGAGAATCGGAAGAATAGGAAGAACAACGGGCCAGTGGAAAGAAAGATAGTGAATAAAGCATGAGATAAGGACTGATGTTCTCACAGAGGATTATTTACAATCTCTTTCATACACACACACGCACACACACACATGCACACTGCTCTTTTCCTCTTTGCACATCTTCCCACCCATGCACACACCGTCCTCTATGAACTGTACATAGAAGATGTAGGAAGTGTACGTACAAGCCCAAGAATGCAAGAGGTCCTATCCCAGTATAAATCAATGGGAAAGGACCAGCCTGGGAAAGACTCAACAACCTTTTACTCTTAATGCCACCCTTTCTTTACTGACGCAATGTCACGGATTGCCGGGGCAAGTCGTGTGGAATGTAGAAAAGGACCCAAAGGGCAGCAGCTCTGGAGCAGGTGAGTGTTTATTAACAAAAGAAAATACAAACAGCAATGGCGTGGGTGAAGGTGAAACAGGAAAACCTAAACTGGGTAAAACTAACAAAAACAAACCAGAAACGAAGATGCAGCGGTCCGGGGAAATACATACGGAGAGACGCAGGGAGACCGAGGGGAAACAACACAGACGAACCAGCAATTACTAAGACAGAAAATACAACTTAAATATACTCAGAGAACACAGGGAGATTACACACAGGTGGGAGTGATAAACATGACGAGACTAGGGAGGCAAACTGAAAACACTCACATAAGACGCAGACCTTCACAATAAAACAGGAACTTGCACATGAAAGGACACAAACTAAGAAACGCGGACTGGATACCAGAACACACGGGCAGAACAGAGTAAACACTAACCAGAGGAAGAACAGAACCAAAATCGAAGAGAAAACACAAAACGCTGGGTCAAAAGGACCCAGGATCATGACACGCAACAAACACTGTGATTATTTATTTACTTTTATCTGCCATCTACCATTTAGTCACTTTAGTACAGACATGAATAGTCGAATCCATACACTTTTTGATATTAACACTGATACATACACACACACACACACACACACACACTTACCCTGAGCTGGCTCCTGGCTTGATTCTTGGGGCGTGTGCACTTCCTGCTGGTGATGATGTCATCATGGCTAAACAATGAGGGAGACCGGCGTACAAACACAGGAAGTTTAAACTAGACCCCCGCCCTGCACGCACACACACACACACACACACACACATTGACACTCAACTTTACCCCCAATATATCATGAGTTATGCTTATACACCTCTCCTACTCTATTCAGCGTTTTATCCCAACTGTCAGTGAATTTGCTCCCATTGCTGTCATTCACCATGTGTGTTTGTTTCTATTTATTTGTATCCACTGTAATTCAGTGTGTGTGTGTGTGTGTGTGTGTGTGTGTGTGTGTGTGTGTGTGTGTGTGTGTGTTAAATAACATTGACATTTGAGTTATAAATATATGAATGGCTCTTTTAATTATCTCTATTATTACAACATGCATTCATGCATTCACTTTATAATATTTCACTTTATAATATTTTTCTTTTTCTCCCTACATTAGCTATATTTTTAAAATTCATAATACATTCATGATTTCATATTCTAGTTTTCTTGATCAAAATATTAGGGAAATAGTGAATGAACTTGCTTTTAGCAGACAATACCTCCTCCAGAACCAGGCTCGGCAACGGGCAGCCATCTGCTGCGGCTGGTTGGGGGTGAGGGGAGGATGACAGGATAGAAGACACTCTGTGGAAGACAGCCAGAGATTAATAATAGCTAAGGATTAAAATGCACAGTGGTGTGTAAACACATAGAGAGTGAAAAAAGGTGAGTGTATCACAGGAAGCTCCCAGCAACTTGCCAGACCTATTGCAGCAAAATTAAGGGAGGATTCAGGGTCACCTGATCCAGCCCTAACTATACGCTTTATCAAAAAGGAAAGTTTTAAGCCTAATCTTAAAACTGTCTCCCAAATCCAAGCTGGGAAGCTGAAAGCTGA
Source organism: Aulonocara sp. 'chitande type north' Nkhata Bay (assembly GCF_057382095.1). NCBI lineage: Eukaryota > Metazoa > Chordata > Actinopteri > Cichliformes > Cichlidae > Aulonocara > Aulonocara sp. 'chitande type north' Nkhata Bay. The sequence continues at coordinate 49,217,158 of NC_141346.1, read as the reverse complement.
AGACTATGCCTCCCATTCTACTCTAGGAACCACAAGCAGGCCAGAAGTCTGAAAGCAAAGTGCTATGTGCAAAACTAGGATCAAGAGATATGTTCATGGATGTAAATACAAGGTGCAAACCACTGGTTACACTAAAGAACTTAAAGGCCAAATTAAAATTTGCCAGAAATATTGTAAAAGAGGGGGATCCTTTGGACAATGAAACAAAGAAAGATGGGAAGAAAAACGTATGGAGACGTAAAAGAACAGCTCTTGATGTGAAGCATACCACATCATATAGTGGAGACAATGTTACAGGACGGGCATCTAATGCTGCCAGTGGAATCAGTCTTCAATGATGTTGTGACTGCTAAAAGAAGTATCAGGGTGAATTCAGCCAAATGCTGTAAAACTACTCATACAACACTTCACAGTGCAAATGGATAATACCAGAGAAAGACCAAGTCAACCACCTGATCCTTAACCTACAGTTATTAAATCACTTACTAAAACAAAACTGAGGACGCAAAGATTCACAAACAAGCAACAGCTGAAGGTGGATTTTCATCCAGGTACTAAAAAGTGTTGCCTGTCAGTCAACAATATGGGTAAAGCTTCTGCTGTGTCCTTTATAGGCTGGTCTGGTGTCTCCTGACTGTCCTGAGCAGCTCCTCATTGCTCTTGAACCCGAGGCTGCATCCATTTATTGTCGGAAGCTCCGCCTCCACCAGGTGATTGACCTGAGCATGCAGCCAATCACAAACGGCCTGGAATTGGATGTCTCGCGGCCCTTTGATTCCAGCTTCAGACAAGGTAGAGAACAGAGAGCATGTGTGCATGTAATTTCTGTTGAGCAGGGGTCTTGTTGTTGACTTTGCCATTAGCATGAGCGTGAAACCGCGCTGTGTTCCTGGAAATGCTGCTTTTTGATTTCACTTGGGGGTTGTGGGGTCTTTTTTTCAAAGGCTAAATGCGCCTCTGTCAAAGACAAAGAAAGAGAGCGCACTAAGCACAGCGATCTGAAGGCAGATACTACTCATGGCTCAGATGACTTTGCAGTTGTGTGTGCGATGAAGTGTTTGGATAGACCATAGGGTCTGATCGGAAACAGACCACAGAAATCCCATGAAGAGGATGCAAGGAACTATTTAACACATCAGCTCTTTAATTAACTTTACGCAGTGCCAGAAAAGCTTTTCCTTAGAAGTGTTTAGTGTTTAGTTAAGTTTGTGGCAGTAGATCACAAGCACTTAACATTTCATAAGAAATCACATGAAACTCTTAAAAAGGAACAAGCTGGAATTTCTACTCCATTTTACACTTTTTAAATGAAAATAGAACTCAAATAGTACTTAAAGGCTGCTACAGTTAGTGCCAACTGACAAAAAAACAGGAGCTTTATATTGTAAGATATTGTTAAGGCCCTACAATAATACAGAGAATAAATCAGATGACTCCCTATGAGCAGGCTCTTGGCAAAAGTGGGAAGGAAAAACTCCCTTTTAACAGGAAGAAACTGAGGGCAGAACCAGGTTCAAGAAGAAGTAGCCATCTGCAATGGCTGGTTGGGGCTGAGGGAAGGAAAAATGTCAGAACAGTGATGCTGTAACAATATAAGTGAAGCATGTAACTGGTTTATTGAATGTCAGTAACAGGAGTGTGCAGTGTGTCCATGTTAAAAATAACAATTTTAAAATACACAAGGAAGAAATACTTAAGATTAGTGTTTTTAACGGACAGGATTCACCAAGTGCTTTGTAGAATATAATCTAAGCTAATAGAAAAAGCAGGTAAATGACACAAAATACAAAAGAACATTTGAAAAACAAATTTAAAAAAGACAAAAAATAATATATAACAAAATTGTAATTATTTAAACATGGCTAAGAGCAGCGCAAAGCCTCAAAGGCTCTATCATTGCATGTCCTTAGATCATAACATGGCGCAAACAGTCATTTCAGATTGTTTGACCTGAATGAGCTGGCTGAACACTAAAGTTAAAGAAGCACGACGACATGCAAGGTAGCGTGACCTTACAATGATCTGTAAGCAAGGGAGAGGATTTTTAACTGGATCATAGATGTTAAAAGAGGCCAGTGAAGGGACATTATAGTGGGGTGATACTGTTAAACATTTACTAAATTAAAAACCAGAAAATTACACGTCAGTACAGGGAGCGGTGAAATATTTCCCTGGTGGAAACATTTGTTTAACATGGACAGGGGTTGATCAAGGATAACCTCTAAATTACACATACTGACATTAACAGCAAAGGCCAACAGTCCAGATTATTCTTGATGACGAGGACGACAACCAGAACCAAAATCAGCATCAAGCTGCAGAGTTTTACCATTTTTACTGATCCCTGATAGCATTTTTGGCATAAGCATTGATAACCTTACAGACCTCATGTGGTTTGAGAAATAAAGCTGGCTATCATCAGCAAATAAGTAACAATTGAGCTTGTTTTAAAACTTTCTATAATCTGTCCCAGAGATGTGAGACAAATGAATAACAGGGGCCCAAGAACCAAGCTTGGTGGGACTCAAAGACACAAAGCCTTGAACAAAGACAGCAAGGTTTCTTGGTATAAGAGATCATTTGAACCATTTTAGGGCTGCATCTGAGTCACGTATGGATGGCCATCAATGTCAAAGGCATCACTGAGGCCTGTGGCTTAGTAAGCATGGGTTCATTAGAAGAAAAAGGTCACTCTCCATCGAACATACCATATAATTAATGATCTCATTTAACTCTTAGTAAGTAAGTCCTATTAACTGAATATGTTAAGTCACTAATAATTACTTTGATTTGTCTAAGTGATGTACTACATTTGGAATTTAATTAAAAGATTAAAAGATGAAAAAACGTCACCAGCTTAAACAAATTAAGGAAATCTGGTTCCTTTTTTTGGTTCTACCAATTTTGGGGGTTTGTAGTGTAGTTGCCAATAGATACACTAAGTAGATCAATATTTAGTCATGTTTTATTCATGAAAATCCAAAGCTATGACCCAAAAGTTTGCCAAATGAAATGAAAATAAATTCAGGCAACATTTCTCGGTGAGTGTATGCCTACAAATTACTTCATTCACATGACACATAGTAATGTGAGCCGCTGTTGCTATAGAAATCTGGATCAGAGCGCAGCTTTAAAAGAAAATTCAAATATGGGGATTTACAGTCGGGAAAGTACCTCCAGAACCAGTACACAAGTGAGAACTTTAACAAAAAGCCAAAATGCAACAAAAAACTTCCAAAACAGAAGAGCGTGTCCTTCGTGCCCACATGAAGGAAATACCACGAAGATGTAGCAATGAAGAAAAGTCATTTCAAGCTGGGGAGAAAGAAGAGTGATGCATAATTCAGTGGGCGCATATGCTGACCAAAATCCCCTGCAAAGGCCCACTTATACATATGCAGTCAGTGACACACACACACACATTCACACACACTAAACACAGGATATTGTAATTGGAACAAGGTGCAGCGAGACTATGATCTCACCCCCTCCTGGCCTGTCAGTCTCCCCCTCCTTCACTCACTTTCATTTTTCCCTTTATTCTCCCAGACTTTCTCTACCTCTTTCGCTTTTTCGCTCGCTTTCCGAGGACTCGAGCAAACAGACGTATTTACACACACACACTTGGTCTCCCGGTCGTGTTTTTTTACTATCTTTAGCGCGTCTTCCACCTCATTTCATCTCCAAAGATAGCATCGGGGAGTCGTTAACGCACACACATTTTCTTTTTCTGCTGTTTTATGTAAATGGTTTCCAGACTTGCGTTCCATCCGTCACCCCTGTAAAACATACACGCAGGCACCGGCGAAATCAAGGCCTGTGTGATTGTGCTTTTCTTCGTTCAGCTTATTTACTATGTGCGACCACACACAAACACACACACACAGAGGTACATACATTACCTTCTGTGTCATCCAAGGTCCTTAAACAACAGTATGTGTATATTTGCTTTCGACACAGTGTTGCCCAATAAGTCTCCAACCTTTGTTCTTATTCCCCCACAAACCCCCGTCCATTACTCTAATTATTGTGGTGTGTGGTGTTCATGCGGTTTGAGAAAACCATGTAAAAACCACTTTCACCAGCACTAACCTCCATCAAAAGCCGTGCTCGCTGCCTATGACACACATGTTTACGCTTGCCTTTCATCAGGCTCACAGTTTACCAAATGACTAGTGCTATATATTTTTTTTTTACATTTTAACTTTCTCATCTAGTTTTCCATTAATTTGTAACTATTTGGTTCTCAGAACCATTATGTCTCCTTTCATGTGTTCACCTTGACGTGTGCAGGCATATATAGTGTATCTGCTCTGTCAAACAGCCTGTCAGGTATGCTGTATTTTTGCCAGCTGCATGTGAGCCTGCTGTGTTTTTGTTGGCCTCCCCCATCCGTCCACTTAGCCCGCCACTCTCACAGTTTACACGTGGAGAACAAACAGAATGTTGAAATTCGAGCGCATTCTTCATTTCCAACAAATTGCTCCTGTCACATAAAAATATTATGACCGTACGGTTTTCTTGTTTAACTTGGATCGGATGATTTATGCTTCGTCCTGCACAAATGCCATAAACTCTCATATGTAGCATAAATTACAAACATTTATCTCTCCGGTTGAAGTTGAGGAAGATTGTGCTTTGGCTCGAACCTCTTTGCATTGAGGAGTAGTAGTCAGAAGCAAACTTAAGTGTCTGACCGTGCACCAAGTGTGTTTATACAGAGAGATAAAGACTGTTTGAATCCAGGCGAGGCGGTGCATGGTGGTGAACGGTGGTGATGACTCTATGGGCTCGCAGCTGGAGAGAGTCCAGAGAAATTCCTTCTTTTTTTTAAGTGCATTAATCTTGCAATTAGTTATTTGGTCACTTGGAGGCAAACAGTTATATTTATCATAAGTTCTTTATTCCAGATCATATAAATGACGGTCAAATTACTGGACTGCAGGGCTAATGGAGAATTCAGGAGGCAGACCTACTAACAGACACCAGATTTGTCAGCTGCACATCCATGATCCAAATCTCTTTTTTAACCACATCTACTGGATTAAGATCTGGTGACTGTGGAGGCCGTTGAGTGCCTCCTATATGGCACAAGATGAGATGCATACTGTTTCTGTGCACAGCTGGGATTCTAGTGTGTTCATGGTCTGCTCTTCTACTGCTGGGTCACATATTTAGGTTAGCAGATGGGTGGAGGGCTTAATTATCAGTTTAGGCTAACAAGCCTGGTTAGTACGCTGTATCCACGAAATGTGAAAATGTACAGATGGAGATACTTGCTAATTAGTGCTCAGTAACACACTAAGAAAAAGCTGGGATTTCATCAACCAAGCTCAAGTGCAAAAGTCATGGGTGATCAATGCCACACAGCAGGCCATTAATTTTGTTAGATATTTCATTTATATTAAAATGGTCCAAAAAGCCATAAATTAGCAAAGATCGGGGGCAGCTGCTCATCATTCAGAGTGGCTAAAGTGCTAAATTAACCATAAAGACCAAAACTGGTTTTTGTACCAGCCTATAAATATGTTCATGTTACTGATTTTAACCTGATCAAGCGCCTCCAAAGGTGTAATGGATAACACTTGGCAGGTGAAAGGTCTCTGGCTTGATTCCAGCTGGTAACACAAACTCCCCTTGGGGTTGCATTTGCAGGGCATCCTGTGAAAAAACTGCCAAATCAAACATGCAGAGCTACCTGCTGTGGAAACAGCTGATAACAGTGTTTGACAGAGAAGATGATGAACTGTTTTCGAGAATTCCCCTTTGATTCCATGTTTTTCTCCCAAAATTAGTAATCAGAAGCATCACTTTCACCTCAATGCTCAACTTTTTTTTTTTTCGACTCACAGAAAGACAGAAGAGGTTCCGGCTCGTGCCTCTGAATAGCAAAGAAACAGTAGATAAATAAATAAATCATTCTGTGCGTGTGTTCTGTTACAGCAAGGGAGCAGCTGAGGCGATCTAGACACAGCAGGACCTTCCTGGTGGAGAGTGGAACTGGAGAGCTGTGGTCAGAGCTGCAGACTGGTAAGGCCATCTGTGCGTATGTGAGCCTAAGAGACAGGCAGACCCCACATGTGGGAGATATGGATGACTTTGACCTTTAACCCCAGCCTGCAGACTCTGAGGAACAAACCCGCCCACTTTAATAGAGGACAAACCCCAAACCTGATGTTTGCAGGTTCTATTTGAACTGATTTAAATAATCTAATTATGGCTTCCTGATGTGTTTTAATAATAAGATCTTTTTTTTTGTTGTTTTACTGTAAATATGTATGATGGAAAATTAACAATTACTTTGCATACTTTGCATTTTCCTGGGTTATGAAATGAAAGTTGTTCACTCTGTTGTTGAGGCATGACTGCATTTTGTGGAGCCACGTGCGCCTGCTGACCCTTAGTGCGCTCATCCCTGTCAACACACACACACACACACAGGAAGGACCCAGCCCATGGGACTCTCTGCACGGCAGATACAAGAAGAAGAGACTCTCTTATCTTCCTGCCTTGCAAACATCCTTTGATTCCTCCTCTTGTCTTATATTTTTATTTCTGTTCATTTCCACCACACGCCTTCTTTTCTCTTCCTCACTCGCTTCTACACGTCTCATGAGCTCTCGTGTTTAGGGTGCAGTCGTCAGGGTAGCTACACGAAAACTAACCCTTATCACCGGACATATCACAAACATACACTCTAGCAGGGGAAGAGCAGCAACCACAGATGCCTCAAGGTTGTTTACATTCAAAACACTGCGTGTTCAAGAGTTTCTGGGGAAGCTGCAGACAAACCAAATATACACACACGCATTTTTGCATCGTCCACAAAAATGAAGACACGTTATCTTCCACGATTTCCTCCTACAAGCTTGATGTGCTTGATATGTGTTTTTTTCTTTAAAAAATCTGAAATATGAGGTATGAAAAAGCAAAAAATGTTCTTAGGATGCAAACAAAACAACAGCATGTGTTCATCCGTGCCCTCTCTGTTCAGGTGATAGATATGTGGTTGCAGACTGCGGAGGAGGAACAGTTGACCTGACAGTCCATCAGATTGAGCAGCCACAGGGAACTCTTAAAGAGCTCTACAAGGCCTCAGGTACATCCTTTTACAAAGGACAAAAAAAGCAAACACATTTCCTACAGTTTCTATAGCTGCGGTGTTTCCGCCAGGCGGTCCCTACGGCGCCGTCGGAGTCGACCTGGCCTTCGAAGCCATGCTGTGCCAGATCTTTGGCGAGGACTTCATCCAGAGCTTTAAAGCCAAGCGGCCAGCGGCCTGGGTGGACCTCATGATCGCGTTTGAGGCGAGGAAACGCACAGCGTCTCCGGGCAGGACCAACGCCCTCAACATCTCCCTGCCTTTCTCTTTCATCGACTACTACAAGAGGCACAGAGGGCAGAGTGTGGAGGCTGCCCTGAGAAGGAGCAAGTGAGTGTGGGCTGAGAGGTGCGATGAGTGAACAACGAGCGTACGTGCAACTTTAGATGACAGAGTGATTTTTTACTTCCTTCTGTGTGTGCAGTATGAATATAGTGAAGTGGTCCTCCCAGGGGATGCTGCGGCTGACACAGGAAGCCATGAATGAGCTCTTCCAGCCCACCATCAGCAAGATTGTGAAGCACATTGGTAAGAAAGACAAATGTCCAGAGAAGGGGGCTGCTGCGCACATGCTATACACAAAAATGTACTGATTGACATAAAAGACCCGGGCACTTAAAAACTTCCTTTTCCTTCCACTCCCCACTTATGTTTTGTGTACTTTCACATAACTCTTCTGTTTAACTTTGCAGTAAATCTACTAGGAGAAACCTGAAAAACAACCCCAGGAGAAAGCCAGTGCAAAGGCTTTCCGAGATAAAACTAGTATTCAAGCTCAACGAACGCCGTGCTCGGGCGTCAAGATGAACCTGTGCAGAATAGGCCCTTGAAATTATCGACATTTTTAAGGGTTTTTTGGAACCAGAAGTGACCGTGTTTCAACAACAGGGTAGAGTTGCTTGTTAGCAGTGGCAAAATTCAAGTGCACACATTAAAAACATAAAAAATAGACGCAGCTACCATGAAGTCACCCATTAATCCCATTTTGAAGCCTGGAGCGAGATGAATTTCTGCCATCTTTGTGTTGAAACTGGATGTGAGAGAGGGCGTGTCTGAGCGTAAAACTGCTTGCAAATAGCCTAACCTGGATGATCCTCATTTCTGAAATCAAACGACATTAATATCTTATTCGAAACAAGTGACAAACGCATGTGGGAAGTGTTTATCTGTGTCAAATCAGAGAGCTTTTTCCGCGTAGACAGGAAGTCTTTTTGTAATCACAGCTATCGCCATCTGGTGGCCGTTGAAAGGAATGTAGGTTTCACGCGCTGATGCTTTGGCTTCGCAGAAGCTACGTCCATCAATTTATTGTCTGTGAGTGCGCATAACGGGTTAATCATGCGCAATAGATTTCAGCTAATTAGTGCTAGGTAACTGACTAACGAAATAATAGAATTTAACTCATCAAAACTAAATCACCACCTTTTGAAAAAAACAAAAAAACAAATTTAAACAGAATCCTAGCAGCTCTATTAGGGGCCCAGTAATGAAATGCAGTTGTCATGCAGAAGGAAATTAGCTGCACTATTTTTATACCAAGTTGTGACCATGTATTTTCCATCATTCGTAAAGCCTGGTTAGGTTATAGTCTTTTTTAGGACCAATATTTGGTGACTTTTTAATGCAGATTTTTCCAAAACACAAAACAAAAACATAACAAAAAAAACGGATTACATGGACTAAAGATGGGACATGAGTTTGCTTAGATTCTTGCACACTGCTTGAACTCCTGACCTTACTAGATTATCGACTGCCAAAAGCATGAAGTGTGCTTATTCAGATGTAAAAGGACAAAAGCTGCTACAGCTACAAATTACAGCTCAAATCAATCAAAACATAATGGCTTTCCTTGAGACCCTTTTCAAGATGGTTGTGATTTCATTTTTATGTTTTCCAACCTTTTCAAAAGAGAACAAAACCAGAAAAATGCAGTCTGTTTCAAATCAAGCACATGCCAGTGGTACATTCAAAACCATGGAATGGTTTCCCAGTATGAATATTTGGTGGTCATTAAAAGAAAACTGGGAGTCAACAAAGGGTTTGACATGAAGAAACACCGGGGACAGCTGCTGGAAAAGGCAGAAATTCTCTCAATGGAAAGACAAATTACTTAAGAAGCTTTATATCTTCTTTCTTCACAGAGGAGCTGATGACAAAACCAGAAGTGCGTGGTGTGCGTTTCCTCTTCCTAGTTGGTGGTTTTGCAGAATCCCCTATGTTGCAAAAAGCCGTCCAGAAGGCACTGGGGAGGACGTGCCGCATCATCATTCCTCACGACGTTGGTCTTACGATACTGAAGGGCGCTGTGCTCTTCGGGTTGGATCCTACCGTGGTGAGAGTTCGGGAATACCGGAAAGTATCGGAGTAGTAATGTGACACATTATCTTACGATCGTTCTCTCTCGCTCTCTGTCACAGGTCCGAGTGCGTCGTTGCCCTTTGACCTATGGTGTTGGTGTCCTGAACAGGTTTGTGGAGGGACGCCACCCACGGGATAAACTCCTCATCAAAGACGGTCGTGAGTGGTGCACGGACATCCTCGATCGCTTCGTCTCCGTGGACCAGTCGGTGGCCCTGGGCGAGGTTGTGAGGCGAAGCTACACGCCTGCTCGTCTGGGCCAACGGAAGATCATCATCAACATCTACTGCACCGCCACCGATGACGTCACATACATCTGTGACCCTGGAGTCAGGAAGTGTGGCACAATAACCTTAGACCTGCCCGAACCGTTACCGCCACCGGGTGCGGTGGGAGGAGCAGGAGCAGGAACCCCAGAGAGAAGGGAAATCAGAGCGACCATGCAGTTTGGCGACACGGAGATTAAAGTCACGGCCGTTGATGTCATGTCTAACCGCTCCGTCCGGGCTTCCATAGACTTCCTGTCTAACTGAGGAGGAGCAGGAAGTGGAGCCGTGGATGCAAAAACACACATTAGCTGATTGGAGGGATGATAATTTTAGAAAAAGCGGTACTTTGGGAGTGGGCGACATGTTTTGTTGGAAAAACACTGCATTCTTAGGAGCAACTTAGGATGCAAGAAGATCAAGAGAGAATCCACGCTTCACAAACACCAAAGTCCTTCAATCTCTTTGAAGTTGAAGAGGGACAAAGTCCGCCATGTCTCGCCTTATAATGTCGTCAGCAGCATTTCCCGCCAACAGTCAGAGAAACACTTTGTGAAAACGAATGAAAGCTGAGCGAGACACAAACTGACTTTACTATCTCAGTGACTCTAACGAAACACAATATGCTACCTAATGAGTGAAACTCGCTCATGTTGATCGTTAAATATACAGACTTTTACCTTTGGGCCTCGTGTAATAAACAATGCCTTATTTAAACCAACGCAACGCTGCAGATAAAACGTCACCGACTGGACCGCAGCCTTGTTTCTCTAATGTGAAAGCACTCCCCCTAGCGGTGCAGAGACTGACCTACAACACTGCCTTGGAATCCGTCAAAACACATACTATAAGAAAAGAACTGTGGCTTTATAACATTTAAAATGTTTCAAACCACTTTGAACAGAAGTTGTGCTATTTGAAGACGAAGCTCATAAACCTATCGTGACCTCTAAAAGTTGTGAGCTTTTATTTTGAGAGGAAACTATTAATTTAAATCCAATGCTTAATTCATAATTCATCAGGAAACATTTGGCTCATCAGCTGATAAACGCCCCACTATGTCCACCAGCTAGTCGCTAACATGTCCTGTTTTAACATATGGACTTTCTCATCCAGTACACAGCAGGAAATAGCCCTCTACAGATGCATCGTTACTACTGGAAACACTAGATGAAGCACCACATGCACATAAGAACTCACTCACTACCTGCAGATGGATGCAGCTTTATGTCTTTAAACTGAAATCTATTGTGAAGTTCCTTAACCCTGCGTTCCTGCCATTTCATTAGGTACACTTAGGCACGCAGACATGGTCATGATGACCTGCTGAAGTTCAAACCGAGCAACAGAATGGGAGCGAATGGCAACTTAAGTGACCTTGAATGGAGAATGGTTGTTGGTGCCAGAGGTGCTGGTCTATTTCAGAAACTGCTTATCTACTGGGATTGTCACACACAACCATCTCTAGGGTTTATAGATAAAGATCTGAAAACTAGATAACATCCAGCGAGCAGCAATTCACACGGGCTCACCAAAACCTGACAAGACTGGAAAAATGTTGCATGCTTTGATCATTCTTAATTGTGCTGCAAGGTTTCAATGATAGCGTCAGAATTTGGCGTCCAAGCAGATAAGGCACGATGTCACAAACTCAAATCACCACACTTCTCAGTGCAGTCGAGCGCCTTTGGGATGTGGTGGAATGGGAGATTTGCAACAACAAATCTGTTGTAACTGTGTGATGCTGTCACGTCAGCATAAACCAAAATGTCAGAGGAATGTTTCCAGCATCTTGTTGAATCTGTGCCACGAAGAACGAAGGTCAAAGGGGGTCCAACCCGGTACTAGCATTGGTTACTAATGAAGCAGTGAGTGTGTCGTTTTGTACAACATATATGAGAAAATGCTAACCTGATCTATGCACTCAGTTACAACTTATGTCTAATAAGCTTCAGACCTAAGTCAAAGGTCTTAATCAGCACATGTGTATGTTGTAAATGATGGTCCCCACTGTGGAGGAAAGAGATGATAAAGCTGTGGAAAGCCTAACTGGCAACTACAGAGTTGTTACAAAATATGACTTTGCCAAGTACTTGACATCATAGTTGCGACATCCATCTTTTATAAATACTGTGTAATTGTTACTTTATAGATCTAATAATTCTCAAGATTTGATCAGTGGAGCCTTGTACTGAGTACCTGTACAAAGAAAATCAGGTATATGTGTGGAGCTAAGGTCACGCAGACCTCATGTTTAAACCAGTAACTGTCTTCTTGTGTATTTGTGTAATAACCCTAACACGAATAAATATAATTCCGACCGCATCTTTTATATGTTGTCTAAACTGGGATGCATTTGTATCCACGTCGCTGTTGAACACAACACAGAACTTCACTTGTGTCTGGATCACTTCTTTAAAGATCTGAGTGCTGAGACAGACGTTAGTCAGAACAAACAGTCCAGGTTTCAGCTGTGAATTTATTGATGAGAGTGCTCCAATAAATAGTTTCACACAGCGGGGCTAACAAATGGTTCAGAACTGCTCGACATTGCATCAGTGCTTCACTTTCCATGTCACACAGCAGTTTGTCACGTAACACAAAACCAAATTAGAAGTTATGGAACGACTCCTTCAGATCACAGGACACAGGAGTGTGTTACTAAAGAGGGGGGCTGCTGACAGTCTGCTTTCACTTCACCATTCCTCAGTAAAAAAACATAAAATGTGTGAAAAGATGCAGTGCTTGAAATGTTTAATGGATGTTACCGTGTGAAAGCTTTAGTAAGAAAACCTACAGACAAAAAAAAAAAAACCCCAAAAAAACAAGAAACATCAGCCGTCGTTCTTCTTCTCCCTGCTGTTTGACTAAACGTAACATCTGCCGTGTGTCTGACTGCTTACAACACCTCATTTTATCCAAAATTAAAATCCAAACGTGGGTAAAACATGTCAAATCTTTGTCTGCATCGCTACAGGAGACACATTCTTTCTGGCGTTTGGATTTAGTCCTTGTTTAAAATGGGGTTTTGCTGTTTCGCGTCGTTAGTGAGCATGGGGTCTCCCGCGGCCTCTGCCCCTGCCGGCGCCACCTGGAGGTCCGTCCGCAGTACTGCGGGGGTTCTTGATCGTCTCGTCGACCGACAGGATGAGACAAGCTGCTTCTGACGCCGCCGTCAGGGCGTTGATCCGCACTATGGACGGCTCCCACACGCAGGCGACAAAGTTGTCTGCGATGTCCTCGTTGTTGATGTCCACACCGTACCACATGCCCCCCTGACAGGTGACGGATGAAGCGCACAAAGTCACCTTCACTTTAAATACTACCAGGGATTAAAAGGTGTGTGTGTGTTTGTTTGTTTTCTACCTGTGCGTGTTTCGCCCGCAGTTTGTTCAGGATGTTTGTGGCGTCGAAGCCGGCATTGTCGCACAGCTGTCTGGGGATGATCTCCAGGGCCTTGGCGTATGCTCCAATCAGGAGCTGCTGTTTTCCGGGGATGGTCCTCGAGTAGTCCCGCAGGTACTTGGACAGCTCCATCTCTATGGCTCCTCCACCCGCTACAACAGAGTCATTCTAGGAAGAGGGTTGATACAGTTAAGACACTGGAAATCAAAATATACCAATGACAGTGGCGAGCAAAGATAAACCAAACTTACAGGAAACAAGAGTCAGAGACGGGGTCACAGCAACTCAAAAACAAGCTGCTTTCTCCTCATGAAGCATTGCTGAAGCTCTACTCATGTTTCAAGTCAAGCAACCAGTACGCATGTAATTTATCATCATCCAATTACAATCTCACTTTTAAGTACAATCAAATGTTTTTTCCTCCCACGTGCACAAAATAAAAACAGAGACTGATTCTTTAAACTCAACCAGGAATAATCAGCATCTGAAAACTTGTGCAGCTGACCTTGATGGCTCTGCGCACGATCATGATGGCATCGTGCAGCGACCGCTCCGTCTCCTCTGTGAACTGCTCGGCCCCGCCCCTCAGGATGATGGTGCATGTCTTTGCCTTCGGGCAGCCCTTAAAGAAATTGTACCTACACAGAAAAAAAATACACAACAAAACACAAATTTGTCACTTTAAAGTTGCTGCTTTACCAATTTTGCCATTGCAGTGACAGTTTTGTCTTTTCTCACACTGACTAAAATCTCATCCATCCATCAATCCTCTTCTGCTTCTCTTGGGCCGGGGTCGAGGGGGCAGCAGCCTAACGTTGATTTAGACTTTAACCTGCATAGTAACCGGAAACTCCTTTTATCCCTAAACTGCATCCGACCAACATGTAGTTAGATTTCTCAGGGAGGTGCATGTATGCAGAATTATAATACACGTGTTAGCAGAGGAGTCCAGACCTCTTTAACCCCACCCAGACCATTTGAGCAATATAATCTTTCTAGCGTGTCCTGGATCTACCTCACCCAGGAGACGCCCAGTATGCATCCATATCAGCTTTATTCTCGAGCTTTTGTGCTGGGCTGCAACGCACAGAAGCGGAGCTGTGACTGAGACGTGAACTCTGGTGGAGTGAAAGAAACCGTTTTGATGAGGTTCATAACAGCACCGCTGATCTCGTCACCTCTAGTGCAACCCACCACAAACAACTCTCAGAGGGATGAAGAATATGCAAAACTGAATGTAGCATAATTATTATAATATGTTTGGCCATTACACTTATGTATGGTCACAATAGATGCCTCTCTCACCTCTCTCCTCCGACCTGGACCTCTTCAAAGAGCTCACACTGTCCCAGCACATCGTTGGTCATCGCTCCTACAGACGTCTGGATGGAGCCTCCGCAGGCCTAATGGTTACATTACACAGTCAGCTGCTTTCACCCTCAGAATCAGTCCAAGCATCAGCACTTTAAAAGCCAAGTCGGCTCCAACTAGCTGTCATTCTTCAAGCTAAATGACCAACTGCAGTTTTCAACATAATAATCAACTACCAAGATTGATTTTGGATTTTTGGCGTCCCGGTTGATCCATAACAAAAAACTAACAGTTTGTGAATGCCTCACCATCATAGTCCTCTTCAGGTCTTCCTCCTGAACCCGCCCAGCACAGAACAGGTCTCTGTCAGCGAAGAACTGGGTGGCCACATCACCGATGGGCAACTTTGACAGGACCACCTTGGCTCCTGACTGGTAGATCTTCTCCAGCTTGTCGTATAAGATGTTCCACTCTGCATCCACGATGGCCTGGTAGTCCTGCAGCAAAGGTTCAGGTTAGAGGGAGCGTGGAAACAAAACCCTTTCACAAACAGCTTTGTGGCAGCTGATTCGTACCTCCACAGATTTCACACGGACTTCAGCGTTGTCCTTCTCGGCTTTCAGTTCCAGCTCCACATTGAGCAAAGCGATCTTTGGATTTTCGTAGCGTTTGGGCTGCATCTCAAAGCCGGCGTAGGAGAACGTCTTCTTGAACGCAACGCCAGAGACCAGCTGGGACTCCTGAACAATTTAAAAAACCAACATGCTGAGGTAAGACCATGTATGATATATTATCTGCTTCTTTAACACTGTTGTTTTGAAAGATTTTACACAGGAAAATCACACTTCCTGGCACCAACCTCCAGAGCTCCTCCCTGGACCTTCTTGATACCGATCATTTTCAGAGACATGAGCTCCTCCAGTGACATGACTGCATCCACAACCATTTTGGAGAAGAATTCCTTCTGACCGGCGATCAGCTTGGAGTTTAGAGCTGTGGCCGCACATTTCTCCAACAGCTCCCTCTGCTCTCTGGCGCAGTGAAGCAGAAAAGAGGTCGTCAGCTGTACTGCTCACCGGAGAAACATCAAAAGTTGCTCAAGTCAAACAGAGAACTCACTGCTTATCGTCTTTTTTCACAGAGACGGCGATCTCCTTTATCTTGCCGACGGCGAGATTGGTGGCGGTGCGGAACGCTCTGATGATGGTCTGCGGGTGGAGACCCTCCTCCACGTACGACTTCAGCTGCTTCAGGAACTCTGCAGCCAGGAGGGTGACGGAGGTGGTGCCGTCCCCAACCTGAGGAGAAAGACGGTGTCAATCTGAAATTCCTGACAGCATAAACTCTGATGCACGAATGGCCTCAAACAGCTCACCTCAGCGTCCTGGGAGCGAGCAATGTCCACCAGAGTTTTGGCCGCAGGGTGAACCACATCCAGCAGTTTCAGGATGGTGGCTCCATCATTGGAGATTGTGGCCTTTCCTGGAAAAATAAACATTTGCATTACACCGACTGTGCCGCAGACCAATCTAGGAACAATAACGCCTTCTTTTCCCCCCATCCATCTCACCTCTGCTGTCCACCATCAGTTTGTCCATCCCTCTGGGCCCCAGGGTGGTCCTGACAGCCTCAGAAATCACCTGCAGAAGGAAACACGAGCAGCACATTTAGAGGAATTCAAGAATGTTTAGTTAAATTCAGAGCAAATGAAAAATAGACACAGAACTACAAAGAGATGAGTTATTGTTCTGACCTGGCAGGCATTGATGTTGCTGATGAGCTGGGGAATACCCTGAGATGTGTCCGTCCCCTCCTTAAGCAGAATAACCGGTGTGGGCTGAAGTAGAGAGGGAGACACAGGAAGACAAGAAGAGAGGGTAAGCAAACTGATAATCTGCTCACACCTGTCAGCAGCATCCATCATGACTGGGCACCTCAGAAATCCCATCATTCTGCTCGTTTCCAGCACAACGTTAGTGTTTTTGGACTCTGCTACAGGAGCTTTGCAACAAAGCCTCTCAGTCTGTCCACTATCTGGAACAAACCATTTTAACACACTTCAGCCTCAAATTTCTTCTGACTGTACCTCACAAATAGAAGGTGGCTGTGGTTCATTTGCTCACATTGGTGCTATTTTAAGTACATGCATGCTGATCTCAGGTGCTTAAAAAGCAGGCAAACAGATTTCTTTAAATTTGGTGATGTTTCCCCTCTCACTTTCAGTTCAGAACTGAAGAAGCCTCTTGGATAAGAGGCTAAATGTCTTCAACCAACCTAAAGAAGTCCACTCGCCTCCTTTCTAAGCTCCTAAGACGATCATGACCCGGATGACTGAGAACCTACACAGACATATACACTCTGACATCACACAAATCCAAGAATAGGAGGAAAAAGTCCTGCAAAAGCACTGTGACAGTGACGATGCGCAAACATCTATTGTACATCCACATTGCCAGAAGGATTGATGTCACATTGTAGGCACTCATAAGGATGAACAATGTGTCAAAGTACAAATGCCTAGGTTATTTATACACGACATCGTTGTAGCAATAGCTTTTGTCAGTGGTGTCAGTGCATGCATGTAGGTTTGTACAGCTCGCATTATTTTCCGGGCCATTAGCTTTCAGATTTTTACTGCTAAAAGCAGAACAACACACAAGCCGGTGCAGCTCCTCAGCCGTACAAAGAGGCTAAACACAGCAGCTCAGCTCATCACAAACTAGGTGGAGGGCGGTATTAAAATCAAATATGTTCAAACGCTGAAAGCGAATCCACGTGAAGTAGATAAATATGTAACTACACGACGCTAGCTCAAATTTTAACACTAGTTTATAGGAAGCCGTTTAGCATCACCGTTAGCATCGTATCCGCCCATTGATAGCGGCTATGCTAGCATTGTCTGGCTAAAAATAATAACCTTTTTAAAAGCTATTTCATAAAATAAGAGCTTTCCGAGACTTCTAACGGCCCGTCACCGACACCAGGCGCACTCCGGGAGACCATGTTCTCTGATAAACTACAGGATGGAGATGGATTAGATGTTGAGTGTTGTGCATGATGTTAGCTGACTCACCATCATCTTTGCAGTTCTTTCGAGAAGCTTTCCACCGGCATCGGATCCCAGAATGCTTTTCGAAAGCATGCGCTGTTGGTGGGGGTACGTTCAAGAACAAACAGCAGTAGTTTATCAACGATTTGAGATGTACTATTTCAGGATGTTATGATACTGAAATAAAACAAGTGTTGGTGATATGAGCGTGAATTATTTATCTGCAGCATCAAAGTGTCTCGTTTAAAATAAATAAATAAGCAGCATGCAATAAACGTCTTCGTTTGGCTGCTTTATTTAGAGGTCCCAGTGGCAGATCTCCATCTCACTCTATTCCTGGCATCCTCCTCTGTCCTCCTTCACTACATCCAATGATCTTCCGAGGTCTTCCTCTTTTCCTCCTGCCTAGAAGCTCAATCTTCAGCATTCGTTGTCAAATACGCGGCCCCTGCACATGTCCAAACCATCCTTCCTCTCTAACTTTGTCTCCAATCCACTCAGTCTTAGCCGTTACTCTGATGTATATGTTTCTAATTTTGTCCATCCTTCTCACTCCCAGTAAAACATCTCCACCTTTGCTTCCTGTCTTTTTGTCAGAGCCACCATCTCCAAAGCACAAAGGTCACTACCATCTTGAGTTTCACTCTTGCTGCTATCCTTCAGTCACAAATCACCCCTGACACTCATCTCCACCCTGCCGGCACTTCTTCTTCACCTCTTTTGTGCACTGTCGATTCCTTTGAATGGTTGACCGCAGGTATGTAAAATCATCCACCTTCACTATGTCTGCTCCTTGCATCTCCACTGTTACAGCTGTCTCACTCTCATTCACACACACATTCTGTTTTGCTTCTACTGACTTTCATTCCTCTTCTGCATACCTCAGCCTCCCAAGGCTCTCTTCCACCTGCTCCATGCTCTCAATACAGATTATAATGTCATCTGCAAGCATTAGAGTCCACAAAGACTCCTCCTTCATCATCTGTCAGCCTGTCCATCATCATTGCAAACACTCTTCCTGCACACCACTTGGTGCCATAAAGGTTGTAATTTATGTACACCCACTGTATATAATTTGTATAGTCTATGTTTCTATTATTAATTTGCTGTTTTAATTTCTAAATACCGGATAGGTTTTCTTAATTAGTAAATAGAATTAACTTAGTAATAAAAGTAATGCCTTAATTAAAGTAGAATTCACCGTTTTGTTGAAGGTGTTATTGAACGCAGCTTCTGTTGCGTCTCGCAGCGCCTCCGAAATCAGGCCTGCGATTGGCTTGGAGCCCCCAAAGTTGCAGCCCTGAGTCTGCTTGAAATTTTTATCCGCGTTTGCCGTGCGGGCGGAGAACTGGTTTGCTGTGTAGCCTTCAGCGTCTACTAGAAACTGTGATGACAAAACACGCGCACCTAAACTGACCCCAGAGCTCGCGCGGAGTTCAGATACTGTACAAACAGCGGTGGCGGGAGATTGGGTAAAGAGTGATTTATTGAGATATTTAAAATCGTACTTTTAAATAAAAGAGTATAGTCGGAACCGGGTGGATGTTGTTTGTGTTTTTCAGGAGGACTTCGCGAGGATGGATGATTTCGGAGTTTATGCGGTTTTCGGAGTAAACGGGCCGCCTCAGAAGCTGCTGAGGTAACGCAGGCTTTCGACTCGCACATAATGTCATGTATTTGTTTTTCGTTTGTACCCGTGAGACGCTCATATGTGTCTTTAAATAGCTCAGTCGCCTTCAGCTAAAATTGCTGGGCTCAACAGCTCTGTCGCTACACTTTTATTGCTCCTCATTGGCGCCTCTTTGAATTAGACCTGTTTACACACAGTCGCTTAACTTCTCTTTCTTTAAAACAGTAAATACTTTTCGCCTCTCGTTTTTCTGCATGTAAATCGAGCAGTGTGCCTTTATTTGCTTGTTTCTTCGTTTGTTTTGCCGTGTCAGCGCTGAAGGCTCTAGCAGGGTCCGTGTTGCAGTTCCACCAAGCGTCCGCCAGGTGGTGCTGTTTAGCAGCGGCCGGTGGGGGGAGCGGATCTGCGTCAACGCAGAGCTCAGCGATTCTGATCGGATGCCCATCACTATTGGAAAACTGACTCCTTATAATAAGTAGGTTCGCCCTATTTATCCGTTTTGTTATTTTTTGTAATGCACTCTAACAGCCTTTCTGTGAATGATGCATATTTCACCTTCAGATGTTTGTCATGGGAGCAGTGGGAAGAGGAGACCTGGATAGACAGTGTGACACTGAACGTCTCTCTGGAGGGAGGAAACCTGGTAAATACTAAGGAAATCTAAAGAGCTTATGAAAACATTAGGATTTTCTTAAGTTAAAACTTTAAGATATGGACAGATGTCACAGGTTAATGTATATAATCTCCCTTTTTTTTCTTTAGTCAACAGAACCAGAAGTCATCATGGCCGTGAAGGAATACACTCCAAAGGTAATCTGATAAGGATGTACTGTGTCTTATAATATCACAAAGAAATGTTGCTGCTGTCGGTGAAAGCAGATAGCGATAATGACATTATTTCAATTGTGCTGCATCTCAGGACACGGCTGCTCCACCCGCAGCCCGAGAGCTCCACGGCAAGAGGAAAAGAGAGCAAACTGCAGAAGAAGAAGAAGGCAATGACTGGACAAAGAGAAGAGAAGAAGAAGAGAACACGTGTCCAAATGCAACTACTGAGAAGACCACACCTGTGCGCAAGGTCAGAGGTCAAGCCAAAGGCAGCCAAAAGCTGTTTGCAAGCGGTGCCGAAACCACCAAGCTGAAGGGAGCAGGTGGAAAAGGTGTTTTTTTTTTGTTTGTTTTTTTTCGTTGTGTTTTAAAAAAAAAATAATAATAAATTTCTTTAGGTGCTATTTCTTCTATCAAACCTGCTTTCTCTCTGTCCTCACTACACAGCAGCAGAGATGCAGGGGACTGTGGGAAGAACGCCTCCTCAGAGTGCAGTCCGGACGAAGAGTAGGCAGGCCAAGGCTCCCACACACACTGGTACTGTTTCTTTTCTTCTTCCTTTTTCTGTCATATTTATTTCCTCTTCCGTCCCAGCAGCTGACACAGCCCATCCCGCATTCACGCATAGATGTTTTCCATTCACTGCTCACTTGCAGGAAAGTAACATAAACCTGGGCGTGTGACTCACGCGGGGCTCGGCTCCCTCCGACTGTTTGATTTTTAGATTGCGCTGTTGGCGTTGTATCGGTATTCCTGCAAGTCAAACAAATGAATCACTTGGAAGAGCATTTGGGGAATTATTAATCTAGACAGCGTTTCTCACTTTATTATCAGCATGTTGAAGCGCTGCTGTGTTTCATCAGCCAGAAATTCGAATTTGGCCTCTCTAAGGTGACCATCAAACCAAGAGGTCAAACCAGGCCTTCCCAGTAAAGCAGTGAGCGAGTTTGCATTCAAGAGGCAATGTTGGGAGCATGTGACCAATCGCACCTCGTATGCAGCTATAGTCGAATATGTGAATGTGGCTTGTAGTGTAAAGTGCTGGTGTCAGACTGTGTGTGAGCACATAAACAACAAATATGAGACCTGTTTGCAATTACAAACAAGGCTCTGCAGTTTTAGGGCTATGTTGCCATATGTCTGTAGAATAATGAGACTGTCTGCTCTGCTTAATGAGAACTGCTTGCAGCTGGCATCACAAATGGGGGAATATAGCAGGGCCGTCAAACATGCGGCCAGGGGACGAGAGCAAGCCCTCTGCACGGCTATGCAAAGTGTAATAAATTGCAGTCAAGTCATTTTTTATGTCACCATTACTGTGTGGCCATACAATGTCACTATTACTACACAAACTTGAAATGAGAGCTGCATCCACACAGGAAATGATTCGCATGTCACTTTAAAGCTGAAGCCAGTTTCAGGGTCAAGTTGTCTAGGTAAACATCTAATGTAGTCATAAGCCAGTCAACAGTCTCCTGTGCTCTCATTGGTAGTTGAGAAAAGTTTATTTGTTTTCTGTGAGTCGCTCAACTTGTTATCGCTGCTGGCTTTTTCACCTCCAGCTGCTTAAAGTCATTGAATATCACTTTCTGTGGTGTCTGGTTGTCACGTCACTGCCAGTGTGGACACAGTTTTAGGGCTTTTGTTGTTGTTTTTTTCACCTTAAAAATACAGGTTTAACTGGTCGAGCTCACTTGAGAACTCAGTCAGTTTGACCCTGACTCTACAAAACTTGCACATGGAGGTCCAGAGCAGGTTATTTCTACAAATCAGGTTACTATGGAGATGTAATCCAGTAATGTAACACTAAAGTGAAGTCACTAAGCCCCAAATCCTGCTTGTAGTACACAGGATTCATATGATAAACATCCAAGCGCTGGAATGGGGAATACAGTTGAATTAGCTGACTTGGACATGGTTGTTGGTGACAGGCAGGCTGCTGGGAGTGTTTCAGAAACATGATCTGAGTGATGATCATGTCTGGCTACTCCCAACAGAACATGACATGTCGTGTTTTCTTGCAGCTCCGTTGGCCAGCCCGTCAGGTCGCTGGGGTCAGACGTTATGTCCCATCGATGCTCAAACAGCAATTCTGATTGGAGGCCAGGGAGCCAGGATGCAGTTCTGCAAAGATCCCATGTGGAAGCTCTGCACAGGTCAGTCAGTTCAACAGCATTTTAGACTCTCGTTGATACTACAGCTCAGGTGAGAGCCGTGTTTAAGGGGACGTTCTGTGTGCAACAGAGGACGTGTCCTGGGTGGCCGCGGAGACTCTGGCTGAGGGTCCGACTCCTGAGGCCAGGATCGGCCACACAGCCATCTACGACCCCGACTCAAGAAGGATCTTTGTGTTCGGGGGCTCTAAAAACAAGAAGTGGTTCAATGACGTGCACATCCTGGACACGCAGAGCTGGAAGTGGACCATGGTAGAGGTGCGTGGTGATCTGTGTCCACACGCTGTGCTCGCTTTATTTCTGTTTTTGTTTTTAAATGACTTCCTCCTGCTCTTCTTCTTCAGGCTCAGGGTAAGGTTCCTCCCCTGGCCTACCACAGCTGCAGTATGTTTCAGGGTGAGCTGTTCGTGCTGGGAGGGGTGTTTCCTCGGCCCAACCCAGAGCCCGATGGCTGTAGCGACTCTCTGTATATCTTCGACCCCCGCCTCTCCATCTGGTACCAGCCCATCGTCACCGGAGACAAACCCTCCCCCCGCTCAGGGTAACACGGCTCAGTCCAAAGCTTTATTTAACGCACACTTTCTAACTTTTTTCTTTTTAAATATAATTGCTCCATATTTTTAACCTCCTCTTTGTTGTTTTTGTCTTGCAGTCATTCTGCATGTGTGATGCAGGAGAGGAAGATCTATGTGTTTGGTGGCTGGGACACTCCTGTATGCTACAATGACATGTACATGTTGGACCTTGGTGAGCAACACACACACACAAAGTATCTAAATCAGGGGAAACGTGCAACTACACATCCATGCTTGCATTATTAAAATGCAACGTGTTTATGTCTTAGGTCTGATGGAGTTTTCTGCAGTCAAAACAACTGGGAATCCCCCCTCTCCTCGAAGGTATCGCACATAACACTTCAAAATATTATGTGAGCGTGTGAGACGTCAGAGCTGAGTTCAGTGTGACGATGGATCTGATCGTGTTACGCGTGCTTTGATGAACAGCTGATGGGCATCCTCTGGGGATACTTTCTTTATGTGTCTTAAGGAGCAGGCAGCTGCGCTTTATTATCCGCTGCAGAGCCATTTGGGTATTGTGTCAGGATGCTGTGAGGACATTTTCAGTTGTGCAGAGGTAGAAAGACACCAGGTTTTGAGGCTGATTTAATTTCCTCAGTTCTCAGAAAACAGACTTTTTTTCCCCCTAAATGAGGCAGTGCCTTCTGTGTGTCCATGGAAATCTTCTTTGATCCCAGAAACCCAAAACTAAAGACTCTTCACGTCCTCTCCATTTATGTTCAGTGACAGATGGTCATTCTGATTTCTCCTGAAACTAATGAACAGCTCTTTGTGTCTCCTCCAGTGATCATTCCTGTCTTCTTTTTGTGTTGTCTGCAAACTTAATGGTGCCATTTGTGTTGTGAGATGGTATCAAGGGCTCAAAACAGCCTGTGGTGCTCCTTTGGAGAGGATGGAGGGGTGGTAGGGGACCCATCCTGATCAACTTTGGCCAGGTTCTCAAGAAAGCTAGAGTCAGTGGGCAGATGGTGGTACAGTATAGTGTGGTGTGGAGGACACTGGAAATGGCAACATCTGTTGGCTTATTGGTTCTGTATAAATCCTGATGTGGGTCCAGAGTAGGTGGGAGTGTGCTTGATGTATTTGAGGATCAGTCTCTTAGTGTTACAGCCTCTGGCCTGTAGTTACTGAGGCAATTTACTACAAACTGTCTGGAAACATGTGCTATAATGGATGTCTTTACCCAGGTGGGGACATCATGTACTGTGATGGGGAAAGACCGATGATGTTTGTGGGTAGCTCGGTTAATTCCACACTTTAGCCTCTGAGACCAGCTGCTTTTCTTTTATGTAGGCACAGCTGTATTATAAACATAACACAAGCAGTAACATTTAGGGACAAATGGGGGCTTAATGGAGACGTTTACGTTCCTCAAATTAAGGTTTAATACGATTTTAATAAGACAGGAGATTAAAATGAGAGCAGAGATTGTTACAATATCGTCTGCAGTCGTTTTAAGAACCTTTAAGCAACTTGAAGTTAAATGTGAACATTGTGTGCTCGTGTGTTTCAGCTGGCACGGCAGCGCTGTGCTGTCAGACACAAAGTTCCTGATCCACGGTGGTTACAACGGAAACAATGCCCTCAGTGACGCCTTCGTCTTTGATATAGGTGAGCAGAGGTTTGGTTTCTGAAAAGTAGCTTTTTTTTTTTTTTTTGTTAATGACAGAGTCTGACTGATAGAGGATTTAAGATCAAGACAGAATTATTTTAGGGTTTTGGTAACGTAATTCCCAAACTAGGTAGGAGACACTGCTTATTCTACTGTTCCTGCACAATCCTTACTGTAGGTCCGGTTGGTTCTGTGCCCAAAAAATATCTCCTTCACGTCCTTAATATTTAAAATAAAAGCCACAGACCTATAAGCAATAAAGTAGCTTACATAAGTAACAATGTGTTAACCGCCACCTTCACCTGACTGTTGAGTTTATTCTGAACATAAAGTGTAAAAACGAGAATTAGCGGAAAAATACAAATTTCGTGCCTTTGTTTTGCGGTTTCAGACACCAACAGCTGGACAGAGGTGAGCGCGCCTGAGCTGTCTGTACCCAGGGCGGGGCACTCCATCATCACCATGGAGACGGCCGGTCACCGCTGCTTCTCGGAGGAAGATGAAGACGCGGATATGAACGGCGGCAGAACCCTGCTGGTGTTCGGAGGCGGCGACAACGAGGGCAACTTCTACTCCGACCTGACGACTGTCGCCGTGGAGGAGCTGCTCGGTGCTATTTAAAGAGAGAGCGAGTCAGAGGTGAATCCTCTCTGCCTCGCTGGATGTAAAGCTATTTTAACACCCTCACCCTTTGTTATTTATAATCCTGTGGGTTTTTATCCCTTTCTGTCTCCTTTCTTCTTTCGCTTTAAAAGGTTTCCCGGTTTTATTTGATACATCTGAGCAGGATTAAGAAAGATTTCTCTCATTATGGAGCTCCACTCATAAAAACAATATCTGCTTTAAAGGGCAGATTTGATGATGTAAATATGTTTGTTTTCCTCAGGTACTTTTTTTAAAATGTTGGTTTATATTGATTGTGTTTTTTAAAAACTGAGGCTAGTTCAGAATTTATTTATTTTTTCTTGCAGATATATGTAAGTGCATCAGAATTTTTTACAATGTTTATTCCTGCTTTTGTTTGTATTTGTCATCATCTTCAAACTATCAGCGGTGGGGAATTTTCCATTCATGTCACTGGGCTGTACCATTTTGCTTTTTAAAGGTAATTATTGTTTAACTATTGTATTTTCCCTTATTTTATATATATATATATATATATATATATATATATATATATATATATATATATATATATATATATATATATATATATATATATATATATAATTTTTTTTTTTTTTAGATTGTGCATATACTGGTTCAATGTATATACACTCAGCTTCAGATTTTGTTTTGTTTTTTTTACCTCTTGGATCAGTTTGATGTCAGAAAGAGCAGATATCCTTAATATGGTCATTATGGCAGAATGCCCCACCTACCTGCCGTGTAAAACTTCTTGCAGCCAGTGGAAGCTGGTTTAAAGGGAGTTATAATGGCTTGTATCAGACAGTATGAATTGATGGATGCACCTGACGCCCTACATAAAATAAACAAGGATTATTTTGAACTATGAATCATGCAAAGCTACTCTAGCAGAGTCCCAAGAATGAAAGTACGCAGCTGCATAATAACTGCTCAATATTAACATTATATCAAGTTAAACCCACTTGCATATTATTTTCTACATGGATAGTATGTAGAGTAGACTGTACAGTCTATGCATTACTGCATGGGAATACAAAATCAAACCAACATCAATTAAAAGAGGTTTGACAGCTTTAAACAGAAAAGGCCGTTCATGCTGCTGTGGTCACTTGACAGTAACGCAAGCTAACGTGAGACCTGCAGCGTGACACTGTTATCTTCAGAGAGCCAGAGCTAAATGGAGACTTTTTAATAAAAGATTAATGGAGCGTGGGAGGGATTAAGTTCATATCCGCTCGGTTCCTGATAACGGTGTCATGACTGTGGCTGTGTTTGAACTTTTTTCACTGGATTAAACAGACAGCCCCACGTTGGGTAACTTGAGATTAACAGAGGTCAGTAAATACACACTTAATTTAAAACAGAGATTCGTTCTCACAGCACTAAGAAAGAGTTTTAAGCGTGCGTCATCGTCATGGCCAACTGTTCTACGTACCTTAATACATAACCTGCAAAAGAAATGCGATCCACATCATCCCCAGCTGTAAATGTATTTAATGCAAAAGTTAGCAAACTTGCATGTTTATCTGATATGTGATGTATGGTGAACATGCCAGAGTCAGCTGATCCAGCCATAACGATAAGCTTTATCAAAAAGTACAGTTTGAAGCCTAATATTTAAAGTAGAGAGGCTGTCTGGATTCTGGTAGCTGAAGACTCCCTCTAATTCATGTTTTAGAAACTCTAGTCAGCCTGAATTCTCACAGTGAAGTGCTCTGTTTGTTTAACATGGTACTTTAGTCTTAACACCTCCAACTACCACATGCGACTTGAAAAACTAATATGCGAGTGATATCATCACAATTTCTAGTCCCTGTCGGGATTCTTGCTGCAGTGTTTTGGATCAACTGAAGGCTTTCCTGAGATCTTTTAGGGCAGAGGTGGGGAACTCCAGGCCTCAAGGACTGGTGTCCTGCGGGTTTTAGATATCGCCCTGGGTCAACACACCTGAATTAAACTATTAGTTCATTAACAGGCTTCTGGAGAACTTCAAGACATGTTGAGGATGTAATTTAGCCATTTAAATCAGCTGTGTCGGATCAAGGACACATCTAAAACCTGCAGGACACCGGCCCTTGAGGCCTGGAGTTCCCCACCCCTGTTTTAGAGAAACCTGATAAACAATTACATAAATTCAGCCTAGAAGTAACACGTTGAATAGCTTTTCAGCATCGTTGAGACAGGATGTTCTAGGACTGCTACATGTACATCAAACCTTTAGTTTAATGACCATCCAACTGAATATTTCAACAGTAAAATTCTGCTTTATTTTACATACAATTAAGACTTCAGTATGTTATAGATATCTTTGTCAAAGTGTCTCTTGGAAGGCGGCACATCTGCTGAGAGAGGCAGACATTTGCAATTTTTCTACCTTAAAAACTCAAAAACAAACTGGTCCCAATCAGTTGGAGGCCATCAAACTGCTTTCACCTACTCCATGGTATTTCCTGTGGCGATACAAAGGAAAGCCCGACTTCCTCAACATATTTTATTTTATACCTGTGGATATAAAACCGTCCTCACTTCATTATTTCACAGACTGTTGGAAAAAAAACAAAACGTGTTGCTATGCATCGTGCTTAATGGGCCACAAAACAAGTCTTTATTATGTTCATCATAACTAACGGTGATGTGCTTCAATCCGTTTATCTAATTACACGGTGTTGCACTTACTGTGATTATAGCACAGTGTGGATAAAAAGCCTGGTTTTTGGCTTTGGTTCTTTCCGTACTACTTTTGCCCACGCTGCGAGTCAGCAGCTTCTAAATTGCTAAGGTTAAGGGCAGGATTTTCACCCAGCGGACTGCTGAAGAAAGAATAATGGTTCTAAGGGAATCACTAATTTTATGTTTGTGTCCTCCACTCTTTTCCTGGCTTCCTTGGATTGCTCCATTTGTTTTATAGCCACCCCTGTGATACTTCATTTAATCTTCTACATGGTGGATAAGCAATATTACACTTTAATGGCCCAAAGCACTCCAGCATGCATACCTTTACACTCAATACAGGTGTTAATTAGAACTATTTGAAACATATGTGGGTGTTAATAATGCTTGAATTTGTCAGAGAACAGGAGATTATAAAGTATGACACAAAACTACAACATCAGTAGCTCCAAATACATGCATGCCATGCATGCAGTGACTTGAGCCATGGGTTATATAACAGTGTTGAAATATCAAAATATCAAAACTGACTTACACACACCCAGGCTGAGGTGGATTTCAGAGGGGAGTTGCTGAAAAGCACAACTGCTGGAAAAGCCTGACGATCACAGATCAAAGTGCTCATGGGGTTTTTTTGGGGTTTTTTTTTTATCTGCTCTACTGGGAAAACTATTGACTGTATATCAAAAATAACTGTTACATATTACATCCTCAAAGCAACCACATACATTTGGCACATGGAAATAGTAATTGGAGACTCAAAGGCTGATATATTTTATTTAATGTTCCTCCAGTGACACTTAAAATATGCTTAGATTAGTGCAATTCAGTCTGCGACTCAGCCTCCTACACAGAGTGTTGTTTCTTCTCTACTGCAGCCAGAAAATGCGTTTCAGTGCAAATGGATGGATGGATGGATGTAATATAAGGAAGCCTCCTGCAGATGGCGACACTTCAGCACAGATTTGTCTGTAAGCAGCTTGTCTCCTGCTAAAATGGTCCATGTACAGTCTAAAAAAAGACTGTGGTGTCACTGAGTTTACATATTTACTGTTTTGCTATAGCTTTCTGACATTTCCCCCCCCAAACTGGCATCCCTCTACTTTGATCCACCATGAAACTGGACATGATCCAGGTTTATGCACTGAGTGAAAGGTGCAGTGATTCTGCATTAACAAGGTTCATTATTAAATATATAGAGGGTAGATTGATATGCTAAAAGCAGGCGTGTGTGTTTCCTGGAACATACCCAGTGCACATACCCTGGAGTGCTCTCCCTCCATCATCAGGGGGGTGATTTTTTCCCCCCTTCGTTTATCGGGAAATCCTGCCAGTTGGATGCTCTCCCGGTCGTCCCCAACAACCTTTTCATACCCGTTCATATCCTGAATTCTTCTTTTTTATTTTGCACAACATCCTCACATTGTTCAAATGATGATTTTTTTTTGATATTGCACCTCTGCCGACCTCCCAGCTGACAGACTTGTGGCATCACTACTTCCAGTGGAAGTCATATTACCTTTGTCAGTCTATGGCTGTTGCTAAGTAACTTGAAAATGTCTATACCTGCAGTCAGCATCTCACATTTTAAGATGGCATGAGTTTCTAGTTACATGTTATTTTTACAGCTGTGGCTGCCAAGAGGTACTGTTCTGTAATTGGCTTAAAAAAAAATCTGTCTTCAAATGGATTTGTATATCAACCAAAGTATTATTGTTTTAGTCCAAAATATCAAATCCTAGCCAATAGACTAGTTTTAGGCTTAAAGATCGAAGTGTTTATGTGCTCTCCATAAGTGTTGCACTGCACTGTAACAGTGTGCCTCACTAAATGAGCACTGGAATTCTTAGAGGTGTGATGGGAATAAGCTAAACGTGTGACAGATGAAAGGAAACAGGGATGTGACTCAGTGGTAAAAATATCTGGCAACTCTTGTATGTGTTGCCTGCAGAACTGGAGCTTCCAGGGATGAGCAGAAAGAGGCGTGTGTCCATAAGCCTGTTTACAGATGAAATGAATCTGTGCAGACATAATGAGGAAATACTAGTTACTCACTGAACGAAAGTCCAGCTTCTCTTTGGCTTTACTGAAAGGGTTCATGGGACTACGTGCATTCATGCTGTAGGCACTTCTCTGGGTTTTTGTTGTTTTTTTTGGTAATATCTGTAAAGATCAGAAACTTCCTCCAATCAGCACATTTATAAGTATTGAATATGACCATTAAATGCAGATTAGTGTAGTAAAAAAAGTGCAATCGCTCCCTCTGAAATGTAGTGGAGTACAGTCACATAAATCCGACATACTCGAGTAAAGCTTCTCATGTTTGTAAGATAGTAGACTTACTTGGGTGGGTTAAATTCCATCACAGCTGGAAGCAGAAACATGCACATTAACTTGTCAGGAGCGCTCTGTAAAAGACTTTGCCACAATATTAACAATGCAGGAGGCAAAGAGCCCGATAAAATATTCATCGGCATACTTAAATAAATCAATAAACCAAAAAAAAAGAGGAAATTAACTGAAAGACCGGTTAACTTTTGCACCCCGGAGGCTCCAAGTTTCTCTCTTCCATTATGTCTGGAGTTGAGCCTTCATTCTTGCCAGGTTGAGGAGAACAATTACAGTCTCCCGCACCTGCCATTTACCAGCATGGAGGAATTGCGGTCATTCAGCAGTAAAGGCTCGGAAAAAATCGAGTGAAGCCGAACTCAGAACTCCCTCCCTCCCCTTTCAAGTCGTGGTGCAAGCAAGCAGCCATGTTGCCGCGAGCTTGTTCCGGTATGAGGGCAGGATCGTGCGCATAGACTGCATTCGGGCGCAGCTCCTCGCTTTTCTCCCCCCTCCCCGTGACACGCACCTCCGAGCAAGAAAAGCCCACTTTGCTGATAATGGATTTTACAACTTGATGATTCCTCCTTCGGTCGGCTGGTGACTGGAATATTAGTCGGTGTACCGACAGGACGAACTGGTATATCGCCACACTGCAGTGCAGCACTGGTGAACGACCTTATTCCAATCACGCAACACAAGGAAGAGCGCCGGTGATTTCCGTGGATTTTGAGCTCTGTGGGTTGCTCTCTGGCAGTCACCGCCACTGCGGTCGCTGGGGAATAAGCTAACGAGCTAGCCTTACCTCAAAAAATCCTGAATTAGCTAGCTACATGGGCTAATGTCGACCAGTTAGCTAGCGGAACAAATTAATTTGTGATTCTCACCTGCCATGTGACCATTTCACAAGGTGCTGCTTTTATTTTTAGGATACCCTGGCCCCGGATAACTCACTGGGAATATTTGAATTTGCTTTGTGAGAGGTGGGAAGGTCGAGACCTCGCCGGGAAATAACTTTGGCCCGAAAGTTTGTAGACCTCGGAGCTGGTTTGAAGACCTAAAAGGAAACATCTCTGCCACAAAAGGAGAAAGACAAACGGCGACACTGCGCGATGAAAACGACGCCGTGTCAACATTTGCTGTAAATTTTGGCAAGCGGTCATTGGTTTCCCCAAACCTCAGTTGGCAACCTTACAAGTTAGCACGATAGCCACCTATCTGAACCTTGTCTTCTTTCAATACAACCATTGCCCAACTTTTTCTTCAGGCTAGCATAAGTAGCTAGCTGATCAAAACGTCACAGCAGCAGGTAGTTAGCTCGCGTCTTACATCCGTGCTATACCTCACTGTTCGCTATCGACGCAGATCAACTTGAACTGGGAACTGAATGCCTTCACACCCAGGCCGGAGCTGAAGAAAACATTAGTTTTTCCCATTTTCTGCTTGTTGACAAACATGAGACCTGCGGTTGCTGCTGCTAGCTAGTTTCGAGCTAGCTGGCTAACTCGGCTAGCCGCTGATGGTGGGATTCAACTTGTTGATTCACAGGCTGTCTGTCGCGCTGCTAGCTGGCTAGCACTGGACATCTGTTGGAGATTTTCCTCAGCTATCAACTACACAAGTTTTAAATGCTCAGCAGAGACTGACGAATCGTACTAGTTTCAAGGTTCCTTTTTCCATTTTTAATTTTTATTTTTTTGGCAACACAGACTCCTTCAAAAATGTCAACAAGGCCCCCACTGGTTCAAGTAATTGAAAATTCGGCCGGGCAGGTAAGATGTCCTTGTAAATGACTCTTAAAAATGTAATTATTTGTGATATTTGTCCACAAAATTACTTGAAGTTCTCATCTGCTGGGGAGAGAGGCCTTTGTTGGCCTTTTACAGGCTTTGGTTGTCTCTGGTTGCTTTTTTTCTCTCCTTCCTCTCCTGTGTCTCTGTTGTCTTTGCCACAGAGCAGTGATTCACCAGCTTGCCTACGCACTCACATTGGATTTCCCACTCCTTACAGGATAGCAGAGCAAATTTAGGTTTCTGTTTAGTCTGTGTTTAGACATGTCCTCCCACTTGACTTTTTGTCACTTTTGACCTTCTGCAATACAGGCAATCATAAAGCTGAAAGTCAGTTTTCAACACATTTCTTTATCACCAAGTTTGATGAAGACATGTAGATTTCTTTTTTATTTATTTATGCTAATTTGCAACTTACCTGTCCTTCTGGAAGAAAGTTGCTTGTTGCACTCTTTATTTGACAACCTTAAATGTGTCACAAAGCTATCAGACAGAAGAAGTGGCATTTAAATGGAAATGAGAATTTGTATTTCAAATGGGAACTTGCAAGGAGGTTTGCGCTTGGATATATCCTCAGTTTATTAACAATAAACCCTTGTAGATCATTGTTCAAGGGGAAAAAAGTAAAACTTGGATTGCAAGTAGGGCTATAGGGGGTGACTGAAGGCACTCAGGCTGTGCAAACAATACGCATCTTCTGACCTAGTAAAAGCCTGCTAACCCCCATCCATATGTGAAAGAGCTCCAAAAAATCCCAATAAAAATTGAGATTCATCAGTTGCAGAGGCTGTGCAGATATGGTTTCCCGCTTCAAGAACCCTTTTTTGTCTATACATTTGATTAGTAGTTCTTTGAGGTATGTGCTCCAAATCCATACTAGATCGCTGGAAATAAGCTTCCATATCTGCAGCATCTGTCTTAATCTTGCAGACAGTTTTATCTTTCCATTATGAGAAAGCCGCATTTGCTCACATGAAAGCTATTATAGCTTCTAGTGAAGAGTGTGACTCGGGCAGTCCATGTTCAGCATCACGTGGTATTTGCCTCCTCATTAAAATCTCTGAATGTTTGATGGGGAAGGAAAATTGTCTAGGTATTGACAGTGTAGCCACTGGATGATGTCAGCAAGCGTTTGAAGCTAAACCCACTTTGCGGTGCTGTCCTACGAATGCATCTGTGGTGAGGATTTGCTTTTAGCAGCTGATCAGCAGTTTTGACGAGCGTGGGAACTTAACTAGAACTATTGTTTCCGACGTGCAAAGTATTTTTAATGAAACCTTTGTGAAAAATTAGATGCGTGGCTATGTAACACAAAAGAAACACAATAAGGGGAGTGCTACAGTGCACTCTGTCAAGCTAAACAGAAACGACGAAAACCCCAAACTTAAGTGTGAACTGCTGATGCATGGCCCTACCAAAATACAGAACTTATTTTATTAGCCAATAGGAGTGTGTCTTGGTAGTAAACACTGAAGGGTTCAAAGATATTTTTTTCTGTCTTTACTTCCCATAAAAGCAAAATGCTGACATAAGTTTACCAGTAGATACAACGCACGTGTACCGCTGCCTGTCGCCACTTCTGTTAAACCACTTTTTTTTTCCTTACACATGCAGTGCAGCTGGAAACAACTTCTATTTATTACCTGATGGACATATGTGCAAGAATGCAAATGTCTGATCAGACAAACTGTCTTTAACCTACCAGCTTCCTAATGAGTCCACATGATCAGTCAGATTTCACCCAAACAAAAACTTTTACTTTTTCACCTGTTTTCTGAGTTGTTGTTTAAAAACAGCATCAGGGTGTAAAGAAAAGTGGACATACGCTTATATTCATATGTAGGCAAATAAGTAGACACAGTGAGAATGAGACATGCGTACACAGCTACACCCTTATGGGAACAAAGGTCAGCAGTAAGGCAGTAGAGTCATCCACTGTAGCTGCCTTTCGCACACAGTACAAACAGACAGGGCATTTCCATCTCCAGTGGGATCTTAAAAGTTGACGTCATAGTGAAAGCTGGGCGCTTTTGGACATGTTGCTGTAAGAGAGACACGTATAAAGTCATGAGCAGAAGCTTCCTCACTGTGTTCAGTGTGACAGCTTCTGCTCAGGACCTTGCCGAAAGAGAAGCGGTTGATTAAAATGTCAGACCTGGCTCCACTTTAGCCAGATCTAGAATGGACAATCAAACATTGCCCATTCTGATAGGCAAATACTTGAAGGCAGAATATGGAGCAGTGTTTAGTTTGTAGCACAGGACACACAAAGCAGGAAGGGAGATAAGTGCTCCTGTGATATCTTGTCAGGCTCATAAGAGTGTAAAACCTAACTGCGGTACCTTGGCGATTAATAACCCCTCAAACTGAACTTGTTGTCGGACGCTGTTTGTGCGGCCTTAACCTTATGTCGGTTTGAAATAATCCTGCTCTTGTTCTGAATGCGTCCATTCTCGTCCCACAGCATCCAGTGAGGATTTAGGGTTGGATTTGAGGGGTAAAAAAAGAGAAAAGTTTGGGGTCATGGCAAATTCTTAACTAGGTTTGTAGGCAAAAGGCCATGGATGAATACTCCCACACAAGTCCAGTCTGTCTTTAAAGGCCATGTATAGAAAGCCTTTGGTGTCAGGTCTCAAGATACGGGACAAAATGGCACCGGGCATGAGGACAGGCTAAGTGTTGACGAGTCTCTCTGTGCCCGTCAGAGATTTAAGTCTAGGTTCTGATCCTTTCAACCCACGAGCAGGTTATGATCCGCTTGTATCTGCTAAAGACGGCTTGATTGCAGTGGTTTGTTTTAATATTTTGAGGAACCCTAATTGGGAGCTGCTTTACTTGGCTTCAGAGTTTGCAAGCTTTTCTTTTTTTCCTTCTTTACACATGACTGCCAGCTAATCTGTGAGTTAATGGTTCTACAGGTCTGGGGGGATTGTGAAGTAAAGTTACTGACCAACACAGTTTTCCATTCAGTCATCATGAACAGTTGCTGCGCACATATAATTAGAGAGCTGTCAAATACAGAGAAGTGACTTATGACATCTTTCTGACGGTGTGAAATGGCAGATATGTTGAGTGGCTTTGATCGGACACGTTCTCACGTTGTGCAAGGGTTCAGGCCTGCTGTTAGTTTGAGGAACTTATTTGTGGTCCACATGAGTGTAACAACATTTCAGTGTTAAATAACAGGATAAATGCATGTTTACTACGTGTTAGGTTGTATTTTTGTGTTTAAACTACCTGGTGTTAAAATATTACATGAGTGCAGTTTGAAATAGGTTTTGGCACAGGTCATCTTGTTAACAAGTTTGCACAGTTTGTCCACTTCCCTAGACATGATCACTGAACTGTCTGATTTCCTGTTTTACAGTGCTCTCCCTCTATTCATTAAGCCATGTCTTCTGACCCACTAATATAGCTAGAAATACTGGTATGGCTCTTCAGGTCTGTCAGTTCATCCTTCTTTGTTTGGATGGTTGCACACTATGCCGGATCTTCCGCACATTATAGAGCCAAGCCATTAATTTGTCAAAGTTGAGACATTTCCTTATTGGGTCATTGGGAGAAAATGTAAAACTAACTGAACTAGATTTGGAAGTGGCGTTAGAGGTTTTGAGTTTTCATGAGGTTTATTTACACAAGTCTTTATTCCCAAAGGACTTGCAACAAGGAACAAGGAAATAAAACACAATAGGAGATAAAGCACTTGCCCACCTCCAGCCAGATGTACATAACAGTACATACAGATGTTACATCCTCACACACTCCTATTAAAATCATTATAAAATGTGTGGGGAGAATTTCCTCACCTTCGGATCAGACATAAACATGTTTTGTGTAGCTCACTGTGGTTGATATGAGGTGGTGGGCACGCACAATGGGATGGAACATAGTGATCTAGTTGTCTGTTTATTTGTTGTGTAACTCCACTTTTGCACTGGCTTTTTCCACTTTAGCTCCTGAAAGAATTTAAAATTGTTTTGTTTTTTTCAAGCAAAAACAAAGGAATAAACAACAAGATAAGCAAACAAATATCTATATTGCTCTGGGGCAGACAGATATTTTTACAGTACAGAATATCATCATCGGTATATCGGTTTCTTTTCTTGTCGTGTACACAGGACTATGGAAAATTTCAAACTTAAGGCATGTTCATATGCTTTATCTTAAACGGCTATTAATGACAAGTGCAGTTCGTAAGCCTTTTTATGAACCGTCATTTCTCCCGTCATACCTCCTTTGTCAAGTGTGTTTCAGTGCTGGGTTAATCATTGAGCATCCTTCTGACGCTTAGTGTGATTGAGACTGGTGCAACGTCATTTTGCATCAGACTGATTGGAGTTCACCGAATTAGTGAATGATTGAAGGTCGTCGACCACGTCTGCCATTGCTTTCAGTCTTGACAGCAGTGCCTTGAGCCTATGGTAATTGGTGAACTTGAGTGGATGGATATTAGTTTGACAACTGAGGGTTAAACTGTATTAGATAGTAACTATTAAAAACAGTCAAAAGTAACTAACTATTCCAAGCAGGATACTTTTTTAACTACTTAAAAACTGTTTAAAAGTATCCTGATGAAAAGATGCGAATGTAGCTCAGGTTTTGTAAACAACCCCCCCAAATCTTATGGATAGTTTGATCCTTTTACCTGTGGAAACCATAATCAACATGAACTCGGGGTTCCCAGCAATATACCTACAAAGTCGATGTGGAACTCTCCAGGCTTAGGTTGGTCAGGGTTGCAGTTTACCCTGACATTGGTCACTGGCAGACACCAGGTTACTTCTAGTTAGTGAGTGGAAAATGTAACTTGTGTACCAAAAAACAAAGTCATTGAATGAAGTGCATGGTAGTTCATTGATCTAAATCAGTTTATTGATTTATAAAATGGTTAATATAACTTGAACTGTTACAGTTCATCAGCAGTAGTTTCTATTTTAGCTTGACCTTTGTAAACGCCACGAGAACTGAAACAGTGATGCTTGCAGATTCAAAATCCTGTTGAGCGTCACAACAGAAAACATGAAGGAAATAGGAGTAGAGCTGAGCACAGTTTGATGCTTTTCACTCGATACCTCAGGCGTATGAAAGAAGGCAAGAATGTCCCACCAAGCTGGGGAGCTGGAAATGTAATATAGATAAGAAAGGAGCACTGAACGTGTGAGTGTGTTTACTTGATCTGTGTTCACCTTTCTTTTTTTTTTTCATTTCTACATTCATGCTCTTTTTGGATGAGTCATCGTGTAAAGGAGCTATAGGACACATGTATGCACACACAAGTTGCTGTAATGCCCAGGAAACCATAAACCATGTCTCTCCCGCTCCTTATTAGAGCCATCACTAGGCAGATGAACAGAGAGACAAAGCTGGCCAGGGCCTTAGCAACAGAGAACCTGCCTTACACACACAAGCGTTTACTTCCTCACACTCGGATTTGCTCCTGCCTATACACACACACACACACACACACACACACACACACACACACACACACACACACACGAGCACAAGCAGTCTCTCATTTTCCCCTTACAACTGGGTACGTTCAGTTAGTCAACTGCAAGTGCATTTATACCTGAAGGTCCGGGTGCAGGTGCTACCGAGGGATCTGACCGACATGCACTGAAATTCAGTGCTCAGTCTGTGTGTGTGTGTGTGTGTGTGTGTTTTGTGTCTTGAGGGAACAGGGTAAAACAGGCCCTACCAGTTGAGCAGAGTGGTAGGTGTGGCGGCCAACTGTAGATGTGCGATTTGAAGAGCCTGACGTCATTTAGGTGAAGGTGTGGGTTTCTTTCACCACTTCAATGTAATTCAGTCGCTTGATATCAGTTTGCTGTGAATACTTGGATTTCTTCCTGTAATCCAGTGTGCCTGGTTTTTGTGTCAAGGAAAAGTTAAAAACTTGAGAACATCATTAAATTGTCACATTTTTGAGTATTAACTTCTTCATAATTGTTTCCTGAAGTAAAGCTATTTATGTAGTTTGACCTTTAAAAAACAAACATCTTAGTTTCAGTTTAAAACGAGGGCTTTCAAACATGCATCCGAAGTGCTATTGTTTTTGCTCTCTTGACTACATTCATGCTGTTGTGGTGCAGCTCAGTATCCAAAACATATTTCCCAAGGCTGAGACGGGCTGTGCCAGAACTTGATTTGCCTACTTAACTGTCTTTGAAAGTGGTTTTAGTTGCCCAGCTTAATATTTAACTTCATACTGCACTCATCACTATAACATTTGTGTGGATTAAACACTACAGGTACATTGTTACCACAAACCCATCCAAAACCTTACAGTGTAACCTGTGTCATAACCTGATGGACACTTCCCTAGAATTTTGACTGTGTTGTTGCAGCCCGCACAGGTTTAAATGCTGGGAACGGCGTCAGGCACCTGCTCAGGCTATGTTATAGGCTTAGAGAGACGTCATCTCTGCTTAGGGCTGGGTGCTGCGGCCAGAAATCATTCAAGTACAAGGACAGGACTGAAAGTGAGTTAAACAGCAGCCAGTATCCAAAGAAAAACTTTGAAAGTCTTTCAGAAAACCTGGAGATCTATAAAAATGTAAATAACTTTAACTGTCACTGGGCTCCCTCAGTTGGGGATAGTTCAAAGTTTTTGGAGTTGGCATGTATGAGGTTCTGATCCAGTGTTTCCAAAAACAGATGGAAATCAGTACGCTCCGCATCATGGAGTACTGACCAGCACAGAAGCCAGGCGATCTACAAATGGATTTTAGTAACCTACAAAAAAAATCAATCTCTCTAAGTGTATGCTATATTAAGAACATTTTTAGGCCTTTACTTTCAATCAAAAACCCGTTATGCACCATCATCAAAGCAAACTCAATCGACAGTAATTTTACTTTGCATGATGAGTGAGTTTGCTGCTCTGTCTACAGCCTGCATTGGTTATGTTTTTGGTTTAATTTGTTAGTTTGGATCCGCAAGTTCAAATGACTGTTTGTGAGACTGATTGTTTGAAAAATAAATTCCCACACGACAAATTTCGTCGACTTTTGCCACATTGTGCATTTGTATCAGTTGTTACTTATTTGTGTGACCTAAGTATTGCAGTGGAGCTTTGAGAATGGGCAAGTAAATGTGTTACAGGGTTGTCAGAGAGCATCTTTGTTCAAAGCGAGGTGGCCGGTCGTGGTGCTTCATCTGCATGGAACACGCATGTAACCTTCAGCTTTTCCACCCTGTGAGAGCTACACAGACCTGTTTACTCTGGTGGCTCGCACACACTGCTCACACCCAGTGTTACATAGCAGCAGGAGGAGGGCACACAAGGAAGTGTTATGCAGTGTGTCCCAACTGTGACAGCAGTAGTGCAAACACAAACTCTGAACTGATTTGACATGTACACACACATTCACTTATCTAGGGAGTTTCAGTGTAAGAGAACACACACAACACTACATTGACAGCAAACTGAGATCGAGCGTGACACCACCTTGTTAAAGTTAAGGCCTCTCAAAGATTTACTTGGCCTCATGCGGGGTGTCAAGTTTGTTTGGCTAGTATGGCTATATAGTAGCTGTACTGTACATAACATGTTAGCCTGCAGGATTTTAGAAGGCATGACAAAGAAGCAACATTAACCAGTGTACTAATATTACAATCGCTTTTTGTCCTGAATTCAAATTGAGATGGAGCTACACCTGGATTTATGAATTACCGCTTCAGCTGAAATGTTGCTTAATCACGTCATTGTTCCCTACACCTGAAGGAAGGTGCAAGCTGATATGCATTGGCACATTTCTTGGCACTTGCTATCAAAATTATTTCTCCTTTGTGTTGGCGTCTAACTGTATTTTAAAAACTGTCCATTATTTATTTATTTTAATCAAATGAACGGTGCATTTTCATATCTGCTCTTAAGTGAGGCATTTTTCAGACACTCGATATGTAACATCAACATTCTGCAAAAGTCTCCCATTCAGACATGGCCTGCTTCTTTTCCTCGTGACTTCATTGAGACATATCATATCAGTGATTTGTGAGTCTGTGTGAGCTCGGTGCTGGCTGATGGGCTCAGAGATACAGATCCCTCTTCTGGAGTTTGAACAGCAAAAATTCATTGTAGATTAACATTTCAATCTTACTGTAAATTAGAAGTGGACACCAGAGATGCATGCTGTCGGGGTATTGTGTGTGCATGAGGTAATACTGCTGCTTTGAAAGTTTTACGTAAACGTTCCAGTCATTGACTGTTACAAAAACACGGCCAGGCTGCTCATTCAGGCATAAAGCATACGGATTCTCTCAGACTAATATTAAGAAATGAAATGTTTATACTGTCCATGGTCTGAAAGCTGAGCAGAAAGCACTCTGTTAAATCCCAGACTCTCCCAGGGGCTTTAGCAGTAGTTTATTACAGAGTAGCCAACCCTTGTGTGTGTGAGTGTGTAAGAGACAAACGCACGCCTTTGCGTTGTCAAGTGCCACATTTCAGCACCAGATCATGCCCTCCAGTATCTGAGCGATTGACCACTTGAATTAACTTTTATTTCCATTAGCGATGTCCCCACAGCAGCAGGGAAGTCAGTCTGTTTAGAATGAGAATTGTCTGCAGCTAACGTTAAATCTATTTACCGATCTCCAACTTTCTGAACTGTTTTTGCAACATTTAACAAAAGCCGTTCTTTTGTATATTCCTTTTCTTTTCATGCCGCCCACTAAGACTAATTTCTAGGCTATTATTCTAACCCACTTCACCGCTAAAGCCCTGATTTTGCAACAAAGAAGCTGTCTGATAAAATTCCTGTTCACATGAGTCCAAGTGTATAAAGGTCCAGTTAGGGCTGCTCGATTATGGCAAAAATGATAATCACGATTATTTTCACTGAAATTGAGATCACGATTATTTGACGATATTTATTTAACCCTTTAAGACCTACTATAGAACCAAGTCCACCAGAGCTTATATTATTTTTTTACATGCTGTAGTGCCATTTGTGGGAGCATTTCAAGTTGCTATACAACTGTTATAGCCCATATTTTAATAATATGTATGCATTAAGTCCATAGTAATTACATAAATTGCAAAAAAGTGCAATAAACTACAAAAAAAATTGAAAATCGCTTTTGTTTTGTTTACATATATTTCTACTTGGAGAAATTTAAGAGGTTTATCCCTCAAAACTTTAAATACAATAAAGTTGCAAAAAAATAGTTTCCCACCACAGGAAATTTATTTTGAGTGTCTTCATAGTTTTATTTTGGAGATACACCAATTTTTATATACTGCAGGAAAAACAAAAAACAATCCTATGATGCAAATTTGCAAAGAAAACAGCAGGTGCATCATTTTACTGTGGGAAGTGTTACGAACAGCTGATAGGAACGGCAAAGCATGTTTCTGGAATATTATGTTTTTGTTCCTGCAAGCGCTTTTTATGCAATTTTTGCAAAGCTATATGTGGAACGAAACCGTGACTGAGGACAAGCTGATGGCATCAGATGTAAGTACAACTCCTCCGGTTTCATATGCAAAACAAATGATTGCGCTAGCTTACACGGTTCAGGTTCTACAGGGATTTAACAATAGTTACGCAAAACGGAGCGTGCTGCTCTGACCGGCTTTAAAGGGTTAACAATGACTTTAAAAAAATAATATAAAATAGTGTGCAACACCACTGAAGTTTTTTTTTTTTTTTTAAACTCTTTTCAACCAACGGCAGTCACTCTCCAAATAACTCCTGCTTAGCTTTCCGAGCTTCCCTCGGGTCCTCTTAATCAGCGGTCTCCACCCTTTTTTGCGCCACGGACGGTTTATGCCCGACAATATTTTCACAGACGGCCTTTAAGGTGTCGCGGATAAATGAGGGAGGGGCTAATAATCGGCTCAGTCATTTTTAATGATCGTTGAAAGCCCAGATCGTAATCGTGATTAAAATTCGATTAATTGAGCAGCCCTAGGTCCAGTTCACCGAATGCCAGATGTTCAGAAGGCTTGGTTGACGAGGATGAGTGTAAAATGTAACTCTTACACTTGTACAGCAGTTTATTTTTGCCCTGTAAGTCATGCATAATGCTGATAACGAAGCCTTATTAATCCTTGTCTAAGATGGCCCACAGCTCCTTGCGTTTTATCATGTAGAATTTGTTTAATCTATTTTGTAGTATTCACAAATAACAAAGAAATGCATAGATTTCTGTCAAATAACACAACCAGGATTGATTGGAGGCTGGTTGCCTTTAGTACCAAAGCCCCATTCTGAGCCAGGAAAACCCTGACTATGGTGATTAGATAATAACAGTGTGCTCTGTTCAGATGGATTTTTTCTGACAGTTATGATACACAAAATATTGCCATCTAAGGACAATTAACTCTCTTTGTCACGTACACTTTTTATGTGCTTTGATCTTGGGTTGAAGAAAAGAATTACGGGAAGGAAGAGAGCACAACGGGTAATAAAAGAAAAGAAGTATGAAGAAGAAACCAGCATTAAGATAGATGGCAGGATTTAGGAAGTGACAAATCTCCATGACAACACAGCCATCATGACTTCAGCTTGGTGTGTGTGTTTGTGTGTGTGTGTGTGTGTGTGTGTGTGTGTGTGTGTGCGTGCGTGTGTGTGTGTGTGTGTTCCCTCTCACTCAGAAAGTAGAAGTAATGCAGCTTCTGTCTGTAGTTGTTCTGTGTGTAGTAAAGTAAGTTTGCACATTGAGTCCAAATGTTGTTGGGGGATTGAATCCTTGATGCAATAGCAAAGTTTTTATGACTTTAAGACTTGAGTTATAACTGTTGTCCCCATATTACCTAATTTCATATTAGAAATGTGCACTAGTCAGCTAGACATGTAAACATTGCTGCCTTTGCTAGTCAGAACCAGAAATGCTCGTTAAACTAAATATTCTTTTTTGGAATAGAAGGATTATTTTTGTTGCATCATTTGCTGGCTTTAAGATGCTCTGCAGCAGCCTCCTATTGGAGCTGCATTTCTGCTAGGTGGAAAGTTGTGATGGATTACAGCTGTGAAAAGCAGCACATTTCTGCACTGTTTTGATCTAGAAAACCAAAGGTGGTATGTAGCCTGTGTCATAGTAAGCTGACATAACCGCTTGGTAGAAGCATCGCATAATTCTATTCATGAAGAACGCTGCTGGTGCTAGCATTTAGACCAACCCTTGGCAAACTGACGTGGCATATGCATGCCAAAAAGTGCTTATAGGAATATGATCAACGTTTTCAAATCGCACACGAATGGGGACCAGCAGCTGCTTTCAGCTGCTTTTTCACAGGGCGCCTGTGTTGATGCCATGAAAAACAAACTGTGCTTTAAGTATCACCTGTAGCGAGAGCTGCAAGAAAAGATTATTTTGGATAGTCAACTAATCTGCCAAATTTTTCTTTGATTAGTCAATGATTATTTCAGTAACTGTTATCACCACTTTCTGTGGGCAAACCTCCTGTTCCAGGTTCCAGTACCTCACCTGCTCAAGTCTGCCCAACTGTGAATATCACCCTGTTGTCTGGTCCCACAGGCAATAAAATTAATGACCCAGGAAACACGTGAATTTGAAAATAGTCAAAAGTATTTTAACATCACTTAATAGGACCGTCAGAATAAAAATTAAATAAATAAAAATAGCAAAAATGAAAGTGCTAGTAATGTTTAAGCAAAAGCTAATGTACAAATGGGGAAACTAAAAAAAGCTTTGAAAGTTCATGAGTTTACAATTACAGTGGACATGCTAACGATGCTCTCTCTCATGACTTCAGCCATTTGTAGCCACTCCTGTTTAATGGCTTACTACTAGCTAACAAAATTGAAATGGTGTTCGCTTAGCAAACATCATTCGGACAAGTTTCTGACAGGTAAGCTAACATAAACACTACTGTACAAACATTAACATAAACTAATTTAACTATTCATTCTGAAACGTCACAGCTCCAGGGTGATGACGTTTTAAATGCTCGTGTGCTGCAGCACTGCTGTCGTGGAAGGAAATGTCCACGTTGCACAGTCTGCTTTAAATTAGTTTTCTGTCAAATGCTTTCACATTTTTAAAAAGAAAAAAATATATATATCTTGTTTCCATTTTCTTCCGTCCTTTGTTCTTCTTCATTGGTATTGCGTGCGGTCTTGACAGACGATACAGGCGTTACTGACCCCATAGCTTCCTGTAGTGTATTGCGGTTACAAAAACGCATTTATGTGACTTAAGGATATAACTCAGCGTCGACATCATCGATTACAACGACAAATCGTTGCAGCCCTACCGATAGGACATTAGCTTACTGCACAGCATTCAAGGACATTGGTAGTGAGCAATTGGGGGCAATAAACTATAGCTTAATAACTTTGTTTCTTTTTATAGCAGCGTGGCTGCACTTGATTAAGCCCAATTTAATTTTTATTAAATAAGATTAAGTTTGGACAAGTGTATTTAAGGAGGACTGCTCTCATCAACTACACATCTTGCCGCCAAATTACAGCAAGAGGCTCGTTACAGACCACCTCAGATTTCCTCACATGGTAAATTGGCTATTTGAAGGCAGCGTACAAGCTTGTTAGTAAGATCACATGTAACTGACATCGCAGCAGCTCTTTTAATGAAGTCAGAGAATCTGGCTGGGCTTGAAAATTTTCCATTTTTCTTGTTTGGATGTACAGGCTTTCAATTACAGCTGAGTATTGTTGTAAACGGTCTTTAAAATGGAAGAAAAGCGAAAATTCTGAGTTTTAACTCTGGATTTAATTGGAAATTGTCCAGCTCCATGCCCTCTTTATAAGTTATAAGCTTTATTTTTTGATTAATTATCAGCTGTTGTTTTCTTCATTTGTAAGGTTATATTCATTACAAATTTATGAAGGAGTAATGATACCTAGAAAGCACGGTTCAGTATAAACCTGCCATGGTTTGGTACATTTCTTGGCTAAATCACTTAAATGCTCCATACTGTCAATAAGAAAAT
Source organism: Aulonocara sp. 'chitande type north' Nkhata Bay (assembly GCF_057382095.1). Taxonomy (NCBI): domain Eukaryota; kingdom Metazoa; phylum Chordata; class Actinopteri; order Cichliformes; family Cichlidae; genus Aulonocara; species Aulonocara sp. 'chitande type north' Nkhata Bay. The sequence continues at coordinate 49,172,484 of NC_141346.1, read as the reverse complement.
ACTCAGCTCTTTACTCTTCACTGCAAAGCAAATAAAAGTGCATTCTACATATAATGAACAGAAATAAGCAATTAAAACTAGCGATGAAGTAGCACTAGTTTTCTACTTTTGTTAACACTGAGGACATGGCTCGTTGTGTAGACAGCTGATTGTCTCCCTGCTTATTATGAGCTGATTTGTAGGTTTTTGCTTTAGGGTAAAACTACAGATATTGATGTGTTGTCAAATAGGAAACTCAGCTCATTACTCATGCATTTAAAAAAAAAAAAATGAAAAAATTGTTTATCAGTTACTTTTCAGTCTGAAATACTACAGTGCAGTGTGTTGTTTCAAGCTTTCTCTGAGCCTTCAACAACAAACTGAAGTTGTCTTTAGACAAGAATGAAACGAGTCACAAATTTTTAGTTAATCATTTCAAATGAGGGGGAACATTGCGAGAATGTTTAATTGTTAACAGCAGTTTGGGATGTGCAATTTAAAAATGTAATTTGGAAAGAAAAACAGCATCTAATAGTAGCTGCCAGTGTACCATGTTAGTTGTTGCCAACATTGGCAACAAAGTTGCAAGGTTTTAATTGTGTGTAATTGCATTAGTTGACATGTCTTTGTCATAATGCCGCTTTTTTAGAATTAAACTCGCACAGTTTGTTACACTCTACAGAGATGTAACAAAAATAATCCTTCTATACTAATTTCAGGCCGTTTCTCTAAAACTAAAACTTTCAGTTGTGATTACAATTGAATGTACACTTAACACTTAATCAGTTTAATAGTTGATAATTAACTGGCGTCTGGTAGTGGTAAACTGGAAAGAATGAACAGTGTCTGTTTCTCTTAATGTGCTGCAAGTTGGGTAATTTTAATTTCTTACCCTAGCTCAGTTTGTAATGATCATTTTTCTTGGTGTGTTTAAAGTTCACCTGTTCCCTGTTTTTTAAACCTTAGGTTAGCCCTCTGTTGTTGAGGTCAGTTGACACAGGCCAATCTCACATTTGGTTTCGGCTGTCCTACTATTAGTGCATAACGCGTACTTCTTGTGCAGCCCTCCCTTACTTTCGTAACTGCACTGTTGTATTTAAAAGAAAAAAGGCTGAATCTGATTGCCTTTCTCCCAGAACTCAGACTAGTAAAGGTCAGTGATTGGAAGTCAAAACACAGGCAGTACCTTAGATTAGCTCGACTGCTTTGTCTGTGTTGTGGTCAATTGCAAATGCTTGTGCTTACAGTGTAACAGAGAGTGGATTTAAGCTGCAAACATCTTGTCAGTGACTTTCCATCTTGAGTGTGTGCTGGGAGGTGTGTTTTAGTTGGACTGGGTCTGAACACTATACTGCCATTATATTTGTTTTAGAACAGGGCTGTCCTCACTGCAGATTAGTTGAGACGCGGTAGCCAAAAAAGTGTGGCTCTGAGTTTTGCGGGTGGCTTATCTTCCTTTATTTCATTGTACTGCAGATGTGTAACAGGTTGGTAAACCTTGTGAACTTTCACAGCCAACCTTGTATTAAGTAACAACAATATGAAACGGCCAAATTACAAATGAACTAAACTGTAAATTCACTAAAATTTAAATATAACTTTGAATATGGGCATTTATTTATAGTGGGGAAAGGGTACATCTGAGTAGTGTCCTGTGTCACCCTTACTGCACAGGCACACAGTTTCTTTTAGTATGCCTTAACAGTGTCCCCACAGTCTTAAGTTGCAAAGTGTATGAAGATAATTAAAATAACCCCATGGTATCATGTATTGCTTTAAAATTCATTACTTTATACAAACCAGAAACTTGTGTAAACATGTTAATGTTTGTGTGTTTACTATAAGGAAGTGGCTTACAAAGCTGTCAAGACATGTGCACAATGTGCACGTTTTGGTTTTAAGCATTCTATAGATGCTGCAATGCAATCGCCACAGGAGTGTTTAACTAAGAGATAATAAAAAAAAAAGTTTTACAGTCCATATTTGGACTCGTTTTTTGTTTTTCATGTCAGCAACATGAATCTCCAAGTACTGTCTTGGAACAGAAGCACATAGTTGGTCCAGAGAAAGTTAGGAGTCACCATGGCAACCAAGAAAGTGAAGTTTTTAAAGAAGTGGCAGCTGTTGTAAGTTTTAACCCAAGCTTGTGGTTTGGTAAACCTGACCCAGCAGCTTTTGATGCCTAAACATAACCAACTTGTTTTTCACATTCAAACCTAAACACGCCCTCTGTACTCCATACACATGACTAATTTGTTTTAGGATAATGCAAGAACTTAATTAGGCAACAGCATTTTAATTATTAGCGTATTTAAAAATGATAAAAATCTGAGATATTAATGACCTGAATTTTGGTCTCTGGTAAGACAGCCATCTCTGCCACCAGAACCTCCAAATTGTGCAAATGTTCACACTGATGGCTGGTTGATGGATGGTTTGTGTGGTTTTCAGTTTGTAGTAGTTAGAATTTTTTATTTGAAAGTGGAAAAACGTCAGTTGTTCATGTATATGTAAGAGAAGTCATGTGCAGGCATCGAAAGTAAATGGTGGTAAATCTTTCTTGAGGAGCATGGGGGGGGATGTTTAAAGTCCAAAAATTCTAATCATTAGTTTTGTAGGTTGTGACTATTTCATGAGATGACACGAGAATGAGTTGACTTGAAGTTGTCTGTAAAATCTGGACTAAATTAACTCAGACCTCTGAGATAGCATAATTGAATATTTCAGTTTGAAAATTAAGACTTAAAAGCATGCAGCTGGTTTCACTGGAAAGGTTTTTTTTTTCTTTCTTTTCAATTTCATCCTTAATGTCCCTCATTAATGTGCTGGTATTAACTAAGGTTTAGAATTGTGCCTTTAATTTCTGTCCTTATTTTAGCGTTGCTACGTAGATCTGTTGGGATTTTTGTCTCCAATTTACTACCTAAGCTTTTTCCACTGAGAATAGGATCAACTCTCCAATGACCTCTGATGGTCTTGACGGACATGAAAATGTATATTACGCTGAGTCTTTGTGTGGTTAAACTCTTGTCTAAACTGTGTATATTACCAGTTCCACGTTGGTATTCATGAGTCAGAATCAACTTCAGAGTAATATGAGTAGAAAACAATGATGTCACTTATTGTCCTCCGACACGTCTATAATTAAAACTGGGGGAAGTGAGTATGCATGTGTGTGTATACTGGGGGAGGGGGTTTGCATGGTCTGCAGCTGCCCAAAAATGAAGGAAGAATCAGACGACAAAAATAGTCAGACATGAAAGAGGATAGGAGAGGAGGAAGACTAAAGAGCAGAGAGGTGTAGGAAGCATGAAGGAACTTGGAGGAAACGCACTTGAATTGTAAAGACCAGTATTTGCCCTCAGAACTAGTTTGCAGGACGTGCTATCCCAGCAGGAATCTCCACTGATTGTAGCTGTTTAGAGCAGCCACAGTCCAGTGGCCGAGCGAAAAGTCGGCTATCACAGAGTCAGTGAGGATGCGATACTGTTTAAAAAGCCGAGCTAATTGTGCACTTCACATGAAAAAGGCCACAAATACAGTAAACAGGCGAAAAAAGGGAGAACTAGATGAAGTGGTACAATGCCCCTGCACTCTCTCTCTTCATCTGGGTGTGAATTTCAGATGGTATCGCCCTCAGAAGTGAAGTTTCATACTTTACACTGCCTCGGTTAGCCCGTTTACTTTAAATATGCTTTAATGTTCTTCTGGCTTCTGTTTTCGTGTGTCAGTTTCCGTTTTAATGTAATGTATCAAATTGCGTTGTGACAGCAGGCACGCATTAGCCCTTTGAAGTGTCTCTCACATTTACATTCAGTCATTGTTTATGAACTAATGTTAATTAATACAAAAAATAGAACCATCTTTACAACTCCCAAAGATTATGCAGAGTTGCTCATTCACATGTAGATATTGTTCAGTAACCTTGTTGTTACCTGAAATACTATGTGTTTAGAAAGGGGCTGTCCCTGGAGTCTAACATGCTTTTATGGACAATCGCACTGTGGTAGGGAGCTAGAAGTGTAACATCCAGCAATCGGGCAAGAGTTCAGGTCTTCAGCGCGCGTGTGAAAAATTGGCTTAAAGTGTGGGAAAGCATCCTAATGACAAATTGTCCAGTCTTAACCTTATAGTCATCTAGATTTTCCTCTCCTTCAGCAGGAAACTAAAGGATTCACACTCCCACAGACTAAACTTTTGCATTTGCAGTCTCAGTTCAGTGTACGCTTGTCTTTTATTTTTAAAGTTGCCACCCAGAAATTAAACAGCGTGAATGACTCCTGCTGCTGTCGCTCTGGCAGACACAAATTGACAGTTCCTTTACTGCTCAGCAATCGTGATTACAAACTGTTCTCAACTTTACACCGTCACTGTATTGACCCCAAAGCGTGCACAGCTGAACAGTGGCAGTGCTGTGCTGCACCTGTGCTCTCGATGCAGTTTCTTCTGGATTGACAGAGCTGTTCCTCTTTATCTCCTCTTGCTGCATCTTCAGAAGTGTATCTCTGATGGGGATTTTTTTTAAATGCAGATTGGAGACTAGAGAGCAGCCCTCAAACAGGCAGCGTTGCTATAACTTTAATGCAAGTAAACATAAAAATGTAATGCAATGTGTTGAGGATTACTGAAGTTTGGTTAGTTGACATAACCTGATGCACTTCCTCGTGGTAGCTGCAGAGCTGTGGTTAGGCCGTTATAACCGCATTAGGGAACATGTAAGATGGGGGTTAAATTGTTCCTAATAAGAGGCAGGCAAATGCCATCATGTGACAGGAAGTAGACAGAAAACAGACAAAACACCTGAAACGACCTTATCCACAACACAAGGTTAGTCATTCTTTGTTGCCGTGTGATAAAGTCCTGATCCTAAGATTAGCGTCCACACTGAAATCTTAGATCGCTTCATAGTGTTTCTTTTCTGAAGCATTCAAATATTTGACACGTGGAACATCGCGATGTCTGTTTTTCTCTCTATCTGGCTGTAGAGTCTGAGGCTGACAGCTGAGTAGGTTTCGGTTCACTGGAAATGTCTCGACTCTTCCCATGATTTACAGTGTCTCCATCGCCACTCGTGTATTGTAATGCGGTCTGTTTGTGTGCAGTTGTCTTTATTTATTTAACACAGAATGGTTGATTTATTTTCTTAGTCATTGTTGACAGCGACAGCTTCACCTGTCAGTCTGGCTGGTACTGTCATTTCAGTCATATCCGCTGCAGTGAAGTCAAAGCACACATCACTGATTCCTGCAAACAGTTCAGTCATGGAAATGTACAGTTTCTTGTCTAGCTGAAAGTGCACTGAGAAGAAAAAGCCATGATGTGATTTCCTATGTACACATGGAACGTTATTGCAGTATAAGAGAAGTACAGCAATTTTATGTCGTATACTGGGATATTTGTAATTAGAGCTGTTTATATATAGTAGAGCTAATTTGTTAAATTTTGTGGTTTTTATAATGTGTTGTGTTACGAACTCTGAGGACAGCCCAACTGATGTAGAAGCTTTGCACCGTCAGATTGGGCCTCATTGTCTCAAGTAATGCCCACACTGGACATTTTGTCTGTCTCCCTCTCCCACATGTTCCAAAAATAAAAATCATTTGCTTCGCCCCTCACATAAGTGCACATAAGCCCCCTTCTCCTGTCCTCTGGGCTTAATGTAGCTGTCATTTGTTTTTTTTTATCTCAATTCCCCCGATTGTGTTGGAGCTTAATCTGGCCTATTATATGTTATGCAGGTCTGCACTGTCAGGATGAGGATGCTTGAGCATGTGTGCGCGGGGGTTTGTTGGGACGCAGACGTTAGATCATACCATCTGGAGCAAGGAACACGCAACCATAGTGAAGTAATCACGGTTATCTTTCTTTCCCGTGGCACAAGATTTGCTAACGGTGAAGACGGTGTTGATAAAAACGTGGTCTGAGGGTATTTTGCAACCCAACGGCAGCTTCTCATTCGCGCAAGCCAAGGGGAGATAATTGGGTGATTAAATGACCGGTCAGTGGGAGACGACGAAAGAAAGGGTCAGTTTGTACTGACATCTGAACTCTTTACCAGCAGTGTGAATTTCACCTGACGCTTTCTTCTGTTGGTATCAAATCTCTGTGAGATGTGTGCAACTCACACCCTCACCTTTGTGTGTATTCTAGTGTGTGTGTGTGTGTGTGTGTGTGTGTGTGTGTGTGTGTGTGACTCGTCACCCTGGAGCCAGTCGTTCTCTCCTCTGACCCTGATCCCCGTCACCTGTCTGCTCAGATCACACACACAGACACACAATTGCTGTGACCCTTTCCTGGAGCTGAAATCCAATCGCAGTTGCCAGCCATACAAAACTTGCCAGCACAGCAAGGTTGTGTTTTTCTTTTTTTTTTAAATGTTGGGGGGTGTATGTGTTTGATTCGAACAACTTACTGTCTGCTTTGAGATGAACGAAGGCTCAGTACGACCATGTTAAAGGACTTAACACGTACACATTGACCTTGGACTGAGTCGTGCAAAGAACTTAAATGATGTCTAAGCTTTTTTCCAAAAAAGCCCAGTAGCTGAGTTAAACAGTAGTTACACAAAATATCAAATGTTACAATTCAGAAACTTTTCCTAAATCACTGAAAATATGCTGAAAAACAGTGTTTCATAAAGTCCATCAGCTACATTAAATCTTTTAGTAATATGTAAACATGCTTGTGAAATCTCAGTATGCAAGAGACAAATCCGAAAACCTAATATTAGATGATCTTCATGTGGGACTGCACTAAAAAATGATGTTTCTGTACTCGAACTCGATGGATCGGCTCAGAAACACTTGGAACATCTTTATTAAATGGATCAGTATTTATTTCCTGGTTTTCTACTCTGTATGAGTAAATGCAATTAAAATGACTCTGGGGTAAAGCAGAGAATTGCCATTTTCTGTGATGATATTGTGTGATAAGTGCAAAAGCCACAACTATCTCATACGTCTTGTAAGGCACAGTTTATGCTGAACCATATTTACAAATTTCAGTGCCACATGCTGATGTTCATGGTTTTTTGGGGAAGGCCTTGCATACGTCATCGGGTCCTAATAGCATGCTAAATGTATACCACATGTATGGCTAGCGTAATGGTCTGGGTGCCCTACAGTCCAGACCTGTCACCAGTTGGACACAAGGCCCCAAATTGTTAAAAGCTGAGAATATGTAAACATGTTGAGACTGGGGAAAAATATTTGGCTTTGAGGAAAAAAAAATCTACTTAGTAACTAAAAACTTGTTGCTTAAAAACAGGGTCAGCATGTCTAGATTATAACCAACCTCTAAGGGTCTGCTTTTCCTAGTGACGTAAACTTGAGACTGAGCGCACAGGTTTGTGTTGTGGGGATATCCGCGTACCTGCTAATTTTTTGCGACTTTACAATGCACCAACGTCACCTCAGGCAACAGACTTGAAGAAAACCTCTGAAGTGCAACAGGAATGACTACTCGGCCGTCACGTCTCCAGCTGCCTGTGACCACAACAGAGGATAATTGAGGCTTAAGCCCACAGTGGTAGCGCCTATCCTCAGTACATAAGAGAACCAGTTTATCAGACTGTTAGCTTAGTTTTAGAGTTCAGCAGTTCTCTGACGTCTACACATGCCTAAATAATAAGCACTGTCATAATGTGGTAGGTGCTACAGGGAAAACTGTGAATTTGAATCTTAAATGTTAGAAAGGGTGTAATGTGAGCAGTCCACCAGCAGAACCGGTAACCTATACAAGTTTTAATAGGAGAAAAAAGGGGAGTTTCCATTTCTTGCTGTATTTTTAATCAGCATTTGCTTCCCAGCTATTTACAGATTTTCTTACATCTGAAGCAACAGATGTGGCGTTTTCTCTATAATGGTGACAGCTGTCGGATGAGGACGGTTTCCAATTGCATCTCTAGGTTTAAAATGCGTTATTACTGTCTTCCTCCAAAAGTTCACAGAAAAAAACGTGTGTTTGTGTGTGATGCTTATTTTGTTTCACTTGGGTAATTGTTATATAATCACTGACCCAAATGCTTTAAAGTCGTGTCCTTTTTTTTTTTTTTTTTTTTTTTTTATAATCACTGATTCTGTGTTCTTGCAGTTTTAAGGAAATAGGGCTGGTCAGTGGCACTAAAAAGTCAGCGAATCACAAACCTTTTAAATGCCCTGTAATTTGTGCTCTGTCATGTTTCTTAGTTAAATTTCTTTAGCCTTTTGCTTACAAGTCATTACATTGTCTTTATGGTTAAACTGTACTCCCTCTTTCACAGGAGTCCAAGTTATCATCTGTCCGCTCCAGTACGTCGCGAGGTCGAAACTCCGTGGCCACGACCACATCAGACGAGCAGCCGCACATCGGTAACTATCGGTTACTGAAAACCATTGGCAAAGGCAACTTTGCCAAGGTCAAACTGGCACGACACGTCCTCACCGGAAAAGAGGTAGGCATGAGTGCACGCGCCCATGCACACACACACAGGCTAGATTGGACTGTACGCTTTAATCTTATCCTGCGGTTCCACTTACAGAGTCGTTCTGACTTTGTGAACTTGGCTTTTATTTTTAGCTGCTTCGATCACATTCAGGAGAAATGCTCTAGTATTGACTCTTTATTTAACCAGAAACAGGCTCGTCAGTGTTTCAATAACAAACAGGCTATGCTAGGGAAACTGCTGAGACATGCTGTCATGTTGTGATGATGAAACCTGATGATCACTGCTGGTGGTGATAATAATAACAATAATAATAGTAGTAATAGTAATAATAACAGAAATAGTAATAATAGTGTACTTATTGACAATACAAGTATACCTGGTAATTAGACTTTGACAGAAAAGAAGCCTCAACCTTTTCTTTCCAGTTAGCAAAGATGGTAAAAAGCAGGAAAAATGGCTGCTAAGTGTTAATCTGTCTTCCTGGTTGCTGAGTGTAGGGGAGGGTTCATGCTGTGCTACACAGTTTGGTCTGAGGCTTGCATGGCTTTGGAGACAGTGCATCTGCTGCAGGAGATTAGTTCACCATTGTCAGCCTGAATAGAGACGCCCTAAATGTCTCCGGTTTACTTTGAATTCCAGATGTGATGTAACCCGGTGATCAGTCCCTTTAAGGGAAAAGCTGGGACTGCAGTGAGCCCATGCTTGGTTCTGTCTGTTGCCCAGTCAAGTCGGCTCTCCAACTGTGTGTGTGTGTGTGTGTGTGTGTGTGTGTGTGTGCATGTTTGTGAGTGTGTGTGTGTGAGAGAGAGAGAGTGGGGTGGGCGTGCTCTGTCAATGTGTGACAACTCTGTGCCTGACACCCTGATAACATGCCATGTGACCTGCTGGCTGGCGCACACGCACTCTCGCACAAAACGAAAACAAGGGATAGTCAGAGGGCACGAAGGAGTCAGATAGACGAGCACGACCAGAAACGGTGAAAGAAAGACGTTAGTTGACAGGGAAAGACAATAATTGGACTGAGGAGTAGCCCTCCCTTTCCCATGTCCCTTTGAAGACACGATTCTTTGTTCCCCCTGCCTTCATGTCCTCTCTCCTCATTTTCTGCGTCATCCTCTTTTTCCTACAGCTCTCACTTTGAATCCATCCCATCTGTGCATTTCTCTCTTTATATATATTTTTTTCCTCTGCGGCTATTTTGATTATTTGTCTTTGCCCTTATGGCTTTTTGTTTTTCAGTCTCCCTTGCTGGGGACTGCTGTTGGATTATGAGCTGTAGGCCCTTAAAATGGCATGGATAAAAAGCATGCTTGAGCTTGAGAGTGTGTGTGCCTCTCTCCTATTTTCTATCCTATTATGCAACTATCACCTGCTGCGATTGTGTATTTATCACTTAATGCTGTGAAATTGTATCGTGTGTGTGTGAGATGTGTCCCAAAAAGAGAGAAGTGTGTGGACATTTGTGTTTGTGCGTGGCTGTCGCAGGCTGTGGTTTTGTGGGTTTGTGTGAGCAAAATGTGCCATAATAAATGAATCAAAGTGTAATGACAAGTGAGCACATTCTTGCTTCTAGGTGGCTGTAAAGATCATAGATAAGACACAGCTCAACTCCTCCAGTTTGCAAAAGGTGAGTTACCTTGCTTTCTTTCTCTCTCTCACACACACACACACACACACACACTCCCAGCACAGAATTTAAACCTCAGTCCTTCTCATCCCTTTTCTCAGAAGTCATTTTAAGCCACTCTCCCTGCCCCAAGTGTCTTTTTCTCTCGTTCTCCCTCGCTCTCTCTGGCTTTCTGAAGTGGTCTAGTTTTCGGAGAGAGTTTTAATTACAGGAAACAAGCTGCAATTACTTCCTTTGATCGTGGCAGGGTGGGGTCTGTCCACTTACACGCACACACTGTCTAACCATGTATACGTGCACACTGAATGCACACACCAACCACTCCACAGACACATATATATATATATATATATATATATATATATATATATATATATATATATATATATATATATATATATATATATATATATATATATATATATATATATATATATACATAACATAACATAACATAGAGTATGTACTTCTATAAACGCCGACGCACAGATAAGGAAATGTAAAGACGAAGGGAAAAGGTCACATGGAAGTTAGAACAGGAATTGGCAGGGAATGCTAGTTAAAATACGCTATCATATCTTGAAGTGTCTTTTTCTTTCTTTTTTAAACATTGATTTATATAAAGGCCGAACTAAGAATACGTCAGTCTGAAGCCTCAAGTCTCTAAATCTAAAAAAAAAAAAAAGCCAAGCAGTTTTAGTTTCATTCAGCATAAGATTTAAATATGTTTACTGTGGACTATATAATGTGGCGGATTAGTACACGTTTGCACTCCAGTGCAATGTGGCTCATTTATCTGTTTTATTTGGGTTATCAAACAGTTAATACAAGTTAGTTTGGATTGCAATCCAAACTAAGAGGCTGTATTTTTGTGTATTTTTTCTTCTAGCTGCATAGCACACAATAGGTGCAACAGTGTAGCCGCTTTCATGTTAACATAAGCATAAACTCAGCTTTAATGTTTTGATGTCGTTTTTAGATTACGCTCAAGGACAGCAGTCTTTGAAGAAGGTAACACTTGTAACAAAGCAATAAATATTTTACACTGAGATGCTGCTTTAGTGGTGCATTTAGGGCTGTTGGTAACTTTAATAGTTCCTGGTTTGCATAGTTTTTATATGGATAAATAGTTAATGTGCCCATAAAGTGCTCAGTCGGCCTCGCTTGACCTTATCTGCTGACTCAGAAGAAATATAATGAGCAGGGAGCAGCGCATCTTTACGCCCTTTCCTGATATGAAATATGCAATGTTTTATACTACATGCACGATTTAACACTACAGTCTAATACATGGACTCAGAACCTTTTAAAATTTGGGGTCTGTATTTTGATACTTGGCTATTGTGGTTATTAAAAAGGCCATACTCCCTTTATGCATTTATGGGAATGCAGGTTATTACAGCTTATAAACTGTGCCTCTGTAGAGAACACAATCTCTCATTTTGGAGAAGCTTATGAATAGATACTGCTGCTGCACGATGCTGGAGGCATGAAAGACTTTGAGAAACATCTGGAACCAGCAGCTGTCAATTTGGCCGTGCGGAAACAGACAGAAGTGTTATTGGGTCTGATCTAGAAAGATTACGGTTCTGACTTTAACAGAAAAGTTATTGAGCTGATATGTTCAGATGTTACCTGCAGGAAGTGCTTGTCTAGAAAACGCTAAATAGTCGCCTTTAACTCATTTCTGTTCAATTATGCAATTCTAAATTGCACCAGACTTTAGATTGGTAGCTGAGTTACTTTGATCTCTGTTGGTATATCATCACTAACTGTTTTTGTTTTCCTTCCTCCTCTTGAACAGGAAGTGAGTGGTTGTGTGTCAGTGTCAATTTACCTACCACAAACAGAGACTCTGGAGTCTTTGTAATCACACAGAAATTACAATACTGGCGTTTGTTTTCGCTCCCTGTCATTTGGAGCAAATGCACATAATCAAGTGATACATTTACACTGGAGAAATGACCGTATAAATGAGTGTCACAACAAGAACAACTCCCTCTGCAGTCTGATGGCGTGTTTGACGGTCTGTCTCGTTTCTCACAGCTCTTCCGGGAGGTGAGGATCATGAAGATGTTGAATCATCCCAACATAGGTGAGTCACCCTGAAACATGAGGTTCAAGTGTGTCGTCACTTGCTGGGAGCCAGTGTTTTTAAGGCCATGTAGCCAGATAATATTAATCCTGCTATTTGTTTTTGGTTTTTTTTATCCCTTTTTGCTTTCATTCTTGCTCTTTGCTCTGCTTCTCCCTTTGTTCTCTTCTTATTCCCTTGCCCCATCACTCCCTCCTCCTCCATTCCTCTTGCTTTGCCTTTCTCTTTCCACCTGCAGTCAAGCTCTTTGAGGTGATAGAAACAGAGAAGACTTTGTACCTGGTAATGGAGTACGCTAGTGGAGGTAAGTGCGTGTCACTGTGAAATGATTCCCCCTAAAAGTTGTCATTCTGTGATAGACCATAAGTAAAGGAAAAAAATAAAGACCTTTATAAGCAGGATCATTTGCAAAGAGCTTTATTATTGATAAATTTGCTGAAAAAGAATGCCACTGTAAATGTTGTTATAATAATCTATTTATGTTATTGAGTCAATGTGATGACCAGATTTTTATTTATTTATTTTGGTACTGCTGTTGTATCATTATAAGTCAAGTCTGTAATAAAACAGAGTATCAGTAATAAACTCCTAAACGACAACGTTCAGTTCAGTACTCCTGACCCTTTATTCTGGAGGCAGGTATCCAGTTCCAGCACTAAATCTGCTCTCCTCCTCTTTCTGTCGTCTCCCAGGAGAGGTCTTTGATTACTTGGTGGCTCATGGCAGGATGAAGGAGAAGGAAGCCCGTGCCAAATTCAGACAGGTGTGTTGGGTTGAAAACGGCTTTTCCCCCCTCCTTTCACAGAAACTAGTCCAACTTTGTAAGCGTCGTATGTTTCAAGCCAGTTTGGACTGATATTAAGAGTGTACAGTTTGTACTAAGTCTTGCATCACTAGCTCTATCCCGAAATTGCTTTTTGGATGAACTCCTAATGAAGAGCTCACTGTTTGAACCTCTCCATCCTGTCATCCCTCCTCTCCCCTGCTTCTCCCCGTTCCCTCTCTCTCGCTCACTTTGTCACTCTCCAGATTGTGTCAGCTGTGCAGTATTGCCATCAGAAGTGTATAGTACACAGAGACCTCAAGGTGAGAACACACTCGAAGGCATTATTGAATTAGAGTTGGTGTCAAAGCAACCTCCTCCCCTCTCCTCACCTCCACATTTAATCTTCATACAATTGGCTCTTTGAGCTGAAATCCCACCTCTGCAAACGAGTCACCCAGACGATATTCACAAAGTCTGTTAAACGCAAACATGTATTGTATACATTTCTCCTCCTATGTCATCGTTTTGTTGTTTTTTGTTATTTTTTTCCTTTCTGCCAGCTCATCTTAGATTATCCCAAAAACCAAAGCGCACATTATGCACACACAGATCCAAGGCCTCTGGGTCAGTTTGGTTCATAGTATTATTCAAAGTTGTAAATCCTCTTATTGTCCCACCAGACAGACCTGTAGTCAACACATTATCATGATTAGTGGGACAGAAACCTCCTATTTCAAAGTTGTTTCTAGTCTATTTTGGGTTTTTAATGAAATTTTAGCAGCTTTTAGCAAGGTTGGATTTCCTACGGATAACAGTTACTAATGGTTGTCATTTAAAACACACACACACAATAAAAGGCAGGCTTAGAAGTAAGCCGTTTCTGGTTGAGACAGAAGGATTATCATAACGCTTGCCTTCCTTCACATTAACACAATCACTGTTGATCTGAGGGTTGTAAAATAAAATAAAAATCGAGCACAGGCTTATTTCTAAGAAGTGCTCCAAAAGGGTGGCTGTAGACCTGCTGGTATCACCCATATTTGGCCATAAGGAAATTGGTTGGCAAGGTTGTAAACATGTTGATCTTAGACCCTCATACTTAGATTGACCTACTTTTAGAGCCAGCCTCAAGTGGCCACAAGATGAACTGCAGGTTTAGGCACTAATGCCATGGCTTCATTTTTCAGGGCTGCTGTTTGGTCTTACAGTGAGAGCAAATTTTGATGAGTGTGCATTTTCACACGGAGACTAAAATGACCCCATTTGAGTGCCAAGACTTAAAAAAATAAAAATAAATGAATACTGTATCGTTGATGTCATGCTCTACTGTATCTCTGCTTCTTTTCATGAGAGATAATAAGGTTGATGTGGATGACTAATAGGTGATTAATATCAACAACAAATCATTAAAAACCTGTGATCTTCCTTTTTTTTAATTTATTTTTTTTAGCTCAGAGGTTAGAGATGTCAGTATTGTATTTAATGTGTGCATGCACACTCTCACACACTCAAACGCACAGAAGCTGCAAAGTATTCAGAGCAAGTGAAAAGGAGAGCGGACCTGTTGCTAGGCAACCCCAGCCTCCTTGCTCACTGGTTCACTTCAAGCTTAAAGATACAAACACGCAGGAAAAACTGTGGTCTCTCACGTTTACCCATTGTGCGCTGCTTGAACGGCACAGACGATTCCTGTGAAAGCTCTCTTTCCCACACAGCTGTTTATTTTAACCCAAAGAAAAGTGTTTTAGAAATCCATCTGTACCATGAATGTGCTACCTACAAAGCCATTTGCATGTCAGATCATGTTACATTTGATCCCAAGCTAGTCAGTTTCTTAATTCCACTTTGTCAGCAGCTCAGATTTATACTTTTTGTGCCTCTGATCTGATGAGCCCACAAAGCAGATCTTAAGTGTTTTTCATTTTTTGGCACATTTGGTATGGCGTGGTTTCTTTCCTCCTCTTTATTTGCGCTCCTGTATTTTGAACATAGTAAATGCCCCTTCTTCTGACCTCTCTCCTCGCCGTTTGTCTGCAGGCAGAGAACTTGCTGCTGGACGCAGACATGAACATCAAAATAGCCGACTTTGGCTTCAGTAATGAATTTACTCTGGGGAACAAGCTGGACACGTTCTGTGGCTCCCCGCCCTACGCAGCTCCAGAGCTCTTCCAGGGCAAGAAGTACGACGGGCCTGAGGTGGATGTCTGGAGCCTCGGAGTGATCCTCTACACACTGGTCAGCGGCTCGCTGCCCTTCGATGGACAAAACCTCAAGGTCGGAAGGATGAGTGTGTGTGTGTGTGTGTGTGTGTGTGTGTGCACGCATTACATAAGTGGAAGTCTGTATTCTGTGGGTGGTTGTAGTATTTGTCATGCTGGTTTCTGTTCCCTCTTCCTGCGGAATGCAGAAATTGAACTCTAGAATGGGTGAAAGTTATTATCTCTCTGCCTGTATTGACTTTCCAAATTTGCATTCGTTGATGATATGTGTTCGGTGTTTAAAGAGAGATTTAATGTTTCCTGAACTGCCTTTGCTACCAATCATTCACACCACCTATCACACTGTGCATTCAGTCAGTACCCACATGAGTCATTCTGGAAGTGCAGACACATTTTGGGTGGGCGATATGACATTGAATGTGATGGTATTGATATTAAAATGCCAGAGAAATATAATCTAGGCTTACTGAGCATGCCTTTTGCTCTACCTCCTATTGAGTTTTATGAAAATGCAGTGCTTGACAGAATAAGCACATTCATTACAGCTGAGTTAACAAGCGTTACTACATGCATTAACCTGCTCCGTGTCTGAGCACATGAAAGTTGATAAATGAGCTGAACGGTGGTGATTTAAAAAAAAAAAAAAAAAAAGTTAAATTGCGATGGTACTCTGTGCCTGGGAACTGGAAGTGCGTTCTCGTATTAAAGCTAAAGAAATATCCACAAGTCAGTGAATTTCATTTAATGCTTATATCACCCACGTCCTGTGCTGCAGCTCTGATTGAATCAGAGCTTTTTGAAATGCTAACCAGCTGGTTCCTGTTTAATAAAACTGTAATTCATTTGTAAGCATAGATAATGTTTAGCTTGGCTATGTGGAGCCATATCTGATTGAGGTAGGAGAATACTGATGAGATTTCCTCTTCACTCGCATCATAAAGTGTTTAATCTTTACATAAACCTTTGGATGTTTAGTTGCTTTGCTTTGCCCAAATTTATTTTCAAAGCAAAGCTGTGTGTGTGTTTGTGTTTAAAATTGCTGATTGTTTGCGCTTACTGTTGACTCTTCATATACCTGTCCATCTCCAGGAACTGAGAGAGCGCGTGCTACGTGGTAAATACAGGATTCCTTTCTATATGTCCACTGACTGTGAGAACCTGCTCAAAAAGTTCCTCATCCTGAACCCTTCAAAAAGAGGCAGCCTCGAGGTATAACGCACAGCAGTGCCACACGCACACACACAAGTCACAAAATGCCTTTAATTCAGTTACTGCATTTGTTTCCTTGTGAATGAAACGATCATTTCAGCCACCTATATGTAACTGCGTGAGTCCTACAGATGTTTTGAATGTAGCTCGTTGCTAAGAATGGTGTTTACAGCCCGTATAAGACTGTAAAGTTAGACTTGCTTCATCAGCCATATGTGAGTTTGTTGCTGAGGTGCAAAGTGCTTTTTAAAGACTTAGTAAATACCTGTTAAGAGTAATTTAATTTGGTTGCGCTGAATGTGGATGGAAGGTAACTTGCTCGGATGAAAAATATTACTAGGGTGACAGGGAGGGGGGAAGTGTTGCTGCTTGCATTGGCTTGTCAGGTTGTAGGTTTTGTCAGCGTATGTAGTTATTCCCGATCCTTGATTGGTCATGCTAAAACAACCCCATAAATTCAGTTTAATGTTTTTTAAAAATGAGTCATGTGCCTGTTCGTTTAAACCCACTTAAGATTGTACGCACTTGTTTCAATCGGCAAAGTGCATCTCGCTCAAACAATGAACGTACAGTCTATTCTGCTTTAAGAAGCCAGTGGATCAATAACTCTTAACTGAACCCTGCTGTGATTGCGCTCAGCTTTTATCAGACATACAGTCTTTATATAATGTCCATTTTCATCATCGTGGACTCTGCAGCGTATGAGCGATATTGTGGGCTTCATCCTTAAAGTCTAAATGCTTCTGTCAGTGTAGTATCTGAATTGTGACACCGTTAGTTTCCCAGGAGAAAAGTATGGGTGAACTACTACTACTCTGTTCATCTTTCATCCTTCCCCACACTCCTTTCTGCCCATTTGTCCTTTTTGCCAACTCATGCCTCCCTTTATCTGTTTGTTTGGCTTTCTACCAGCAGCAGATAATGAGAGACCGGTGGATGAATGTGGGCTATGAGGAAGAGGAACTCAAACCCTACATCGAACCTCAGCCAGATTATAAGGACCCCAGGAGGACAGGTAGGCAAGAAAAAAAAAGAAAAAAAGATGACTCTCTAAACCCCCTTTTCTTCATCACACACAGCAACACCTAAGCCTGTATACATTCTCTCTTTCTCTTCGTCTTCTTTTTTAATCTTTAGGAGTTATATAAAGTTGGTGTCAGCTCACCGTTCTATTTATAACATGGTTTTACTGTATGTGCAGACATCATGCTGCAGATGGGATTCTCTCAGGAGGAGATCCAGGACTCGCTGGTGAACCAGAAGTACAACGACGTGATGGCCACATACCTGCTTCTGGACTATAGGAACTCTGAGGTTACTCAGGTTTTTTTAAATCATGCTTCACCCTGTAATACCAGAGTCATAATAACTATGCAAGGTACTGTTTGTCAGAGCTGAGCTGTCCTTTATGAAGAAGTGACTCTATCTTTATATATCTTCTTTTTAATAATATGTATATGATTTTTTTTTTTTTTTTAGTCCTTTCTGTTTACATGACCTATACCAGTTTCTTTCTCTCTTGTATTAAGACGTCTGTTTTGGTTTTTCCCTCAGCTTGATGAAGGTGGCATCAAACCTCGGCCGGGAAGTGATGTAAGCAACATAAATGCTCCCCCCCCGCTTCATAAGGTATAATGAGAACACATAATGTCTTCAGCTAGCGCTTAATGAGGTTTCCCCAACTCCAGCAAGCGACACAGATACACTGACTTGACCACACACATGTAGCAAAAGGTCTTGATGTTTGAGGTTCTTAATCATACACATAGGTCATGGCTTCTACATTAAACTATCCCATTGTGTATTTAAGCATGTTAAATGCTGCTCTGACCTTTTGTGTATCTTTTCTCTCTTTAAGGTACAGCGCAGCGTGTCATCCAACCAGAAGCCTCAGAACCGCCGAACCACCGACCAGGGTGAGATTGGTGTGTGTTGAAGGGGAACGGGAACACTGGAGACATAGTTGTAGTTGTGTTGTAGACATGGAAGATCAAGACGAGGATAAGATTTAGGCTGGAATAAAGGTTAAGAAGGAGAATGAACAAGGAAGAGAAGGTTAAGCGAAGGAAGTAGAAGAGTGAGTGCATGAGTAGAGGGCTTGCTATGACTGCTTCTTGATTGATTAAAGTAAAAAAGGAAGTGACAAACCAGCAGACAAAGCAGAAGAAAGGTCCAAGGTTCAAGCCTATTAAGTGCTGGTCTGACGCACTGTCTTCCTTTTTTTTTTTTTTTTTTTTTCCAGGCTCCTCCTACTCCAAAAGGGGAGGTCAGACAGACAACCGGTCAGCAGGGGAGGATTCTGGGAGGAAGGGTTCATCAGGCAGCTCCACCACCAAGGTGCCGGCCAGTCCTCTGGCCTCGTCCGACCGCAAGAAGAGTGGCACACCCTCCACCGTGAGACCTAATACCCATGCTGCTGATATATTTGCATTTAAGCCGTATCAAAAACACAAAGGGTTGTATTTGCGTCATCGCTTGGTACACACACAAATTCCCAAACATGCGCACAAGTAACTGCTGCGTCTGCAGAGCTGTAATTTTTGCCCTTTAGTGTATGCTGTCATCAGCCATAATTACTCACATGCTGTGGTCCAAAGATCAAAATAATTCCTAGTTAATTATCAAACAAAATAAAAACAAGTGGCCTTTAAACTATGAACATCTTAACTGCTCTGCGAAAGTGAAACTGTGCGGGTGTGAAGCTGTTACACTGCCGTGCTATGTAGTTGCTTTTACATTAGAAGATGGTTAGATAAGGCCTTTATCTTTAAGTTATGTACACCCAAAACGTCTCACCGGGGATGAGAGCAGCGTCCACAAACCTGATGAAGAACTCGATGTTTCACAGCCTTGTGCCGGGCTCAGGCCTCCGAGAACGAGAGCTCAGAAGCTCGTCTTTCCGGTTACTCACACAACCCTGAACAAAGAGAACATGCATTCCACAGCACATCCGCCCGCATTGGTTACAGCTTCGTTCATTTAACGACATAAGCACGTGTCACATGCCTTAAGTGCAGTCACCTGCTCTCATCTGCTCAGTTGGCATCAATTGGCAGAACCCTGAGGGAGTCTTATAACCTTAACATCTGACACAGGAAGTGCCTGACAGGGATCTGTATTTGACGCCTACCATTAAACTAAAACGTAACTGTAAAGGTCGAGTGTGCATATGAAAAATATTTTAGGAAATTTCATGTCCACCCGTTTTGGTTTAAAGCCCCTGGACAGACCTCTTGGTAGGACTGTGTGGGTGTTTAGAAACTTTGCTCGATGGACTTCTCTCTTGAGGTTTGTTGCACCTGTCAGCTCGACACGCCTTTAGACATTTATTAATCATTTATCTGTGGGCTTTGGTGACATAACAGACATGTATTATAGCTCTGCCCAACCTCAAGCTGTGCAGAGCTTAACTGTCATTCTCATGGAAAGTGCACACGTGGGAGTGGAGAGGTTTCAAATGACTATTCAACATGTCAAGGTGAAAATGAATTGGGTTTTTTTTTCTTGTGTCATTCACAGATAATTTGGACGAGGGTGCATGAAAATTAATTTGATCCGGGAAATTCTCTTGAGCGCTAATTACGGCGGTTTTTCATTCATATTAGGTTGTTTAAGCTGCTTGTCCTTTTTCCATTTAGAAGTTTGCTGAAAGGCTGTTCCCTGGATACCTTGGTGGGGTCATCAACCCTTAATCAAACCTTTGTCCCTTTTTTCTAACATTTCTATTTTGATGCTCCTCCTTTTCAGAATAGCATCCTGTCCACCGGTACCGGCCGCAGTCGGAATTCTCCTCTGACCGACAGAGCCACTCTCGACCAGAGCATTCAGAACGGCAAAGACAGGTACGCAAACGCACGCACACTAAATACACACACAGAATTACAAATGAGAGAAGACAAGGGCAAACGCAGCCACTCAGGCGTTCTCACAGGCACTCTTTCTCGTCATTCAAAGCCCAACTAGTTGCTTTGAGGCAGCGCCGCGTCTTCACTCATATACACATAATACAAACACACACTCACCATGGTTTGTGAATGAAGCAGCCCCACAGCTGTCTCAGTGACTGAATCCCAGACCTTGGCTGGTACTCTCCAGAGCTCTGCCAGCTGGCTCAGGGAGGCCCGCAGCCTTCCCCCAGGGTGGGGTGAGCTCTGCTGGACATGGAAATCGGGCTCTCTCTCGGGAATTTAGGCCAAACCTCCAGAAGATTACAGATTACTCGTGATGGCCTGATGGAGGCCGGGAGAAAGCCCTGACGTGGAAGCATCCAAGTGTGCAGGTTTACGTACGCGATCTTCAAACGCTATAAAAACGCACAATAGAAGTGTGACACCTCCAGTCCCTCCAGAGTCCCTTCAGGTGTCACACCCATGCTGCACCCAGGTAAAAGAAGGTGCAGAAGTGACATTAATCCTATAAAATCACAGATGGCTAAAAGCAGCATTTAAGTTAAATAATTGATTTTCTTTAGCCTTAAGTCAAGCTTCCATCTTTTTCCCCCCTCCTTGTTCACTGGAACGAGCTACTGTGGAGTTTTATGGAGTATTCCCCCTATTTTCCACTTTCTAATTTCTCATTTTAAACTTTCTGCGTGTGATTCATCCTCCCGGCTCTCCTCTCATCCTGGATCCCCTTTCGGTTTTTAAAAGAACGGTCCAAATCTTGTTGCCCTCTGACGGTTCTGCGCGTGCTAACTTCTGGTGTCAAGCAGCTCATAACACGTCCCCGCATACAGCTATACGCACATCACTCATGCTTAACCCAGCCATGTGCTTTGTGGGCTTTTTCATGAGCATTAAACATAAAACCAAACCATAATCCCTACTAGGACGCAGCATTCATGGTCATGGTTCATACTGCTTTGTTTACCTGTTCATGTGTCCGTCTCAAATGACCCCATTGTTCCCAACGTGGCGCACCACCTACAGTATGGCAGATTCAGTTGAATCCAAGTAGAGGCTGTAAAATCAAGTCTCCTCTGCGTTCACTGTTGGAAACGGTCATTTGAGACAGCATTGCTTTTTTAGTACTGTGGGTCTGTTAACTATGGTAGGCTCTGCTAACTCAGTGGTTGTCATCTGCTTTGATTTTAAAGTTACTTTATTTGATCATCACTAATGCTTTGAAGTTTGGGCTTTTATACTTGTTATACCCTACCCACACCACCCCCCCTTTCTGTCCTTTTCTAATTTCCTTAATTTGGCTTCTTTTATCTGCTGCTGAGCCTCCCTCTGGAGTCGCTCACATTTTCTTGGCACCTCCTTCCTTTGCTTTATTCGAGCTTCCTTTTCCCCCCCTCTTCTTGTCCTTATATTAATCTTTCTTCTTATTTCTTTCTTTTCCTCCCCTCTCTCTAAGGAGATTAGAGACTTGTGATGGAATATTAACTCTTAGTAGCACTATATGGTCCTCGCGTTCACCTCCTAATAGGCTTACATATGCACAAATACATCCACTCACATGCAGAGAGGCGGCTGGGCATGCACAAATTTCAACACGAGTCATACACGCTCACACTCACTACACACTGGGTTATCCAGTTAATATTTTCCATCACCAGCCATGCTAATCCCTGTGTTTCTCTCAGCTGTGTGCTTGTTTTCTGTGTAAATGTCCCTCTTTCTCTGTGTTCATTCTTCCACACTCTCTTGATATCTCTTGTCTCTCCACGGTACCACTCTCCGCTGTCCCTTACACTGTGTGTGTGTGTGTGTGTGTGTGTGTGTGTGTGTGTGTGTGTGTTCTCTTGTGCATGTGGATAAGGTCAAGTTAACGCCGTCGGTAATGTGCAGAGCTTTGTAGGCTGTAGCAGCCTCCTGATTAGCAGAGGGTTCAAAGAGGAACTCAGCATTTTGTTTGTTTGTTTTTGTTTGTTTGTTTTCTTAAGTAATTCTTAAGAAATGTCAGTTGTGCAACTTTGTAGGTGATAAAATAGATGGAAAAAGTTTGGATTGTTTACATTTGAGGAGGTATGTGAAAGTGGTAAGTCAGGAACTGCAAGCTCTGATCTCCTACCCAGCTGGTTTACTGTAAGAAACTAAACTTGTTAACGTGTCATTTGCTGGAATCTGCATTTTTGGCATGACTGTTTGCAAAGGAAACAGTTTGTTGTCAGAATTGACTTAATATAGCACATTTTGCTTCTATCAGTAGTATTTATTTTGAAAATGTAACGAAGCAAATTTGTCTTAAAAGAGGCAACAAAGCACATTTATCCACTGACGGGGGAACTTAACAGGAAAAATATTGTTTGTTATTTTACTGTGTACATAAAGGATGTCGAGCTTTCGAGTGTGTTTTTCGTTTTTCCCCAGTGATGTATACACGTAAGGGAAATTTGGCCGATCTCTGCTGAACGCTCTGTTCAGAGGTTTTGTCAGGCTGATGCCTTCTCGGTGCCAGTTTGACGTCTGTGTTGAACTCACAGATGCACGAGTGCAGGTGGTCAGAACGGACTTTGGGGCATTGCGCTAAAGATAGAAGCTACATTACACTAAAGCCTCGCGTTGTCATGGAGGGAAGATCTGGCAGATTTTATACCGAAATGAAGGCACGGATGGTTGTTTTATTTATCTCTTTAATTTATAGGCAAAACTTTGTTTTTACTGTGTTTATTGACTTTATCCACATAATTTGACTTTTTGCTGTGCTGTGTGTGAGAGATAAGAAGCTGGTCTCCTGTGCTCTGCCCTCTGTGTCACGTACATTTTTATATGTAAAGTTAAAGGGACAGGCAGCCTTTTGAATGAGGTTTCACAATGAAGCAATGTTCACAGCAACGCACTGGCCCTCCTCCTTTGTTCCTGTGTGTGTGTGCGTGTGCGCGCGCGCGTTTTCTGTCGCTCTTTGTTTCTACTTCCTCTGTTCTTCCTCTTGTGTCCTGTTTTCTCTGCTCTTCTCTCCCTCCTCCCCCCCCCCCCCCCCCCCCCCCCCCCTTACAGTGTATGATAAGTGCTGCTTCTAACCATACTCCACTTCACCTCCCTGCCCACCTACACACAAACCCCGCCCGGTGTGCTTGTGTTTTGTTTTTGTTTGTTTTTTTTGGGGTGGATGTTTGATTGTGTCTCTGTTTGGCGTGCCTGTCCTGTCTTACTCACGTTTGTGGGTGTGTTTGCATATACGTGTGTGTGTGTGTGTGTGTTGGGCGGGGCACTCCTCCTCCTCCTCTTCCTCCCCGTCCTTCCTCTCAGCCTAAACACTCCGGGTTCCCGCGCCTCCACTGCCTCAGCCGCTGCCGTCCTCTCCTCCTCCTCCTCATCCTCGCGTCCCCGCCACCACAAGTCCCTGTCCTCCTCCAATCATCCATGCCCCTCTGACCTGCACGCACCACGGCCCAGGCAAGTCTCTCACACTCTTTGTCTTTCACACACACACACACACACACACCTCTCTGCTCAGATCATCATCTTTCCTGCAATGGACACAAAAGAAAAAGAAGAGATGAAGATGGGATAAAGTGATTTATCCCAAGAAAGGTCCTCAGATTGTGTTACACCTGCTCATCTACACTAAATGCAGAATTGATTAAAAGCTTCTAAAAAAAATGCAGCTGATTACAGGACCAAACATCACAAAACAGTAAAGTGTACAGTAATCAGAAAAAAATCCTCTTTTTCTTATGATGGATATCCTGCATAAAGCTTACGGTCACTGTATAACTTCATGGTAACAATTATTCCCCCCATGACGAAGCAGAACTGTGAAGAAACGTGCAGCAGCAAACACACTAAGTAACACTGCCATAAGTGAGGCTCTGCTGCTGCTATTCTTGCTGTGATATGCACTGTCTGCATGTATACATTCTCCACTATAACATCACCATAGTGAGATGGTCAACATTTCTAAGGCTTGCAATCATAGGCTCACCAGTTACTTAGCAACGGCCAGGAAGTACATCGCGGAGCTCAGAAAAGCTGCACAATTGTGGAGATGTTGACATAGCTCGTCTTTGGCCAGTCACTCACATTCAAAGCTCTCATCTATCAGTGGAGACATAACTGAGCAGGCAGGATTTGAGAACAAGATGAGCAGGTTCATTTTTTTTATTTTGATTTTTTTAAGCTGTCCTGTACCTCTGACAGGCCAGAGCTGTTTTTCTACTTGTTTTTGTTTCCTCGCAGCATAAACCATCTGCGGACTAACAAGAATTATGTCTCTATTCTCAGAAGCCTTAATAGATTGCATAAGAATCTTGGTTTGATAATCCTACATCTATTTTCTCAGTCCAGCGTATGAAATAGAAAAGCTGAAGGAGCGGACAATCCCTGCGTTGTGTCATTTAGAGGAAGTAAAAGAATGTGCAGTTGCTCTGGGGAGAACCAGACAAATTACAGATGTAGCTGTGTTACTTTCTGTTTATGTGAAAACACCTTTGTGTTATCTGTTGCATGTCCTCTATAGGTATTTTCCCTTTGTCCCCGATTTGATATTATGGCACACATTGTGTTTGTTGATGAGGGTTTTCCCCGGCTGGTAGAAATGCTTTTCAGCTGTTTGTGGGAATTTATCCACCTTTAAGGTTTCCCAGCCTCAGTGTTTTGTTCCCAAAGGCTCTTTGAGGAAGATTTTCCCCTCATACAGTCTCCTTCTGACATGTGTAATCCTCCTTCAGTTATGAATTTGCCTGGGAAAACCCCATTTTCATCTATTAAGCATTAACTGTGCTCTGACATTGTTTCTGTGAGTCAGTGAAATGGAGTAATGACCCGAGGATCCTACTGGTCATGTGTGTGAAATGCCTGTGTGTATTTGCCATCTGTGTGTTTGTCTGTATATGTTGCTCTGCTGGCTAGCTCCCCTGCTTCACAGTGTTTGTTTCACGGGCTACTTTAACATTTTTGGGCTTTAGTTCAGACAGCCGTGTCTCACAGAACAAGGTGGAAGGACTGCATGTGTCCCTCAGCTACCTTAACTTCAGTCTGCAGACCCTCCAGCCATTTTTCTGATAGCTTTCGACCCATTTTTAAAACAAAAAAAGACGACTGCTAAATGTCTGACTGATTCCACCCATGCACGTGTTAAGGTGGCCCTTTTTGGCTGTATGTGGTTTTGTCTGCTCTATGTTGAAGTCTTGTTCTGTTGCATGCGTCGTTCAGCAGTCAGCTTGGGCTGTTCAGAACCTGGTTGGGAACGCTGGAGAGAAGGTACCGCTTCAACACGTAGACTGTACCCTGAGTGATGATTAGGCACCTTTTTTCCAGAACATAATCTGTACCCTTAACTCACATCCATTCCTGTTTGATACATCTAGTCTGAAATCTTTCTGAGTGACGTGTTCATAACAGTACTGCCATAAAGCAGGTTGGTGCTGAAACGTATATAGGGTAGGAGCAGACTACAATATGACCCTGAACCACCTTAGAATAAGCCTTTTCTCCACTACTTCACTTAATGTGCAATGAGAAGGAAAATAGGTTGAAACCAATCAGAAATATTAACCAGTCTGATTAAGTTTATCATCTTCAACTAAAACACTGGATACTGGTCCCTACTAATCTGCCTCATCCAGCTTTTCTCTCCTTGAATTTGCATCTGTGTGTGTGTGTGTGTGTGTGTGTGTGTGTGTGTGTTGGATACCTTTGATCTACTGGACAGCATGATCACATCTACATCAAATTAAAGGACACCCTCGAGCTGTTTTTCGCTCGTCTCACTGGTGCTTTGAATGGAGCCCCTTCTTTGGTCTTTTTTCTTGATTTTGAAGCTGTCAGTGGGATTGTGCAGAACCCTTTGGTTTCTGTTGCACTTGAGAAACTGCATTTTTGATCAGCACCACCTGCTCTCATAAGAGCTCAGCAATCATTCGAGCTAGACTGTGATCATACCAGTTACTGGCAACAACTTTCAGCTGGTAGGCAACTGTTAAGATGGGTACCCGAAGCGTCCGAGCGGACTTGCTACATTGCCAATAAGTGTTCATTTTTGTATTGCTGCTCTTCTGTGTTGGTGTTTATCTGTGTGTGTGTGTGCATGCATTTGTGCTTGTTTGTTGCCATCTGCTGCAGGCGTGCCGCAGCCACACACTGTCATGGAAGATGCACATCCCTACAAAGCAAATCCAGCCTTTTAGCTCAGTGACTGCAACCAGTCACTGAGCTAAAAGCGTTCTCGTGTGTGTCTGTGTGCGTGCATGTGCACGGGCCACTGACCTCATGTGGCTCTAAATACTGACTTGAGGGATTAGATGAAACACGACCTTGCGCTGAAGTTAACAGCACATCAGAAGGTGATTTTTAATCTTTAACTGTTGGACTAATTTTATGTTCCTGTCCCACACTCTTCTCCAATGCAATCCTCTCTCTTCATCCCTTTTCTCTCCTCCTGCATCACCTCCCACACTTCACTTTCGTCTCCTTCATCCTTCTCTTTCCGCGTTTCCTTTATCTCCTCTCTTCTGTTGTCTCCTGTCCCATATCCATCACCATTCTTTTTCATTTTCACCTCCTCGTTCCCACCTCTTTACTTATCGCACCTTCAAACCTTTTCTTGCTCACAAAAAACGTTTCGCACTTCTTTCCTCCTCCTCATGACCACGTCTCCGCTGTCCTTCCTCTGTGTCGCCTTTTCTTTACCATCCTTCCTTCTCTTTTTCTCCTTCTTGTCTTTCCACCTTCTCTCCTGTAGTGCCCCGGCGCAGCGGGCACCCGGCGCCTCGCCTTCTGCCCACAACATCAGCAGCGCCGCCGTGTCAGACCGTACCAATTTCTCCAGAGGGGTGGGCATCCGCAGCACGTTCCACGCAGGTCAGCAGCGTAGTGCCCGGGACCAGCATGGCTCCGCCTACCCCGGCGGGCCTGCTTCTCCATCACTGTCGCATGGCAACAGCCAGGCCCGAAGAACACATGGCGCCACGGGGATTTTCAGCAAGTTCACATCCAAGTTTGTACGCAAGTGAGTAACGGGCGTAAGCCGCACACAAAAAGTAAACACTGGTTAGTTGATGTTTGATTCTGTAGCGTTAGAGAGAAAGGAAGGAAGGAAGGAAGTCGAAAAACCTGAAGTACAGGAGAGGACGTGTGGTAGAAGGAGGAAGCGTGGAGTTTGGTAAATGCAAAGCAGTTGTGATAACAGCTAGTCTCTTTATTATCCAGTTACCAGTGCAGTTTAAAGTCTATGAGGTTTCAGCTTGAACCAGAAAATGACTAAGTTTCCATTACAAGTCATTTTGATGTTCTCCGAGGAACATTGTACTCTGTGGCCGTATCATCACTGAGTACTTTTTTAAAGGGGCTGGTCTCGTCTGTCACTAACCACGCGCTGATCTGTAACTGTGCTCAGAGCAGAAAGGGAGAGGAAGGGAACAGCTGTGCGTCCTCTATAATTTTGCTTGGAGCAGTGGTGACGGAGGAGTAATTTTGGTTGTGGTTCCAGTCTGGCCTAGTTTTCATCTCAGTCTTGTAGTGCAGGTTGCAGCAGTGAAGCCGCTGATCAGGGTACCTGATTGTAATAAAAGCCAGCACTGTTTATTTCGATATTTATAACTTTCTCTGGAAGTAAAGTGAACTTTTCCTGGCTGTCTAACTCTGCTGAGTAAATACAGGATACTGATTTTTACATTTGTCAAATAAATAAGTTTTAGTTTCAGGAGAATTCGATGTTGCTGATGTTAAAAAATGTTTAAGTAATCAAATAATGAGGCTAATGTGATCTAAAGTGTTGTTTTGATGGGTATTCACGCATGTTTCCTACTTTAGCATTTCCAGCAGCAGGTCTGCGTATGTGGACTTTGGACCTGACTCCAAATGAACTGCACTGTCAGTGTTTGTCATATAGGAAGAAGAATAGCATTCTGAGTAAATAATGCAGATTTTAGTGGATTTATTATTGGTTTTATTGGTCTTAGAAGATTTGTTGACTGACTCATTCCAGTGAACTACCGTAAACCACATGAACACAGTTGATTTTAGATGCATGGCCTGCAGGTTGTTTTACACTCGGCAAAGTTGATCAAGATGTTACATTTAAGATATCATATACTTAATAAGAGGAGTTTTTAATGTAGCTACCTCACAGTGAGAACAAATGCTAGAATGAGAGGTGCTCAGGACAGGAAGTGAAAACCTCTGACAAAAGTGAGAAAAGTTCCAAGTGAGCAATGTGCCACAGCCACCATATAAGGTTTTTTTGTTCTTTTATCCTGCGTGTGTGTGCGCGTGCGTGAGGAGGGAATATGTTTGCTTGTATTTTTAGTTGTTTTTGTCTGCTTAATAAATGATCATATGTGTAGCCTACATGCATGGTGTAGAGTCTGTCTGTGTGTAGGGTACAGGCACAGCCACTCTCCAGGCCTCCCACTCAGAGATACTGTAGCTCCGTGGCGACAGTATCCATGGTTACTCCGGAGATATCACTTTTCCCTCAACTATAAATACCGCTACTGGGGACACCTTGATACACATGCTCACACACACACAGACAGTTATGTGCCTGTAGCACAGCAGGCAGACAGATTGTGTTGCATTTGTACATTTTGACCAGTCTCTCTGTCTCTCTCTCGCACACACACACACACACACACACACACACACACACACACGGTAAATCTGTGTGTTTTGTTACCGTATCATATAAGGTCCCTGGTCTGGAGAGCGATGGTTTGTCTGTGTTAAAGGAGATAAAAGTTGTTGCTTAACGTCTGCTTTTCTTTTTGTCATTTGTACATGTGTGATTTGTGTTTTTTATAGCAGCCGTTCTCTCGCCTTCTCTCTTTCTTTTTAAAGTTTTATCACATTTGAACTTTTCACCTCACAAACGCTTCTTTTCAGGATCATCCCGGACATCTTTGTGTAAGGGAGGGGAGTGTGTTCAGAGAGAGCCCGTTAAATCCCTCTGAGGTGTTTTTGTTCACACATTCACACCAATAAAGGGTACATCTAAACACGTTCAGATTGCACGTCGACAGCAGTGCAGTAACTTCTTCTTTTTGTTGTTGTTGTTGTCCTTCTTCTCTTTGTGTTAACTGTGGTGTTGTTTGCCGTTTCAATCCCAAGTGAGTCTGGACTGATTTTTCTTTTTTCTGTTGAAGTTGGCTCCTCAGAGGGCAGCTTTGTCTTTTACAAGAACGTCATTGATATATGCGTTTTACACATACGTTTTTTTTCTCTTTCTTTATCCCTCTTTTGTTTTTGTAGAAATCTCTCGTTCAGGTTTCCGAGAAGGTAGGCAACATCCCCAACGTTAAATATAACCCCTTGATTTATATAAACACACGTCTCTTCTTTATATATATTTTACATATATATATGCATATATATATAAATACTTCCTCCCCTTTTGGTGTTTCGTGCAGCTTTTTGTTGAGATCTTCCTTTTGTGCCTTGAGCCTTTATCTTTTCACCTTTTCGTTGTTGTTTTTTTTGTTTCTCTGTGGTTTGGCCCCTTTGTTTTTTGAGCCTTCTGATTTTGAGTGCTGTGTTTTGGTCCATTTTCTTTCTCTTTTTAAAAATGTATTTCATTTTACTAACTCCCCTCCCTCACCCAGCCATCCACTCACTTAACTCACTCACTCCATCATCACGTGGCACATTAACACCTCACTCATCTTCCTCTTCGTCCCTCCATCGTCCCTCCCGCCCACCTCTACTTCATCCTCACCCCACATTTGTTTTCCAGTTAGATTGTGTGTGAGCTTGCATCTCCCTGTAGAGTCCCAGATTTAGGTCATGACAAATCCATCATCAAACTCATCCATTCCCTCATTTAACCCGTTCATAGCTTGAGGTGCCAGTCATGTTATTACTCTGGATCATAGTAAAATGTAAAACTAGTGAGGCAATACTAAAACGTGTCATGTCGCTGACCACGGTTTACAATAAATAACTCGGTGTAGAAATAACAGAAGCACAGCAATAGAACCAGTAGTCTCTTTAAAGTGTGGCTAACCATTATCCCAGCTAACCAAACCATCACCCATTTCACCTTCCTGCTTTCATTAGTTTGGCCTCTGTAATCTGAATTGCCTTAGCCACGCAGGCTAAAGGTGTCCTGTTGTTAGATCCCAGTGGGGAGGTAGCTTGGAATAAGTCAGCATACGGTTGTAGTTGTGGACGAAGTCAGAGAGGAGGAGGAGAGGGCCCAGGAGGGACGGGGCTGCACTATTTCCTGGAGGCTGCACTCTTTCCACTCATTCATTGCTCTGTTCTCACTGTAGCACTGGCTCTCTAACAGCAGCAGAAACACAAGTGGATGGCTTTGACCTACAGTGGCTGGAAAAGAAGCTGTTTGTTTTTTGTTTTTTTTTAATGCTGTGAATATATAAACACAATTACATTTGTTTCACATGTACGCACACAGACACACTGAGCTCAGTGTGTCTGTGTGTGTACATTAAGATAAAAACACACACCTTATTTCCATGTCCATCTACATATTTAGTCTAAATGAAAGACACGTGTTGACACATTTTACATTTCTGTATGTACACAACCAGACTGGACATGTCTCCTGATTAGTGTGTTGGATGATTTTAACCAGCAGGTCTTAGAGTGGACCATTGCTCCACCTGCTGGCTTAAAGCTGTTACTTTATTATCACGGTGAAATTATTATAGCTGTGTTTTCTCTAAGCTGTTTAGTGACTCTAAAAATATTTCAAATTGAAAATGTAATAGTAGAAAATGTCTAACTATAGGGTGAAATCTAAAGCCACTGCTAAACACATGACTAAATAGTAGTCACATATTTCCAGTGATTATCATACCTGTATGTTGGGACTGAGTAAGCTGTATTTAAAATCAATGAATCATCTGATCAGTCTTTTGTTTTCCCTTCCACGGGAAAACAAAAGACTGATCACGGTCACGGTTTTCCTACTCTGGGAGCCATTTTGCATCCCTTCATATCAAGTTAAATGGCAATGGGATGCAAAATGGCACAATGACTTTACATTGTTACAGAATTCCTCATCTACAGTTTGTTTGGGGTCTCCCCACACCCCACGCTCCTCCTCGTCATTTCCACTGTGCTATATTTTTAACCATGGCTTCTTTTGCAGAAGGTATTTGACATGGTGTTTCTGGTCATTCTTCCCCACCCCCCCATTTTCTTTTCAATAATGTAAAACAAGAATTTTGTCTTTGTCCGAAACAAACTGAATTGCAAATCATGTGTTGAATTTTTTCCATGTTTGTGTCACTTTCCAGGCATCGTCTGCACGTGTTTGGCTGTTGTCTGTGTTTTTCTGTTTGTCGTCTGCTTTTCTTGCTTTAGTCTCGTTTGTGTGCGTTCGTTGTTGTTTGCAGGTGTGAGAGAGGATGCGTGTGCATATGTCGAATGTTAGATGGGCTGCAAGTTCATGTGTTGTTTACAGGGAGTGTGTGTTCGTGTGTGTGTGTGAGAGAGAGAGGTAAACAGCTTTCGTGTAGATCAAGTGTTACTAATACAGGTTTTAACGCAGTGCTGGGATTATTAATGCTCCTAACCTCCTCCTAGCAACAGGACTCGCCCTCACCATGCCGACCATTCTCTTCCAAACCATTCCGTTTGGGATCTAAACAGTTCCACTTCATGATGTGTTCCTAACTTTCCATGTTTGTTGGATTCCACTCCACTCCAAAGTGTTACACCAGTTACCCCACCGTTCCATTCTGTGAAAGTCCGTGCTGTTCCATACTCTTCAAATTACCCCCTTTCTGGTCCACAGTGAGCCGTTCCATTTGTGTCTAGCTATTTCATTCGGACTCGCTTCATTCTTAATTTATTTCGACTCAAACATTTTCTCATCCATCCCAGAGCGAGTTGAACCAGTTCCTTAAATTCCACCTTATAACTTTGGGTGTTTTCTAGGTAGAGTTTTCTAACATTAAAACAGGTTGAACAAGTCCATAGTGACGCATTGAATCTTTTGTTGTCGTTGGGTTGTTGTTTTTTTTAGTGTTAGTAAATACATGTTAATGTTGGCAGCAGCAGATGGCTTCCCCTACATGAGCGAGGTTCTTCCACATGTTCCTTCCTGTTAAAAGGGAGTTTTTCCTTCCCACTGTCTGACTGTTGGGGATTTCTGTCTTATTGTAGGGTCTGTGCCTTACATTATACAACTATTTATATTGGCAACTGCTGTTTTGATTTGGCGTTGTTTAGATAAGCTGAATTGAACTTGTTAAATTCCACTGAGTGGTGGTACTATGATAGTGTTTGCTCACAGTGGACTGGTATTACCTGGAACACCTGCAACAGCAATGCATTGTGGGCTGTGGAGTCCTTTTAGGCAGTTGGAGTGGAATTCAATATTTGGCACACACCTGAAGTGGTTGGCTTGGAAGGTTGAGGCGGGCATGGTGAGCGGCGTGACTGTGTTCAGCCAGCTGGTTTCCTGTCTGTGTACGAGCCCACTTGTTGCCATAAGCCCTTAAAAAAATATAAAGACTAAACTTGTGTTGATTTTTTTTTTTTCGAGGGGTCCATATGAGGGAGAGGGTGATGATGAGGGGAGCAGGTGAGATACAGAACAAACAAAAAACCTCCCACAAACCTCCCAGACGCTACCGAATCGCCTGCCAATCAGTAGAGTGGAAGAAATGAGTAGATGATCTGAGCTTGTTGTGAATGGTGGGGGCCGGGGTGAGGGGCGAGCTGTGGATGTGTAATTAGTTGGTGATGGTGGTAACGGTTTAACCAATCAGGGGATGGGAGATGAGAGGTGAATGGTAGCATCTTAGAGACTGAGAGTGATGGTGCGGAGGGTGATGCTGCATGGTGGTGCCTGTGTGTGAAGGGAAAATCAGAATCCAAGCGCCCCCGATGTGCGTTTGTGCGCTCGCACACCCGAAACGCAAATGCGCACTCGGGCCTGATCGACCCGCGTGCTGCCCGGCGAGTCGCGTGCACAAACGCACACAGGGGTGCTCAAATTTTTCTTTTTGTCTTCATTCATTTCCACAATCCTCATTATTTCCTTCCTCTGCATTCCTCCTCCTTCCACCTTTTTGTCTCTGCTCTTTAAATAATTCTGATTTCTCACACTTTTATCCTCATTTTCTCTCTTTGCTTATGCCCATCCTCCCTCCTTTTCCTGCCTTCTCCCCTTCCTTCCTTTTCTCCACCCCTCTTGCCCCTCCCCCATCTGTCCCTCTGGCCTCTCTTTTCCCTTTTATCTTTCCTCCTCTCTCGCACTATCTCCTCCTCCTCCACCCTCCCATCGCTCCACACAGGCCTGTGCTGACCAGTACTGTAGACAAGTCCGAGAAGACGTCCGGTGGTTTGTCCTCCTCTTCTAACAACGATGAGAACAACTCGTCTCCAGGATCTGGAAACACTGGTGGGTTCATGACAATTTGACTCTTCTCAACTCAGTTTTGGTCATTTTATATGTGACAGATACACAACACAGCAATGGAGGACATCTAGGCGATAGTATACCAGGGTGGTGTTTTTTCTGCTGCCGCTTCCCTTTTTGCAAAGGTTAAAAAATGGCAGGTTTGATATTTCTGGAGGAGACAAGCTCATGACTCAGAGTGATGCCATTGAGTGGCCAATCGGCGGCATGCTCTCTGTTTACATCACATTTTCAGATCAACTCGGCTTGCTTGGAACCCTGATCGAGCAGGAACTAAAGTACCTGGTACCAGGTGCTACCACTTAATGGAAAACCCTAAAAACAGAGTCCAGACAAGCTGAGTAGGTACTCGTGGAAACGGGCTATAAGAGAAACTCTACTTTTGGCCACTAGAGAGCGCTGTTGAGATCAGATATGGCAGATTCGATAAGTAGCTACATTTCCTGAAAATTGATCATCTCCAGGATTTTAAAGTTTCCTCATTCAGGCACACTAAATCCACCTCTGGTGCTGTTGAGGTCAGCATTTCTTTGTAGACAATCGTCTTAACCCTGGAGAACCCATGGGGTCAAATTTGACCCCATGGGTTCTCCAGGGTTAGTGAGGTTTTAAATTAGACATTATTGCTTTCTCCTCTCACTGTTCTTCTTCTCCACTCTTCCAGGTGGCACTGGCACCCCTCCCGCCATCTCCAGCCAGAAGGACCCTGTCAAGCCGCGCTCGCTGCGCTTCACCTGGTCCATGAAGACCACGTCGTCCATGGAGCCCACGGAGATGATGCGCGAGATCCGCAAGGTGCTCGACTCCAACAGCTGCGAGTACGAGCTGCGCGAGCGCTACATGCTGCTGTGCATGTCCGGGAAACCGGCGCACGACGACTTCGTCCAGTGGGAAATGGAGGTGTGCAAGCTGCCGCGACTCTCCCTGAACGGTGTGCGCTTCAAGCGGATCTCGGGCACGTCCATCGCCTTCAAGAACATTGCCTCAAAGATCGCCAACGAGCTCAAACTGTGAGCGCAGAGGAGCAGCGAAGAAGAGATGCAAGGGTGAAGGATGAGGGCGAGAGGAGTGATGATGCTGTAGGTTGGGTTAGGACGTAAGCTAAGGGGTGGGATCACTTTAAAAACGACACGATTGTTACGTCAGGTCTGACGTCGGGCTGCCAGTTCTGAGACTAGAAAACTTTTTTTTTTTCCTTAGAAGTTTGTTCCATAAGTTCCCCGAGGCGCTCGGATTAGAGAACCGGAGCCGAATTCCTCTGAGTTGTGAAGAACTTACAGGCCGGTCTTCTTCTTCTCCACCCCCCTGTAGGGTGAGGGGTTTCTGTCACGTTCTACTTAGACGTTCCACTCTTCTGCATGTCCGATCTTCTTCTTCTCTGTTTTTTAGGAGGCACACTTTGACCACTCCTATCATTTCTTCCTGCTATTTATTCCGTTTTCTCTGCACGGTTCTGATGCCAGAACGGGACAGGGTGGGGTGGGGTCAGGCGGGTGGATGGGAGATCAAAGCAAACAGAGGGATGCTGTGGGGGGGGGATCTTTGCTCTGAATGATTGACAGAAAGTTCAGAATGGATCGTGGAGCCTTATTTTGCTGGAAAACTCAAAAAGAAGTTTTGCTCTGATTCTCCTCCAAACCTGAGTGGACTAGAGCCTGAGCCAGAACACACACACACACACACGGATTTTGGATGGACAAACTCTGCTGTTAAAGATTAAAGGACACCCCCCCACACACACACACACACACACACACAGAAAAATCTAATCCATCCACCTCCCTCCTGCCCTCACACACTCTTCGCTGTCTCTTCCTCCGCCTTCAGACTGAAGTCAGCACAAGCACATCCATCTTCTCACCTTTTCACTCCCTTTCTCCCCCCATTATGTTTTTTTTTTTAAATCTTTCACACAGTCACGTCCGAGGAGGTCAGTTGATCCTGCGGGCTGCAGCTTTGTAAGTCCGTACTTTTAGTTCTGTTTTGTTTTTTTTAAACTGAATTTCTTTATCGGCTTTTAAAGAGTTGTGCACTGGAAAAAGATCAGCATCTTATTAGAGGGGAGGACTGATGATGATGGAATTTTTCTTTTCATTTTAAAGTTGCCTTTCTTTTGAAGAATCAAATCTGGGCGTTTGTTTTCATTGCCATTTGTCAGCACATAAACGCTCAGATGATTTCTGGTTTCCTGTGGTTTTCTTTGGTACCTCTTGGTTGGCATCACGCCTTCATATCCAGAATGTCAACCCAGTACCGACGCATTTATACGCCCCCCGCCCCAGCCCGGTGTTCCCAAAGAGCAGACACACAAGTCGTGGTTGTTGGTATGTGTGCGAGACTGTTGTAAGAGATCACTGGAAAAACTAAAAAGCAACAAAAACGATTAAGGACGACATTGACGAAGAATGGTGAATTATTTTCTTCTACTTTTGATTTGATAATATATTTTTGTGTCGTCGAGTTTGTACAGATTTGGGGCGCAGTGAAGGCTCACTGTCAGATCACATCATCGCTGCCTTTTTTTAAAGTTTTTTTTTTGTCTCCCCCCCCCCTCCCAAAGTATAAGCGCACCTTCAACACACGGACAAACCCAGCCCCCCTCCTCCTCTCCGGTGCAGGACATGTCGATGTATTTAATGATGTTGATGGTGGTGGTGTTGACGACTACTGCTCGTTCGTTTTTGGCCTTTTATTTTATTTTAATTCGTTTTCTTTTTTTATATATATAAAGGACTCGTTGGTCCAGAGTAGTTTGGAGCAGAGAGAGGAAAAAGGAAGAAAAAAAAAAAGCAGGAAAGACTTCTCAGAGCACACGTTCACTCTCGAAACCACAAGCAGAAGAAGTCACTTCCTTTAACTCGTTTTCTCGTTGCGTTTGATGCTCCGGTTTTGTCAGTGCAGAAAAAGAAACCACACACAGAGAGACACACACACACACGCACGGACAGACGCAGGGGTCGGAGTAAGGCTGGTGCCCGTCAGCTGGTTGTACCTAACTGAACACTTTTCCTTCTTTCTCTCACAATGACACACTGTCGTTTTATTTTTTTATTTTAATTTTATTGTTTTAGTTCTTTCAGTTTTTAATACGTCAGATTTTCCTTTTAAAACGTTGATCATTGTATTAAGGTGCTGGGTATTGGATTCTAATTATTCTGGCTGTTGCTGTTATATTATCTCTTTCAGGGTTGATTTTATTTGACATTATTTCGTTTTACATTGCTGTAATTTACATTGATTTAAATGTGTTTTGAGCGAACTGTAACTGTAGTGGTGGGTTTTTTGGGGGGTTGGGAGGGGGTGATCAACTCCTGAAAAATGTATTATTTGTTTTGTTTTTTTGTTTCTTTTCTTTTTTTTTTGTGCAAAGACAAAATGATGAAAAATTACAATGATAGTAATAAAAACAATGATATAATGATAGCCGGACTCTGAAAATCCATTATATGAGCAGCAGTTGAGGTTTAGTGTAGTAGCCGCTGTGAATCTATGTCACA
The DNA here is from genome assembly GCF_057382095.1 of Aulonocara sp. 'chitande type north' Nkhata Bay. Classification (NCBI taxonomy): domain Eukaryota; kingdom Metazoa; phylum Chordata; class Actinopteri; order Cichliformes; family Cichlidae; genus Aulonocara; species Aulonocara sp. 'chitande type north' Nkhata Bay. Next base: position 49,135,393 of record NC_141346.1, on the reverse strand, counting down.
TCACCTGAGCAGATGTTTGTGTTCAAACTTGGGCAAGTGGATGTTGTACAGGAGTGAGACCTTTTTTTTTTTTTCTTCTTTCTCTTTCGGCTCTTCCCAACGTGACTGAATCTTGGTTTTCATTATGATTTTTATGAAAGCTTTGAAGTTCAAGTTTAAATATTTATCAGAATATGCTTTGTTTTCTTTCTCGTTCTGCAGAAAGTCACAGAGGTCAAGCTCAGCAGGCTGGTGTCTGCAGCCCTGCATGTGATGAATGCAGGTGATCCAACCTGTTAGAACTAAACAGGGTTTTGATGATTTGGCATTACGAAGTCATGAAACTCCCCTGCAGCACTTTGGCCACTTTATTACATACACCAGTTTGGATGTCCTTTTGCTTTCAGAGCTGCCTCAATTCTTCGTGGCACACTCCATATTCCAGTGATTAGATGGCAGACTTTCTGCACTTTTGTCTTGATGGGATTCTCCAATTGCACCACATCCAAAAAGGGGGTGGGAAAACTGTGGTAAAAAGGTAGCCTCTTGATCCTAAGGGGCCCAAAAATGTGCCAAGGGAACGTCCCGTGCACCATGACACCACCAGGAGGGTGGGAGGGATCCATGCGTTCATGTTGTTCATGCTAAATTCAGACCTAAACATCTAAACGTTGAAGCAGAATTCAAAACTCAGACGAGGAAGCATTTTCCAGTGTTTCACTGTCCAGTTTTTGGTGAGCTCAGAGTTGTCCTCAGTTTCCTGCTTTTAGTTGACAGGAGTGGCACTCAAGTGTGGTCTTCTGCTGCTGTATCCCATCTGGTTTGATGTGTACATTCAGAGATTCTCTTCTGCACACCTTGGTCATAACAAGTGGTTTTGAGTTACTGTTACCTGCACGTCTTGTGGATCATTCTAAGCCCCTATCGTAAATCCTAGTAGAGCAGTATTTTTTTGTAACACTCAGACAGTCCCGTCTGGAACCAAAAGCATGCCACATTCAAAGTTACTTAAATCACCTGCCTTCACCATTCTGTTTGAACTTCAGCAGGACTTCTTGAACATGCCTAAATGCACTGATTTGCGTTAACAAATAGTTCAATATGAATAAAATGACTATCTATGACAGAAAATATAGCTTAGCTGGAGAAATGTCTTCAAAAACCGACATCATGAAGAATTTGGTCATTTGTTTATTCAAAAGAAAAAACGCCTCAAACAGTTCAGTTTCCACAATGTAAACACCTTGGTACATACAGTACACACAAGCAGGGTTTTTTGGAGGAACAAACAAAACAGGTGAAAAAGGCAAAACTTCTATTAAAGCCAAACGTAGCGATGCAGTTTCCGTTCCTCCTCAGTGCCGCGTTCAACTGAACGCTGAAGGCCTCTGCTAACAAAAGTAGGTGATTTGAGGCTACGCTTGGGGCAACACCACAGTTTAAGGAAGCTTAACCACTGACCTCAGATCTGCATAAAAAGGCAGCGATGCAGACAGCTGGATAAGAGTAGTCTAAGACTAGCAACAGAAATAAACAAAGGTCATCCAGACAGATGCTTCAATCATCTGCATTTGTTCATCAGGTTGTGCCATACCATCACTTTTGGAAGCACTAGCCATGAACAGAAAACTGCACTGTTGCACAACTCAGAAGCACTCAGTTTATTGGATAAATGAATCAAGTGGCTGACGCTGCAGCAAAGATGTCTTCCAGATCTCCTTTGACCTCTGCGCCAGGACAGCACAGGACTCGAGGCTGCCTTATCTGGACTTGGGGGGGGGGGGGGAAACACAGTCATCACCTCTTTGTAAAGTCACTTCTATAAATTACTCAGACACACTAACCGAAAGTCGCAACTTGCACTATTTTGGGTTTAAATGACTTGTTTGGCATTTTGACGAGTGCAGAGAGATAACACTCTGAAGTGGTAATCGAGGCTGCCGCTCGGAGACTGAGACCCTGCGAGAGCACAAACGAGTGTTTCCAAAAATGTCAAACTCTTCCTGTGTAAGAAACAATGCAACCATGTGAAATGTCAGACTCCTCTCTGACGCTCCGTGCCTAACTCTGCGTTTAAAGCAACAATACACTTTGGCAGGCGCGGCTGTCAAAGATCAAACATCACTTATTTAGAGAATATTAACACCATTATTGAAACATCACAGACTGATGTTTAGAGCTGCACTGCAGATGTTGGGGATTGATCACTTCAAATATTCCTCCAAAGTAACAAGATTTGAACACTGAGCAAATGAACAGCTCCAGAAAGGTGAGACAGAGCATGTTAACGGGCTCTTTTTCTCCTTTACGCTCAGTAATCAAAGTACACCATCTAATCTACTTACAGTAACTAACTGCCTACCTCAGGCACACCTTTTAAAATTCTAGTTGAACCAAAAAAAAAAAAAAAACCAAAACACCACTCCAGTTAATACTAGCAATACATGGCTATGAGGGAAGATTTCGCCCAACGCAGAACGAAAAGAATCAACAATTCAAAACCAAACTAAAAGATTCAGCTTTGATCACAAAGCTTTTGCAGAAGTACCTCCGCTCCCCTTTGAGGGTCTAAATCTGAAAGAAGAAAACAAAATGCTGCGTGTGACGCAGACGCCCTCTCAGGAGCAGCACGTCTGGCTCAGCTGTGGGCCACTCTTCCTCTTTCCCTCATTTATTCCTTTTCTTTCTCCTGATGGTTGTGTGGATGACTAGACCGATGCAACTACAGCATATAGATATACATAGTGTTCATCCACAGTCCTCCAGATGTTCAAGAGTTGCCATGGAGACGTGCAGGTGGATTTGCACTCTTGTGGTTGTGGCTTTCTTTAACGGCTTCATGATCCAGTGTCTCTTCTGTGTGTTGTGTGCAGGTAGTGTTTGGAGTTCCTAGCTCTGTGTGTGTGTGTGTTGGAGGACTGTGTTGGAGGTAGGTGTTTGTCAGTACAGTAAAGGAGCTTCACGTCACTAATGACGATTGATGTCACACTGGGGACCTGAGCGTGTCATTTGATGTGGTCGTGTGATGGTCCCAGGGTGAAGGAAGAGAAGCTTTGTGTTTGTGTGTTTTTTATGTGTGTGCGCGTGTCTGCGTCTACTCCTACTGCTGCGTGTGTCTATCAGTGTGAGTTGGGCTGCTCCACTTTAAGCCCGACCAGTGATGGAGGCATCTGAACTGCAGCGGAGGAAGAGGACGAGGTGGGAGGAGAACCCCTGAGACTCCCGGAGGAGGTGGTGGTGGCGGTCACTGCGGGCCGGATGAGCGGAGGTGGGGGGTGGTTGTGGGGAGCTCTGTTCTGAAGCGGGCGCGTCTGAAGAGGAGGTGGCTGACGGAGGAGGCTCGGGGGTGCTGAAGGAGGAGCTGGACGCAGCAGCGGGGGAGGCTGGGAGAAAGAGGACGGGGCGTGAGCGGAGGAGGGGGGAGAGGAGCTGCCTGTGGCGTCTGAGGGGGGGTCCTCCATTTTGACCTGAAGGGGGAGGAAAGAGACAGATGGAGGAGCGTCAGGAGGAGGTGCAAACAGGATGTAGAGAGGAACAAAAGCGGTGGGCAGATAAAAACTTTACGTTTTGCAATCGGATGCTGCGTTTGGCTCTGTGTGCTGTCACCGAGTGAGCAAATAGTGTGTCTGTGAGCACAGAGGCCCCGCCCACCTGCTGGTGGGTCGGACAGAGGGGCTACACCGACACCCAGTGTGAGATACATAGGGATGAGTTTGAACTGTGAATCACTCAAAGTTGCATTACGAGGTCTGTCGTTTTAAATCTGTCAGTGAGACACAGGACAGGGTTGGTGGAGATGGCAAAGCTCCCAGTCCTACTACTTCCAAATATTACTGAAGCTACATGTCCTACACTCAGTCATGTGCTCTCCTGCAGCACACGTGTTAATCCACCGCTGAAAGTAGTTCCATCAAACTAATAATTATTTACAGAGATACAAATCTGTTTACAGCCTTTGTCGTGTGTTTAATCCTTTATTAAAAAGCAGAAGGTGCAATTAAGATAGAACAGAGGTGTACAGATTCATGTGCAGCACTCACATGCTGACAGCTTTATATTAAATACAAATAATATTCTTACAACCTGCTTCAGTTTCATGTAAAACTTCTCTTAAACAGATTTCACGTGACAACAAAATCTGAAACTCTTACAGGCACCTCTTGGGTATTAACTGTCCTCACCTCCTCCTCCTCTACGCCGCCATCTGTAGCCGTTGCCATCTCCTCACCACTCCTCCTGGGGTCTCTCTGGTCTCGGCTGGTGGCCACTTGCTCCGCCGCCCACTCCCTTAGCACTTCGTCTAGGTTGAAGCGGCGCCGGTAGCTCACGAAGAACGAGCTCACCTGAGCAAGCCGGGGAGAGATGGAGAGTTGGCGAGGAAGAGAATGAGGACAAAGTGATGCCGATCTCAAGGACACAGAGGCGGACGTTAGAGGGGAGAAGACAAATGAAAGCAGGGATAATGGAGATTACAGAGATCCTATAGAGGAAACCGTTAGGCGGAGGATGAAAGGGAAAATGGAAAAGAGATGAAAAGCTGATAGGCAGCTCGCTCAAGTGCACTGCTGGGTGAGGTCAGAATAAGACGAGAGGTGGTCTTCACACACTTTCAACATGTGAGAAAGAGGAAGCTCACCTGAGCCGGAGTCTTAGTCCCGATCACTTCAGCGATGGCGGTGAAGTCTTTACCATAACGCCGGATAGCTGGAAAAGAGAAGTCGGGTTAATGTCCTGCCTGTACCAAGCAGCATATAGCAATCAAAAGCAACAGAGTCAGCCAGCTTCCTCTCGCTCAGTGAGGGGTGTGTGGCAGAGGATGTGAGAGGAGGGACAGGAAGAGTCACGTATGGTGAGCATGTTTACAGTTAACCTCCATCTGAGCTCAGCTGGCTCAGTGCACCTGCTCTTTTCCCGCCCTGACCTGCTTCACTGCACACTTTCAGGGTTTTTGTTTTGTTTTTTCTGTTGGAGCAGCTGTACCACATGGAGGTACAGGTTTTGCTCAAAGGCACACGGGCTGCAGCTGCTAATTTTACCTTCCACTTTTGTGGCTGATACGCTCCTAACAACTTCTGATTTTCTCTCCTCGTGCTCGCTTTTAAAGCTGAAATAATGCACACGATGAACAGACCTGAAGTTTACGGCACTTTCCAGTCCAACTGCACCCTGTGGCTCCATCGTGTCATGAAAAACTGAAACAAACAGGGCTCTCCCCCTATAGACTGTATACTGGTGATGGAGTTAAACGTCAGAACTGAGTAGATTAGAAGTGCCTTAAATTTGCATTCTGTCTAATGACCAGCAGGAGGACTCATCTATGGGCAAAAAGGGCATTTTAGGTCTTAGAGGTATACTGGGAAACAGTCCCTGGTTCCCTTGCGCTTTGACCTCAGTGAGCACTTTCTTAATGACTTTGAGCTCAAATGCTTGTTTCATACCAAATAAAATGACATAAATTTTGTAAGTTATGGTCTCCATCAAGGACAAAGCTATAGATTAATTAGGACAACCATTCCCAAAGTCAAGAGTGGTGCAGCCCAGTTAAAAAACAAATTCCCACTAGGCCCACCCAATCCTAAACCTTCATGCTAATCAAAATACAAAACAGAAGTGATGCATTTCCTAGGAAATTTGATCCAAAATCAAACAGTGCAGGCGGTTGGCTATACATGGCTAATATTATTATATTATATGCAAAGTGATGAGGTCAATGTGTGACCCTCCTGTCACTGGGACAAAGACTTCAACACAAGGGTAGAGTAATGAGTAACATCACAACCCAACTACCTCCTATTACCACTAATTTCAAATTGAATTTCTGTTATTACTGCGATCCACCAGGGGGCCTCGGCCCTCACTTTGGGAACGAGCTAATGATAAGTTTTTGTAAGTGCTTCACTCACAGTCAGATCACCCCATACTCATGTCTGTCTTTGAAAGAACTAATATAATGAGGGCAAATACACCCAGAGGCTTCACAATAGGACTTCGTCACTTTTCATGTCAAAATAAAAAAAATCTCTTTTAGGGGCAAAATTAAGCTTTCTAAACGTTACCATCCCTGAAGACAAAAACTCCCACCAGCATCAGCCCATTGCAAAATATCCAAAAGTAGCTCCTGGAGAAATAATCGAGGAGCTTGTACCGTACCAACACATGAGTACAGGCAGCTCCTGTGTGTGCAGAATATCAATATGAATGTCTAATAAGACATCTGGCTGTGAATGGGAGGCAGGTAGAGGAGAGCTGATGACAAGAGGTGCCTCTTGGAGGGGGAGGAAGCTACAGCCTTCACTCACCCTGCACTGCAAGGAGCTGCTCCTCTGTGGTCCAACGAGAGTTCATCTTAGGGGCAGGCTAGGAGAGAAAGAACTAGAGATTAGAATGAGAGTGAGGTAGGTGGTAGGAAACAAGGGGGGGAGAGAGGGAGGAAGATGGCAGTAAGAGAGCAATGAGCAGGTTAAGACTAGAGTCAGTCCCACGAGGGGTGAAATACTGTCTGGAGGGAGTTGAGGAAGGGCCGCGTGAATAGATGAGGAAAGGAACAAACTGGAGCGAGATCAGGGGAGGAGAAAATTGAATACAGGCAAGAAATGAGGCAGTAAATAAGGGATATGGAAAGGAGGGAAAGGGCATAGAGAGGGGAGTTTCAAGACTTACGTCTGTAGGTCTGGAGCCATCAACACCTTCAGCTAGGCTCTGCTTAAAACTGCTGTTGTTCTGTTTGATAGACTGGACCTGAGACAGAGGAGGGGCAGTGAGGTAGGGTTATTTTTTAGCTGGTAGTTCTTGCAGCTAAAACCTGCTTAGAGAACATTCATGTGCATTTACTCTTTGCATTTATAATCTGATGACCAAAGACATCATTAAATCCACACTGAAAACCCTGGCACCTGTCTCTTGAGTGAAACCAGCTGTGTGTCCAGCTGGCGAATGGTTAGAACTCCAGCATCGTGAGAGGCCGACAGAGACATGATGTCCGCCTGCTCCAGGTGCATGCCTTTGGGTGGCCTGCGGCGGGCTCTGAGCGGGTGGTGTCTGTACTGAGCTCCGATGTTCTCCTTCTTCACTGGACCGGAGCGGCTGGGCGTGGCTTTGTCAGAGCTGGTGCTGCTCGCGTTCTGTTTTGCCGCCTGTGTGCACATCGAATCACAAATATCATTCAAGTGTCAAGGCAGCTCGGTCCTCACCTCACAGAAGTTGTTTCTCTGAATGTGCGCACACACACTTTCTCACCTCTTTCTTGGCATCAATTTCAAAATCACTGTCACTGGCCTGCTCTCCTTCTTCAATCTCATCATTACTGCAAGACAAAAAACATAAATTACACAAAGCACACCAGTGTTTAAACTTTGTGCTGTTTTATTGTTGAAATTTCATCAAACACACGTCTGAAATGCTCTAAAATGTCAGCTGAAAAGACAAGAAATAATATCAGCCTGTCTTATTTATATTCATGAGCCTAGTTTCCCAGGATGCCGCGCTCACTGAGTGTCATTTAACAAAAAAGTTCTCCAAATGTCAGATCTCAGGTGAGCAGTTGTTTCTCCACGATTGGTGAAGGCATCTCAAACCTGTCATCTTTCTCTCTCTTGTTGATCAGCCTCCTGGCCTGTCGGTCCATGACTGATGTCCTGGTTCTGGTCTTCTTCCAGCTGTAGTAGTACTTTACCAGGCTGGAGATCAGCTTGTCTGGAAGCTACAAACACGAAAAAAAGAATTTACTTTTCATCACTCGTTTTAAATATTTAGGGTGGTAAGTGCATGTGTGTCTCTCTCAGTCACGCACCATCTGCTGGATGCGGTGGAAGCTCTTGCCGTGGAAGCTGAAGGCCTGCTCGAACAGCACTTTATCTTCAACTGTCCACTCATCCGGGAAGGGGGTGAAGTTTGCCAGGTCGGCCAGTGAGCGCTCCACGTCGTGTTTGTGCCACAATAACATGCCCAGAGCCTGATGGAGCCAAAAGTCAGGAAACCAGGAAAAGTTTAGGTCAGAAGACAGAAAGAAATATAAACATCTGAGCTTTTGTTTCTGATGCCCTTACCTGCTCCATGTTGTATCCGTGTTTCTCCTTAGCCATGAGGATGTACTCGTCCACTGGAAGAAGATAGAAAAACTGTTAAAATAATACATAATAATCTAAAGATGGTGAAGGAGAATGAAGAGAAGACTAAAAAAAATGAATAGGGGGGAGGGGGGTTGCATAATAACAGAAAACAGAGAGATGAAGAGGAAAAGGGTAAGAGAGAGAAAGACCATAAGTGCACAGGAAGAGACAGTCGAGAGTTTTAATTGCCACCCTCCAGTCAGCATATATCCATTAAACTGAAGGTCAAGTTTTTTAGCTCGCACACATGAATACAAGGTAAGGCAGGTGTGTGGAGCTTACACATAGCATCAGAGAGCTGGCTGTTGGGACACCAGACCAACATGCTCCTCTGGTCCTTCTCACTGTAGCGGGCTGGGCTGTCTGAAAATGGAAACAAACAACACAAAGCGAACACTTAAATCCACACTTTGAGGTTATACATATTTGTCAATCCCTCTTTTACTCGTTCATGTCAACTCCATGTCCCTCCTATCCACCACTTAAGCTCTCTCAATCCCCAGCATCTCTCTTTTCTTATCCATCTACCCATCTTTGCATGTTTCCATCTGGCTAAAGCTCCCTCTTCATCAGCTGAACTCTTTGGGAAGTCAACATTTGTGCACTCCGTACAACAGATTATGCTGGTTTGCCTGCTTGTCCCCTTCTTTGATACAAGCTGTTGAAGCATGCCGCCGTTCCTCCGTGAAGGTTATGACGACTGTTTCCTCAGCATCAAAACATTTTTCATCTACTCAAGCAAAGCAACAGGGCTCTTTCATGGAGGACACTTAATGTTTTTGAACCTTCTGATTTTGCATTCAATAACACTAAAACACTGACAAATAAGCGTCACTCTGACGTCTGCATTACTGGACAAAGATGACAGCTCCTCGTTTTCCCCTCCAGCCTTCTTTTCATTTTCCTGTTTTTTGTTCTATTGTAAAATGACTCTTTTTGACCTTCACTCCTCTACTAATCTGCATTCATCCGCAGTCTCCTCCACACTTCTCTTCAACCTCTGTGTCTCCTCTTGGAAGGAGACACAGAGGTTATTCCCTCCCTCTCTCTCTTTTTATCGTCAATTTTAATGCCCTCTGTCGTCTCCTTTTGTTGTGCTTTTCTCCCTCCCAGCTCACCTGGTTTGAACTCTGGGATCTGAGCCTGGTAGTCTCCTCCCACTCTGATCATGCTGTCTGCAGAGACAAGCGTACATAAGTTTATATTTCAAGAGCTGCAATGCAGGGCAAAAACATTTGTGTAACACACCAGAAAAGGTTCCAAGTTGCAAAACTAAACAAAGTGGATCACACCACTGAACATAAATGCAAACCTCTTGATTTACTGGCCAATCTATGTCCCTACTCCCACCTATGGTTACGAGCTCTGGGTATTGACCAAAAGAATGAGATCGCAGATGCAAACGGTGGAAATGAGCTTTATGTAAAGGATGGCTGGGCTCTCCCTTACAGGAGGAGCTCAGTCATTGGAGAGTGCTTCAGGTATCTCACAAAGATGCCTTCTGGTCAAGTTGTCTAACATCACGCAGTTGTCACTAAAACTTCAAACTAGCATCTGTAACCATAAATTCATTCAGAACGTGTTTACTGAGGAATCTGAACTTCTCTTTTCGCATAAACTTCCATACAACCAGGTGTCTTTTTGGCATAGAAGAGTCTTCAGGGCAGTAGAAAGAATTCATTCAGGCATTTTTGTATTTGTTTCATTTTTTTAGACACACAGGCTAAATCTAACTTTTAAATATAGTCTTAATGTTCAAAACAAACCAATTTGTTTTTAAATGCATCTATTGTTTATTTTATTATGTATTAATCTATTCGTACATAAGGTCAGCTACATATTTTCTAATTAACCATTAGAACAAAACTGTACTACATTTGTAAAAAATACAGTAAAAAACAAGTGGGGGGAAAACACTGGTATATGAAGAAAACATTTAAATAAAGAAAAACTTCCATGTACAACTTCCATTAATAAATAAGTAAAAACAATAAATAAGATAATCCAGAAATGCCATTTAACATTTTGATATTGTTCACCACCCGACGAAGACGAGCGGGTAGAGCATCGATGGGTGGCAGACATCAGGTAATTATCGCTGCGGTAAAGCTAGCAGGAAACTAGGAAGCTGGAGAATGTGGAAAGCGAGGAGTGAAGAGACTGTGAGAAATGCAGGGAAGCAAACCTGAAGGAGGAAGAGACAGATTACAGGTTCCTCTGGGACAGAGGACAGGAAGGGAGGAGAAGGGGATGATAGAAACATGAGCAGATGGGTGAAATGAATGGAGCCAGAAGGAGCATGATAAAGAAGAAGGATGCTTGATAGAAGGAACAGAGGAGGGAAGAAAGGTAACAGAGAGGAAAACTAGTTGTGTAAAACTGCCATTTCTTATCTTAAAATGGGCTCCTCAAAGATCAACAGGAAGTCAGTGGGTGAAGGAGAGAATGAAGGAAGGAGAGACGTATGTGGGCAGAGGACAAGGATGAAGAGAGGGGATGACAGAGAGCACTGCAGCAATGCAATGCATGCAACAGGAACAGCTGGCAAGAAAATGCCTGCAAGTATCAGATGTAGGTTAATGCTCCATGTTAGAACGTTTACCGTGATATCTGATAAATCAAACACTATAACGAAAAGTGTGTACGTGTGTACCGTGAGCATGCTCTTCATCGCTGCTCTCCTCCTCAGAGTGTGGCTGGCTATTCCCGTTGGTTACGGTTTTGGCTCTGCTCCTGGACAGGACCCCAGCCCCCGAGCGCTCCATCACTGAGGGCATGACTGCACACACACAGACACACACATAACATGTCACTAGTTAAAAATCCACCATTCATCAACATTTCTGCCCCAAGCGATTCAATCTCCTATTAAACTATGAGTTATGCCTTGTTTCATTAGTGCACTGGCTGCTATTTGTTTCCACTTGCAACCCTATAAAAACCAACTCACGCTTGTAAAGTAAAATGGGCCCTTATGTTGCCACCTTGGAGGGAATCCCATTATCTACCTGGAGCTGAGTTTATTTTCCAAAAAGCAGCTTTCTATACAACAACTCATTCAAGACCTCAACTACTTACGATTGAATCTCTAAATGCAAGTTTTCTGCTCAGGTTCTGACTTATCAAGAGCAAATCCCGACTAAATCAACAGGAACAACTTCATCTTCAACAAAAGAGCCAGACTGATTAACCGGAGTCTTCCTTTGTCGCTCCAGCTGATTAAAGATGTCTTCTTGTCTGGGTGGAGCAATACCCACAAACAAACAGAACAGAGGCCTATTTTACCCACTGTTTACAGTTCAAGTGACATGTCAACATCCCATTTTTTCCCAAATGAACATCTGTTATCTCACCGCAGTCGCTCTGTAAGAGCCATCAAGGACACGGCACTGAGCTCTGGACCAAAATCTGACAATTTCTTTATGACGCTCAAATAAATAATAATATTAAAGATAAATAATAATAAGCAATTGATCAAATCAGTTTGATTGCAGTTAACATAATCAAGTATTTCTCAGCTAAAAGTTTAACAAGTCACATTTTTAGAGCCATTTACAAAACAAATCCTTTTAGAAAGTCCGCTGTAAAACTCTGCCAACTCAAACATCCAGAGCTACCTGCTGTGTCAACACCTTGTGACAAAGAAGAAGCTGAAAGTAGCTTTCTTTAATCCAACATATAATGATTAGATGAGTGAGTAATTAACTAGATGTGGTCCTACCTTTGTGTCTATTCAGAAAAAAAAAAAAAAAAAACAGAAAAAAGGGTGAACCAAATTTTAGTTCAATACTGGCACAAAATACTGATATCAATACCAATCCCTTATTTGTTAGGCTGATAATAGCTGGTACCAATATTTTACATATTTGTTTATTTTTTGTAACTTTTATGCATCTTATTTTTGCTACAAGGATGCAAATAGACATTTAAAAAACTGATTTGACACAACAAGTAAATATTATCCACCGAGATGCAAATTTTACTTTCCTATCAGTCAACAAGGCTGCTGTTGGCTGATACCAGTACACCACCCATCTGCTGGTGCAGAAAGGCGCTGGTTGCTACATTGCAAGTAATCACACATAAAGAGAAATCCATTACATGAGCCCCTCCAACAGCAAAGGCAAAGCAAAGGTAAAACCCGTTCAGTGGGGATCTACGTCAACATCAGTAAACAAAGAATATAATCGCTGATGAGAAGAAACATCTACAAACAAATAAATAAATAAGACCCTCCTCTAAGAGACGAAGTGTGATCCACAGCCATTACTATACTATTACATGATATTTGTCGTCTTCTCGATGTCTCTACATCTCTGGGCCAATGAAATATTGCAGAAAGTAGCCCATCTAAACTCCCTCTTCCTCCTCAAGCGCAAACGATAAGAGCCCCTAAAACAATGACTGGCGACACCGGGCACGAGTCCCAGTGCAAACGCACGTTAAAAGGCGCGTGCTTTCATTCACCATCTCACCCGCAACTTCACTTGTCAACTTGAACCGCGGCCAGAACAAAGCATGGACTCGAAGTTGGGTGACCGATGTAGTTACCGTACCCCCGCATACACATCACCACCACCGCACAACATACTGAGCCAGTCAAGCCTCTGCGGGGAAACGAGTCGCAACCCTCACGATCCTCGAGATTAAAAACCATACACACCAAACTCAGAGCAGACAATACAAGTGTCTGAAGCTCTCTGGTGGTCTTTGTCTATCGCTGTTCCCGGTGGCCTCGGAAACTACAGCGGCTGCCCCCCGTCCGGCTTCACTGGAAACATCGCCACCTTCAACACATCCCTTCGTCTTTGTCGATATACTCAAGTTTACTTATTTACAAGAGAACTGGCTGCGTGAGACCGCCCCGCTTCACTTTCAGCGAGTTTCGTGGTGGAAGGGGGTGGGGGGAGTGTTGTGGTAGCCTCTATCGCGGTAGCCTCAATCACTGGCAGATTTATCAACCGTTTCAAGAACGAGAGCTATAACTACAACATATTAACTGATAACCTCGACAAGGACTGGATACTCGTAGTAATACATAATACTCAACTACGCGATCACATGCAGGCTTTCCTCTTCTACATCCTTTTCCCTCATATGGCCAGATTTCTAAACTTTTCCTCACTTAAACACAATATTGGGTCATCAGATATGCTTTGCACTGTAGTGAACAATACCACGAGCAATTCGATCGTTTCGTTTTGGGTAATATGTCTAAAATCTATTTAGGTTCTTCACCGCAATTTTTAAGTGGGTAGTCTGATGATCAACACTTTTTGACTCACAGTGGTAAAAGGAAAAACAATAGTACTCCTACAGTGACTAGTCAGGTGCTCATGGCTCGCAAGAGTCAGCACAGGATGACCTTAAAGCGGGGGGGGGGACATTACATGTTAAAGTTAACATTGTAATAGGCGGACTGTTTTATAATATGTTAAACCCTGAGATCCCACCACTAAAAATAAAAATAAGAGACGACGGACTCGCACCGGGTGATTCTCAAATTTGAGTCCCGTTTACTAGCTTTAAAAAAAATCAATATTTTTAACAGCTTCGTTGTACAGTCATCTGTACGCTGTGTCTCACTTTGAAGTCCTTTTGTTTTCCCCACGCGTACGCTGCTGTTACTACCAACGCTACTGTCTGCTGCTGCCCTGGAGTGAAAAAAAAAACTCGCTCTTTATGTCATAATTGCCCAACTTGCCGGTATGTTTAGGGTCCTTAAACTAAAAATAGTAGCAATTTCCAAGGTCCAAGTCATTCCAAAAGGCTGGAAACTAGAAAATATATATATATGACATCTGTCCTCATCACCAAAGTGCAATTTAAGTCTAGCCTAGTTGGTCGCTGGGATGCTAACGTTAGCTAGTTAGCTTGCGGCTAGTACCCTCGCGTTACATTAGTAACGCCAGTAGTTAGAAGTGGAGATAATAGTCACACTGTACCTGTGTTTCGCTTCTCTCCGCTTCCCCGCAGCCAAAACTTCTCCGAGCCTCTGTCTGCAGCTTGCAGTCCCCTCCGAAGCGCTCAAAGGCAATTAGTGTGTCTAAAAAGCCTGAACTCTCGCCTAATTGATGAGCACAGTCACACTACAATGATGAGAACTGCACGGATAGATGGAAGCTGTGAGTGTGTATGTGCGCCGGGAGACGGACAACACCCGGAGAAAAGTGAGGTGGACATCCGCTTGGATGCGTTCGCCTCTCCCAAGCTTAGGAGCCGTTTGGATTGACAAGAAGTAGTCCCTTAACTATTAACTTTATCTCAGTCTTGGTTTTGGATTTTACCTTATGTGCCATGTGTGTGAATTGACTTTTAAGCGTGCTCACGTCAGTGCGCGATACTTAAAATCTTTGTCCTAAAAATATTTTGCCTTTTATATATGCCTGCCTGACAATTCACGTCTTGATCATTACATCGTTAATGACCTTTAAATGGAAGAGAAACGTGTCGGTATTTCATTTTGTAAAACAATAGGTGTTAGAGAGTCTTAATCCGCTATCTATCAAAATCCCATAAATTAGGGACTACTTGCCACTGTGTCGGCGGAGGGATTCAGTGCATCTCTGTACTGAGGCAGGCTGTCCAGACTTGCTTGGTGGAGAAAAGGGCAGGAGCGGAGCACAATTGAAACGAGTGTTCGTGCGTGTGCGCGCGCGAGTACGTCAGTATGCGAACGTGTCTTCAGGCGCGTGCGTTACTTTGTGCATAAACTGACAGTGACTCAGATGAATAGCCTCAGTGTGCTCGTTTTTATTTATTTATTTAAAACAGAACAGTTCAAAGAGTTGCGACCTGGATGTGTTTGTGTGCACGAGCCTGTGCGCGTGTGAGTTCACAGGTGGATGAGTGTGTGTGTGAGCAGAATGGGGGATGTTTCAGTGTTAGCTTTAGCAGGAGCTCTCTCACCTGATGCTGGGAATAAACCCACTAACCTTCGCAGTAACACTCTCACAGAAGCCACTGCTCCCGTCACCAGTGCCTGCTGCTGACATGTAACAGCCTGTTACAAACTCCTCCAGCTCTTTCTCTCTTCTTTCTTTCTCTGTGGCATCACCACTTCCTCCTCCTCTTCCTCCTCTCACTTCTCACCTTATCTCCTCACTGCTGCTCTCTCTCTCTTTTTCCATTTCCTTGTTTTTGCTCCTGTTTCTTCTTCACTACTTTACCCCCTTTCTCTCCTGCCTTCCTTCCTCCCCCTCTCCCTCTTCCTTCCTAAATATCTGCCCTAATTCTCCTTCTCCTCCCCCCTCATCTCTTGTCTTCTCTCTGTGCCCCCTCCCTGTTTTTTCTCCTCCTTCCTCTCCCTTCCTCTCCCCCTTCCTCTCTCCATTTCCTCCCCTCTTCTGCTCTTCCACATCCTCCTCACCCCTTTACCTTCCAGTAATGACTCTTTTCCTGTCTTTCTCCCTTCCCCTCCTTCCTTCTCTTCAGCCTCCTCCTTACCCTCTTCCTCTCCCCTGTGTCTCCCTCTCATGTCGCTTGCAGTTTTCAACTCTGTGTGTGCGTACGTGCAAATTCTTCCCCTCCCCCATCAGTTTCGCTTCGCTCTTTTCTAACCCCCCCTCCCCTCCCCTGCTCCTCTTCTTCCTCCCTCCCTCTTCTTCCTCCCTCTCCAGTCTCATTTACACCCTTTCCACCTCCTCTACCCTCCTTTCCTCTCCCCTGGTGTCTCCCTTCCCTCCTCTCCTCTCATTAGTCAGTGTCCATAACTCACCCCTCCACTCCACTGTCTCTCCTCGTGCTCAGTCCTCCAATCCCTAACACATCCTCACTAATGAACAACTGCTATATTTCTCCCCTCAGCCCTTCTCCCCTTACCCGTCCTCCTCCCTTTTCTCTCTGTCCTTTCCTCTCCTCATCCTCAGTCCTCCCCTCCACTTGTCACTCCATCTCCCCCCACCACCTTCCCTCCTCTTCGCGCTCGGTTTCTCTTCGATCTCTCAGAGCCGAGTGTACCTCCTACTCTCTTTTTTAGCTCACTCTTTCTTCCACCTCCTCCCCCCCCCACCCCACACACAGACACACACCCAAGCTCTCCACTTGTCTCATTTCTCCTCCTAGCCCGTCTATCTGTCAGTCTGTGTGCTCTTCTCTCTTCCATTGAGGCAAAACGTGTCTCCCGTACTATCTCCCCAAGTCTTCAGTCCCCCTCCTCCCCCTGACTCCCATCCCTCCATCTATTCCTCCTTTGACTCCCCCGAGTCTCTCTGATCTCAAGAGATGCAAGGTGTAGAATCAGATGCGATAGAAAGGATTCTTCCTGCCGAGGTTGGTTGTAGCTGCCGTTGTACTGGAGGACCACTGAATGTTTCTGCTCGTTTTAGTGCCACGGTGAAATGCGATGAGGCCTCATCGGTTTGCCACAGAAATGGATCAGGGTATGTAAATTCAAGCTGAGTTTAAAAGGACAATAACATCACTGGAGTGTCTGCTGCACAGCTCGGCCTGCTGTATATCTGCAATGTCATCGTGTGCACAAGAAATTAGGAACTCTTGCATAATAGATATGCAGCCGTGTCTCAAGGCCTCATCACTTTTACCTTTTTTTCCCCTGTAAAGCACTCTCTGCTTACAGATCAGGTGTTAATTTCCTGAGGCTCTGTGCTCAGCATGTAGTGCTCAAACCCCCACAAGTAGGTTCCAGGCCTTAGTATAAACTGTGATACAACAAGATGAACTTAAAAAGACACACGCAGAAGCACTAACACTGACATCCATTATCAGCCATGTTAGGAGCATGACTGCACTCAGCAGATTTAGTGTCAGTATTGACTGATGCAAAACTCCAGTCTGATGCCGGTGGAAATTAGTCACCAAAGATAGTCAGGATCCCTGCTTTGGGGCATAATTTACTGAAAAACTGCACAAAAACACAACATTCAGTTTTTGAGACACCTTTCTTACGGTCAAAAGCGTTGTTAAGGTGGAAAAAATGGATTTAGCCTCCTTGGTTTATCAGCTTAACTCAGAGGTAGTTTATCCAGTACCAGTCACAAACTGTAGCTTAAGGCTAGAAAGCTGCAAAAGGGTGCAACTCATCCAAACCCTTAAAATAAAAAAAAGTACAAAAAATAACACAAAAAGCATCATGGCCAGCTTTTGACTCTTACGTGGCTCACACAGTTTAATAATATTAGCATATTTAGAGAACAGAACGATCCAGCCACTGTTCATGCACTCTTAGAAGTTGAAGAGCCTCAGGCAATCTCTTAGGTTTCCTCATTTTTTGGGTAATATTGACTTTTTTCAACTAAAAAAAAAAAACACCCTAAAGTTTACCCAGTAACAGCTGGGATCTGGGATTGGTTGTGTTTTTGAGGTCTGGATTCTTGTTTAATGCTGTTAGTATGTCACTTTCTGCTTAACATCTGTTGTTGCTTTATTTGAGTTGGGTTTTTTATAACACTCTTTAGGATTTGACTTCCTGCTTGGGCTTTGTCAGTCTTGTGAGTCACTTCAGGTTTGTAATATTTTTACGTTTTGTTTTCTCCCTCGATTCTGTTATTCGATCCTCCCCAGGGTTTCTCTGAGTCATGTTTAATCTGGGGTTTCTTGTTTGCATCTACTGTCTGTCTTTAGTTTCATGTTTTAGTTTGGTAACATCTTTTCTTTTATTCTCTGGTATTGAATTTTATTTCCAGATTGTCAGATTGCCTTGATTAGTTTAAACTTTGTCTCTTTCCGTCTTATTTCCAAGCCCCAGTGTATCGTCTGTGTGTATTTACAGTCCTGTCCTTCCTCTTAGTCTTTTTCATATAGCATCAGTGTATCTTCCCAGGTGAATTTTCTCTTTTTCTGGCTTCTTATGAAGATTGTGGGTTTCTTTTGGTTCCTTTTTGGACTTTGCTTTTAGCCCTAATTTCCTTCGGGATTAATAAAGTATTCTGATTCTGACAAATTAAAGTTTGCTTTTGAGTCTTTTGTTCATTTCAAACTTTACACCTTAGCTGTCCAGCACATTTTTTACTTAAAAGCTCTAGTACATATTGACACGTTTACTTCTACTTATTCAGCTTTGTAGCCTAAATTGCAGTGTAAAGCACTGGGTCAGTAAGCACTATTGCTAATAAATCTGTTGGATTATTAACTATAACGTCACCAAAGCTGATGCAACTCAAATCAAGCACAACAAATCCCTTTGAGTCACAGTAAGCCGGTGATGCCATTTTGGCATCTTTTGTTGAAAAATGGTGGGTTGTCCTTTAAAAAAAAAAAATATATAGAGATACAGCCTGGTACAAGGGCCTCCAGGGCTCTGAAGAGGTACAGTTAGTGACTGTCAGGGCGCGACCCAGCATTTTGAGTTTATTTTGTATGCCTGATTTCTTATGATGTATTAGAGTAATGGTAAGTTCTAGTGTTATTATTAGCATGTCTTACACTGAAAAAAGGGATTGGCCAGCTCTTGGATTTATGTAAGCAACTTGCGTGTATTTAACACAATTGCCTCATGGTTTAAAGTTAAGTGTAACTATATAGTGTAAAAACTACATGATATGCAGAGCGGGTAGATTAAATTGTTCATATCATGTTCGAGTGAAGTAAGTCAATGATATAGCAATGTTAAATCTCGCGACACTGCACGGGATTTCAGTCTTGCACTCTTTGGATCGTGGTTTGAGGAAGGCATCCATCTCAGTCAAGTCGAACAGCCACCTCTACTTTTTTTGGTATACCGAAAGAAGTAAATTGGGTGGTTGTTACATTAAAAAAGTCTACTTTGTAATTTGAACACAAAATTTTCATGTTTCTATCTTGAACGTAATAAAATCATGTAGGATCTGTACGAAATTCAACAACTTAATTTGTTCTTGTGGAGATGACATGATACAATCTAGTAAGAATGGTTAGTTGCTGGACTCATGAAATTAACAAGATCACATGAGATTTCTAACTGCGGGAAAATCACTGGAGTAATAAGAGGCAGACAACTACACACACACAAAGTGTATGCTATTGCTTTTTATTGTGGTTTAACCTGTCAAGGACAAAAACGTACAGAAAATTCTGCATCAAGCCTTGCAATCATAGCTTTCCTACTTTTGTCAACCCTGGATTGGCGACATGGTGGTTAGCGCCGTTGTTTCACAGTAAGCAGGTCCTGGGTTCAAATCCACAATCTGGCTAGTTTGCACTGGTTTGTCTCTGGGTATTCTGGTGTCCTCCCACAGTTAAAAGTCATGCAGTTATTAGAGTTAACTTATTGTGATTCTAAATTCACCGTGAATGCAACCAGGAAAAAGACAGGAGGATGTTAGTTGTTGTAGATCCATTCAACTTTTATGATAACCAGACTCTGGACTTTTTTGAACATTATGTAATATGAAGACAACATGTAGTATTTAAGTAATCAAGTAGTACTGTGGTAAAGGTTATTGAATAGTGTTGAAATAAAATGACAAAATTGTGAAGGATTAAAATATTCCAAGAGCTCAACTTACTTAATCTAAACATGTTTCAATCACGTTTCATGAACACAAAATGCACAGGTTTATTGACTATGAATAAGTTGTGTTGATTTAACTCAGTTGTTTAAGTTTCTGCCAAAGCAAAACGTTTGTGTGCAACCAATGTCCACTATTGAATCAAGTAAATCCAACATGGCCTTTTTTTCAGTGTAATTAGGTTTTGTTTAGTTAAAGTTTCATCCATGATCCCTTCTGTTGTTTTCTGTTTCCTGTGTAAGTCTCTTGTCCTCTATATGTGATTTTTAGTTATGTCTGTGCCTCGTTCCCATTATCTGGTTCCATGTTCCTCTCCTTGTGTATCATTCTGTCTCCCCAGTCTGTTATACCTTTCATGTCTGTGTTTTCCATGTCATATTGTCAAGCTCGTGTCGTCACAGTTTTCGTCTCATTATGTTTGCTGTTTTATTTTGACAGTCTCGTGTTTCCATGTTCAGTGTGTATAGTTTTGTTTCCCTTGTGTTAATTTGTGTCAGCTATGTTCCTCATGTGTTTCCACTTCCCTCATTACCGTTCTGTGTATTTAAGTCCTGTCTTCCTTTGTTCGGTCTCAGGTTGTCTGTTGAGTTCTCGTCATATTTCCAGGTTTTTTCATGTTCAGGTTTTTATCATGTTCAAGGTTTTGTTCTTTGTCTCTTCTGTTTAGCATTTAGTTGTTCCCAGTTTAGTTCTGGTTAGTTTAGCCTCAGTGTGTAACTGCTTTTTGTTTTGTACCTTTTCCCAGCCACAATTAAACGGCTCGACTTTTGTTAAATTATAATTTTGTTCCAAGTGTCTGCATTTGGGTCCTCCTCCTCCCTCCATATGGTCTGCCAGTGCAAACCGTGACAAGTGATGTTCATCGGGTTGTCAGTAAAAGTTCTTTAAGGGATGATATAATCGGTAGCCACAGCAATCTTAGAAGCAATCTAACACTCTGAGGTCCTAACATTACTGAAAAAAATCTTAATTATCAGGGGGTTGTTTAAATAACAATGTTAATATGTAATAATCACTTTTTTTGATAAACAGACATTGTTACCAGAGTTATGCTCTTATATGAAACTGAGCTTTGATGAGTTTTATCAAAATTCTGTTTATTAGGTATCCAATCAAATGGCACTTCTTTACATTTCAGAGGTGTTGGATCCACATACACTCAGTGGACATTTTATTAGGTACACCTTGCTAGCACTGGGCTGGATCCTCTTTTGCCTTCAAAGCTGATCCAATAAGGTGCTTGAAACATTCCTGAGATTTTGCTCCATATTGACCTGACAGTATCGCACAGTTGCTGCAGATTTGTCAGCTGTGCATCCATAATGTGAATTTGTCGGTGACTAGTGACTTGTCATGTTCAAGAAACCAGTTGCGGATGATTTGATCTTCGTGATGCGGTGCGTTATCCTGCTGGAAGCAGCCATCAGAAGATGGTACAGTACATGGTGGTCATAAAGGGATGGGCATCTTCAGCAACAATGGCTGTGGTGTTTAAACAATGTTCAGTTTGTACTAAGGGCCCAAAAGTGTGCTAAGAACACATCCCTAACACCATTACACCACCAAAAGTCTGAACTATGATACAAGGCAGGCTGGACCCAGCCTTTCATGTCATTTTGTGCTAAATCTCATTGTTTGAGCAGAAATTGGGACTCATCAGACCAACACCATTTTTCCTCTATTGTCCAATTTTAGTGTGAATTGTACCCTCATTATCTTGTTCTTAGCTAACAGGATTGATGTTAGGTGTGGTTTTCTGCTGCTATAATCGATCTGCTTCAAAGTTCGATGTGTTATGTGTTTAGAGATGCTCTTCTGCATGGCTTGGGTGCAGTGAGTGCCTGTTTGAGTTACTGTTGCCTTCCTACCTGCTTGAAGGAGTCTGGCCAGAGAACTGCTGCTCGCTGGATATTTTCTGTTTTTTGCACCGTTCTCTGTAAACTCTACAGTATATTGTGGGGGGAAATCCCAGCAGACCAGCTCTTTCTGAAATATTCAGATGATCTATCTAGCACCAACAACCATGCCACCTTCAAAGTCACTTAAAATCACCTTTCTTCCCCATCCTACAGCATATAGACATCTTGACGATGTCTATATGCCTAAACGCACTGAGGTGCTTCCACGTGACAGCCGATCAGACATTCGCATTAACAATTAATCGGGTGGAGAATAATAAAAACAAATCTGGTGAGAGTAGCCTGAAAATAAATAAAACGTTAAATATTCCCAGTGAATAGAGATAGACGTGTGATTCTGGAGGCAGATATCAGATATTTCAGGTCAAATATGGATCCTGTGCTGCATTTTTAACAGTGAGACAGCCACGAACTGGATATCGAGTCTCTCTTTTTCAGTTCTACGCTGCAGAGCTCTCTGTGCTGAAAGAGGCCTCGTTCTCATCCACCATTCTCCTTCGGTCCTTTCCACACTGCATCTGTTGATTCCCTCTCTCATCCTCCTCCCCTCTGCTTCTCTGTGTCTCCCTGCTGCCTCATCTTTCACCTCTCTCCTCCTCATCCTTTCTCTTCTATCTTCATTTACTTTGCTCTTCACCCTTTCAAGTTTGGTCTCATCTGTCCTTGTCTTGATATTCTTGGTTTGTGCCTGTCTATATATCTATGTATGTATGCACAGAGCATTACTGAGCTTCACAGTTGTGCGCGTGAACGTTTATATATATATATATGTGTGGGTGGTAGTGGGAGGGGGGGCAGCTTGCTTTTTAGTATCCCCTCATATGCTGGTCTCTGTGCATATTTAAAGACAAAACAAAAGAAAATGTAGTCGAATAGTTTCTGTTCAGGTCCTGTTTATAATTCTGTGTTTCTGCCGTGGCTATGCATCCAAAAATAAAAGAAGACCTGCTTGTTACAGTGAGTATGGGGCCTCAGTAGGCTTTGTCGCGCCCCCTACTGACACATGAAATAAATAGTTTTTCTACTAACAGCCAAGAGACAGATTCCCTGAAGACAAAAGACTGTGGGCGGGGTTTAGAGACTGGGCCATCTGCGCTGGGGAGGTTACTGAGAGAGAGAGAACCCCCCATACACAGGGCCTTTATTTGCATTATGGAAAAGTGGGTGGGCTTGTGTCGGTGGCCATTTCATATCCCACCAAACCAAGAATTCCCAGAGTCAACAATCCAGAGTCTAATAATTAACCCTTTTGTTTTGGGCTGGCCTTATTCTAGTCAACGCCAACATGTGGAAAAGTACTGAGGCGGCGACCCTTCAGTCGGCTTCAAAACGTCTGATCAATGAGATTAAAATTTATTTGGAAAGGCAGTTCATGGTATTAAGAATTACTTCACCACCCTTTACTCACCAGTATGATGTCATAAACTACAAATACTGATAAACAGAGTCTTTTGGGATTTGAGAGCGTATGCTCCAGATATAGAAGAGCTGATCATAGATGATATGTAACCATAGTTAACAGCTGAAGACCCTTACATTTAGCAAAAACCCAGTACACAATCAGTACCCCAAACTGTTCATATGTACAGGAAACACTGTAGTTAACCTGCAAAATGTGGAAGCTTGCTCAAAACCTTTTATTCTCGTCTCAAATGAACTTTTAACAATAATAAAGGAGTGTCATCACTGACATCGAATGCCTACTGCACCAGATTATTATTTTTCTGAGGAGAATGTTGCTACTGTGCCCCAAAGTGAAAACTCTCCACATGCTGAACTCATGAGGACAAGGTTTTACTTGAGAATTAAGAGGAATTTGTATATGTGTTTGTGATCCAAATAGATTGTTTCCTCTCAGCAGAGAAGTAGCAGTCTGTGGAAATCATCACATGCACATTATGTCGTCTGCAGAGCCCCCAGGTGAAAGTCAGAAGTATTTAAAACAAGCAGCTTTTGCACATTTTTTGCTAAAAATGTTGATGTTCTCAATTCTGAAGCAGCTTTTCCCATTTTTTTTTTCACTTTAAATGCAGCGTTGCCAGGATAGTTAATCATCTGTCAAGATTTATTTTTTAGTGTAACTAAAGAAAGTCACTTTCACCAAAATCCCAAATTATTTCAGCGATGTGTAAACCAATGTGTTTAAACTGTGAGGAGATGAAGTCAGAATCATGCAGGATTTCCTGAGTGAATATTCTTCAGGTGCTGATTTCACTGGCATGTTTACTTTGTACATCTTGATGCATTCTCAATCATCCAGGTAAGTAAATCTCCAAAAGTTGATTCTGTTCATCTGGTCGTAGCGTTTTGTGGGAGAAACGTTTCATCACTCGCCCAAGTGACTTCTTCAGTCTCAGGTTTAGTTTATACAAAGCACCCTTACACTGTGAGGGGAATACTTTTCCCTCAGTGGTCACACATTATAATCAACTACAGTTACAATGACAGGAAAAAACAACAACTTTATTTGTTGTTTATTTGTTGGAGGATTCATCTGTCAGGATCTTAGATGTCAGCTGCACAATAATACCACCTTTAATTTCTGGGACATCAGTCTTTAAAGTCAAAAGTCTTATTAATGTGGAAAACACAACACAAATATTGCATTTGCTTAAAAACAATACTTCTACTTTGCCCACATGTAAACTGTAGACAGTATATTAAGTCACTTGTGTTAATGTCTTAAAACATTTCCAAGCAATAACAATGAAAAATCCTCAGTTTGAATGAAACGCCGTGAAGCATTTCTTATGTTTTCGATAACTTTAAACGCAATTTGAGAACGAAGCCAAAGCAACAGCGAAAAACTGCAACAAGCAGGAACCTGCATATAAATATTTTACCAGGGCTACCGTCTGCCCATGGATGAGGAGCCAGTATGTGTGGCGGTGAGAGGCATCAGAATATAGGAAGATGCAGACGAGTGCCGCATACATAGCAGTCCCTCCCTGATATTTTTCAAGGGAGATAACTGAGAGTGTGTGGTTACGTGGAGCGACAGGCTGTGACTCTGAGTACTGGGTATTTAACACCTAGTGGGGTTGTCACCTTGAAGTTGGTCCAGAGAGTCGTTGACCCACCCTCTGTCATCATGCGAGTCGTTACAGTTCACAGGAGCCAAAGTGTGATAATGTGTGACCCTTAACAAGTCACACGATGAGCAGCCGTGTGTTCTCAGACAAATATCTGTAGCTTGGTACAGCAGATATTTACTAACAAGTAGAAGACTTATATTTCAATAAGTCTTCTTATAGAAATATGTATTTTCTATAAGAAGACTTATTGAAATATAAGTCTTCTACTTTTGACCAGTCTGTTCACGCGGTGATAAAGAAACTTATGGAAAAAATATGGAAAACAAAAAACAAACATATACAGTGGAAATAAAATATGCAACCGTGTATTACAACAAGAAAATAACTGTAATGTCTGTCACTCCATTCAGCGACTGACAGTCAGTCCTCATAAATCCCCTCCTGCAGTAAAAGCAATGAAGAATCTATAGTCTTGCTTCCTCTTTACCTGAGCAGCTCCTCCATGTTCATTCAGATTTTGAATACTAGATGGACTCTTCACCTTACTGGTTTAAATGTTTGCCTACCAAGTGAAAACTCTCTGGTTTGATCCTGGGAGGAAACACAAATCCCTTTGAGGGATCTATCAGGAAGGACATCTGCTGTAAAAACCCTGCCAAGCCAAATATGCAGAGCTACCTGCTGTGGTGACCTCTTGTGACGAAGAAGGAGGCAGCTGAAAGTAGCTTCTCATGTCACATGCAATTTCATTTAAACATACGTATTATACAGGCAGTAACTGTTCAAAGGATTGACAGTTGTGCCTAATTATTTGCCTGAATGTGCTGAAACATGTGCAGACACTAACAAAGAAGGAGAAATGCTCAGTAGTAAAAAGTATACCCTAACAAGGATAACTGATGAGGCAGTATAGGAAATATAAACTCTTATGTCAACCTTTACTGGCTTGGCTTCCATTTAGAGCAGACTGATCTAGTGCGAACAATCCAATTGTTGGATAAGGCATTAGAAAGAAGTCACTGTGGTAAAGAAACCACAAAAAAGCAGGAAAATCAAGGTCAGACCCCTGGCTGTTATTAGGAAAAACAGCAAGGAGACAAAATGTTACCACAAGTTTAACCATCCTGCGATATTTACATGAGCTGGAAACTAATTTAAATCTTTACAGATTTATGCAAATCAAAGTTTTTCCTAAAACAACATGCAAAATCCTTAAAAGGTTTGTGTTACTTCTGCACAGCAGAATTCAACACCTGGCGACATGTGGGTAAAAAAAAGTCAGTGATTCTGAAATAAATAAATAAATAAATAAAGTAAAGCCCTGAATTTTGACAGTAGTGGCCCAGGTGGAGGTATCAAGCATCACAAGCAAATATCAAATTTAAATATATTCTCTCTGTTTGACCTTTGACCCGTACTGTGACCTTAAATTTGTCCTTCCCAGTAGCAGAAAATGTGTAATGCTGCAGAGTAAAGTTGCGTGATTTTTTAAAAAATATATTAAGTGACGTGACTCCCAGAGTGCGCACCAATGACATGCAAATTAAACATTTGCATTTTCACTGTTGGTGCCCCACATTGTTAAGTGATGAACTAAGTTTGGTTGTGAAGATCTACAGAGAGACATGCAGCCAAGAAGAAGAAACCAACATGTCATGTTACATGTCATAACATTATCCCACCTAAACACAACATGCTGGTCTGGCCTGGCAGGCTGGAGCCCAGATAAATTTACCGTTAACAGACCCTTTGTGTGAACCGAACTTGAACAACGCTGCTTTGTATTGTGGTGTAATTTTGTCTCTACGTGGAACTGTTTTTTTTAATTTATTTTAAAATGTTAGAACGTATATAAGTGTGAAATGTAAAAAGTTCAACATCGTGGGAAACCGTCAATCATGCATTTAAATTGTTATATTTGGATTCAGCAAAGTCAATAAGAAATGTCACATTTCATCTCTGAAAAAAACCCGCTGACCAGTGTTATAGTTTAATGCAGATAGTTTGTTTTGATAAACAGTTAAAGGTTTTTAAATTACAACCTTTTTCACATTAGTTGCAATGTTTTGCGACTGATTGTATGAGCTGTTTGGGGAAATGCATCTTGTTTTACAAACGCTGTAAAAAATTTGAGAGTAATTGACAAAAACTTTCATTTCTAGCTTCAGTAGAATGAAATAAGAGCTGTAGTATGAACTGGCTAATTTCCCAAACCTCCACCTCCACCTATTGGTCACTGTGGCAAACTCCTTCTCCAGACATGCCAGATTTGCCCAGAGCAGCATGGGGTTTCACGCTGTGGCAGTTATCTTTCACTCGCATGATTAACTATGAGCTATAGATGCACAACTGAGAAAAGTGGAGTATTTGGTTTGTATTCTTATAAAATCTTAGCAAAATAGCAGAAAAGACACTGAAATTTTCTACTGGAAATTCCAACCAATAATTATGTAAATATACTTAGAAATCATTTTCTTTTATTCTTTTCCATGTAAATTATTAAATTATTTAACCACTATTACTATTAGTAATAATGATGATGTAAAGTATTGTGATGTAAGTGCTAGTGAAGTAGTGAGTATATATTGTGAGAAAGAAATATTTTGAAAAACTTGCCCCAAATTAGAAGCCTCCAACTCCTGGTGGGAGACAAAGCTGATGGAGGTAAGGTCCTGTGGGACTTAAACCAGACTGACAACCAGACATATTGGTGTTTGAGAAGGAGAAGCAGACCGCAGTGGTGATAAATGTGGCAATCCCAGCGGACAGCAACATCAGGAAGAAGCGGCACAAGAAAATAGAGGCGTACCAGGGGCTGAAGGAACAGCTGGAGCAGATGTGGAAAGTGAAGTCCAAAGTGGTCCAAGTGGTGACATTAGCATTAGATGCTGTAACTCCCTAAACTGGAAGAGTGACTTCAGAAGGCAAATGTGCCATAATTTCACTAAACCTCCGTTGCTGCACAGACAAAGCACAGGAAAATGAACAAGCTCACGCGTGAAATGCGGATGCTTTGTTTTCACGTTGAGAAAACTTGTTCAGAACACAGTCGGTGCTTTATAAAAAAGAAGGGTCTTATTTGAAAATACAATGCTTACATGCGTTTTCTGTCATATATGCAGCTGTTTGACACATGCGCGTTTGAGTGACGGTAACGTCTGATTTTGACTCAGATAACCAGAACTGGAAAAAAATGTATTTAATGAGTTACCAGATTACTGTAGCTGCCGCACATGTTACTCTCAGCCTGTTATTTATGAGCCTTTCACGTTTTGAGCATTATTCTGTCATAGAAGTAGTAAAGGTCAGAGGTCATCCTCCTGTACTGAAAGTGCCGCGTGCTTCCTGACCTGTGCTGCCTGGCGCTCTGTCGTCACAAACAAGGAAACCATGTTCGCGCTAACGCAGCGGTGCGTTCAGGTACTGTCAGAAAAGTGACCAACAGCTCTTTCAGGAAAACAGGTTCGCACGTGGTAGCGTGGCCGAGCGGTCTAAGGCGCTGGATTAAGGCTCCAGTCTCTTCGGGGGCGTGGGTTCGAATCCCACCGCTGCCAGACATTTTTCAAGTACACATAGAAAGCTGCAGTCAATACACACAGAATATACTTTAAACATGTGGTCTTTGTGAGTAGAACAACAACAGAATTAGGTGTGACAGTTGAGTTGATAGTGAAATCTGTATAATTTCAATAATTCAAGGATACTTGGCTCCTTTTAAAATGATGTAGAATAGTAATGGAAAAAAAGCAGCTTTTAATGAATTTAAAGTTTTACTACATCAACACAATGTAAGGTTCAAGGTTCAGGTTCAAGGTTCTTTATTTGTCACATGCATAGTTATACAAGTATAACACACAGTGAAATGTAGCCTGACACGCTCCTCGACATGTGCAAAAATTGTGGGGGGGGGGTGTAGAGGAAGAACATCATATATATATATATATATATATATATATATATACATACAGTATATACATTGGGTGAATGTGCAGTAGTAGGAGCAAGCAGGTGAATTCTGTACATTAATAAGAATAGACATCTGACTATTTTACAGGATAGACAATATAAACATATTTAAAATTAAAGGAATTGAAATGTACATTGTGCCTTGGTTTAGTGTCTGGAAGAGTCCTGTCTCAGTCAATTATAGATGATGTGAGAGGGCGGGTGTGTGTGTTTAGGGCCCGGATGGCTTGGGGATAGAAGCTCCTCTTGAGTCTCTCTGTCCTTGCCCGGAAGATGCGGAACCTTCTACCAGATTGCAGAAGTTGGAACAGTTTGTTGCCAGGATGGGACGGGTCCTTCAGTATCTGCGCTGCTCTAGTCCGGCATCTCCTGGTGTAGGTGTCCTGAAGCGGGGGGAGAGCAATCCTGCAGCAGCGTTCTGCTGTACGGATCACTCTCTGGAGAGCTTTTTGGTCCTTCACACAGCTGTTCCCGAACCACGATGTCATGTTCTGTGTGAGGATGCTCTCCACAGCGCCTGTATAGAAAATCCTGAGGATCTTTGGAGAGACCCTGAACTTCCTCAGTTGTCGTAGGTGATACAGGCGCTGCCTAGCCTTTTTGGTCTGGACCTGAATGTGGGCAGCCCATGTCAGGTCTGAGGAGATGTGGACACCAAGATACTTGAAGGACTGCACCCTCTCCACTGGAGCTCCATTGATGATAATGGGCTTGTAGTCTCTGTGCTGACCCCTTCTGAAGTCCACCACCAGCTCCTTGGTCTTGCTGACGTTCAGCTGGAGGTGGTTGTCCTGGCACCACGATGCCAGATTCTTCACTTCATCCATGTAGGCCGCCTCATCGTTGTTGGAGATGGCACCCAACACCACTGTGTCGTCAGCAAACTTCACAATGGTGTTGGAGCCATGGGTGGCCACACAGTCTGAAGTGTAGAGGGAGTAGAGCAGTGGCGAGAGGACACATCCCTGAGGTGCTCCTGTGTTGATGGTGATGCTGTTGGAGAAGCACCTGCCCACCCTCACCACCTGAGTTCTGCCAGTGAGGAAGTCCAACACCCATGCACACAGACGGCTGTTAAGTCCCAGATCCCTCAGCTTTGTGAACAGTCTGCAGGGCACTATTGTGTTAAACGCTGAACTGTAATCAACAAACAGCATTCGCACATAGTTACCCTGTTTCTTGTCCACGTGGCTGAGAGTGGTGTGTAGGACGTGGGCGATGGCATCCTCTAAGGGGATTTGCATAATGACTACTTTTATTTGTTTTATTATTGTTATTATTTCATTTCATCCCACAATGGCAGCTACAGTTACTCATCTCCATTAACTGGAATCACTGAACAAACACTGGATTGTTTCCACTGTGGCCATGTTGATTGCCAAAATCCACATGTGACAAGTACATGCCGGTTTGTGAAACCATACACTCACTGGCTGTGACTTGTGATTGACAAGTTAGCAAATGATTGTGTAGCTTTATACAGATCTATTTTGAAAGATAGATTGACTAAAAGCCAAAATAGGCTTCATTTTTTATTCAGTATAACTCCAAATGAGTAACTGAGATCATAAATCAAGCATCAACGTGCTTACAGAGGTCAAGACAGGAAACTGTTTTCCTTTAGACTTCAATAGGACCTCAAGTATTTTTGCAACACAGCTGTCGCCATCTAGTGGTCTTCAGATGGAATGCAGGCTCAAGACACTTTCACAGTAGCTGATTTGCTATAGTTTACGCTTTTCTCCAGTGCCACTTTTCATGTAGTAGATGTATGTGAGGATACTGCACATGATGTTTAGGTTCTATATTTATTGTTTGCCTTAAAAAAAGTCTTAATTTTCGTTTAATTTTGAATTTTCGTTTTCAATTCAGTGTAAATTCACTTACTTTCCAGGGTGGGTTTGCTCATTTCAGTTCACCTTTATATTGTTTGAACATGTTAAGTGTTTGGCTTAAAAAAAAAGATTATAGACGGTCGAGGTTTAGGAAGTTCAGATTAAATATTACACAAACACAACACTTAAAGTCATGTATACATCCAAGTCTAGATAAACATGCAGCAGAGGCTCCTGATGACCATATCAATAAATATTACAGCTAAGAGTTAAAAAAACAACAACTTATTATTGAATTGAATGATTATTGAAGCTTTGTAAACAAACAATGTAGTTTAAATTCGTTTTCCATTTTATATTTTTATTTAGGTTAACATTTTTAGGTTTTAGTTTTGTTTTAAACCACTATAGTAAATAGTGTAGGGAGAGGAAAAGTAGGGTTTAGGGTTAGGGTAACCCTAACCCAAAATAGTCTTTTTAAGACTATTTAAATCTATTTGGGGGCTAAGGGTGTCAGAAGTCCGAGGTGAGGTGGAACACGTGAACGCAGCATAGCTGGACGCGGCGGAGAGGAGAAAAGAAAAGGGCAACGAAGCAGCCCGGATAATTCAGCCTCGCAGTCTTGGCGCCAATCCGACTTCAGAGGGAAATTAAACGGCTCGGTTTTCACTCACGTTGGAATCAAATTCGCAGCCGGTTGCTGCTTCTTTCAAAGCCTTCGGTCGTCTGCTGTAGCCAGCCAGCTAGCTTTGTTAGCACACTATCCATCATTGTCATATTCATCTGGCCCCCTTATTTCTGCCTGTAGTCACGATACTAATAACTCAGCAAAGCACCGGGACAATAGAGGTGTGTTTCTCCAGGGGGATCGAGCAGATACGGCAGCAAAATGGGGGTGAGTTGCATGTGTTTTTCCCCAAAAATATATATATGAAGCGAGGTGGCACAAAGAAAGGTTTTTAGCTCGTCAGTGGCTGATTAAGCAGAGGAGATATGAAAGAAAGAAAGAAGGAAGGCAGGAGAGAGGGAAAGCGAGAAAGACCATGGTGGATGGATGTGGCTGAAGGTGCTGGTTTGGCTGTTAGCCGTCTAGCTGCCTAAACATAAACCCAGTAACATAGCATTGTAGCGTTAGCTCGAGCACACACATGGCTTTTTATGACGTTTTCAGCTGGGTTACTGCATCGTCCTTGGCGTTGCGCACACTTAACATGTCATGTGTGTTGTGACATTGTTAGCCCGCTAGCCTTGTTAGCTGTCGGGGAATGCCATTACAGCAAATGGCGAGTACGTTGCTAACCATTAATGCTAGTCACTTGTGTGTGTGCGTGTGCGTGTGTGTGTGTACATTTTCCAAACAGGCCAGGATGTGGGGTCTCTTTCCCACCTGGCCTTGGTTAATTCACACATGTTGGAAGTTGATAATATGAGCTACCTGTCTACACCAGCCAGGCCTGCACACACTCTGAAGCTGTAAAGCTGAGTTTATTAACTTTAGTTAGACTTGACTTTGTCCTTCTCTTTGGCTCCAGATAAACCAATCCACGTGTCCCCCCTTCCCCAGCTCAGTGTGCAGCCTCCCTGTGCTTGGTACAGAGTTAATGCTTGGAGCTAAAGTTGGCATTCCTTTTCATAATTGCTCAGCCCTGGAATGAAGGAATTCAGTTAATGCCTAGTTGTTTCTCCAGTGAAGCACCAATTCTGCACCCTAAACGCACCACGACCAACTCTAATAACTCATGGAGTCTTCCAACCAGGGCAATACACTAATACTACTTGTGATTGTTTGACTCAACCAGACAAATAAGTATCTAAATGGCATGGAGCCACAAAAAAATCACTACATCAGGTCCAGAGGATGGGTATAGGAACTGTTAAAGTGTCTAATCTCTCTGTTGCACAGCATAAACGCTATCAGGGTCATTTGTGTGAGTTATGGCTGCACCATCAATGCAGATGCTTTGGACATCAAACCAGGAGCAGGCTTAATGAGAGTAACGGTATCAGAGAAATTTCCCACAGGGAGCAGCACAGGCTATAGAAATACTATACCGCTGTAATGGCTTTAGAATGAAAGCATTTCAGAGAGACAATAATCACGTTATTAAGAGTAATAAGCTCTGCTTTTTCATTGTTTTCCAGGCCTTGATGTATTTTTGGAGCTTCGATCTTCCCGGATGTGCTCATGCGTAGTGTCTGAGGGTCGATCTGTTCTCTGATTGATTTGCCACGTGGCTTTGGGGTTGTAATTAAAACGTGTACAGCAGCACACGTCATTATTAAACAGAAATTCAAAGATCTGCTAATACTCAGATGAGTGGGAAAGACTGCACTCTACGTTTGATCGATTGTGTGTGTGTGTGTGTGTGTGTGTGTGTGTGTGTGTTGGCGAAAAAGTACAGTGGTATCCTCTGGCTACTACCTGCTTCTGTGTTTGTGGGCTCTGCTGCCACCAGGTTTCATCGTGATTTCTTGTGACCTGACAGGCTGTAGCTGCTGTGCCAGAATGCTGCATTACCTTGTCATTTCGTCAGCACAGGTTACACTCTTTGACAAGAGAAGATCGATTCACCAGTAAAGAAGTGGTGAAAAATGGCTGGCACTGATCACGCGAAGCAGAGAAGGGAATAAATTAAGTGGTAAAAAAAAGGCAAAGGGTTATAGCACCTCTTTGTCTGTAGTGATCTCTGGATTTTGCATTTTTTGTGTGTCTGTGTCAGGGTGAAAAATCTCATTCTGATCCATCTGTAATTCACCAAATGTCCCCTGCTTTTTTTTCCTCTCCGTTCATTTTGTGTCTTCAGAGGAAGTCCAACAGAGCAAAGGAGAAGAAAGCGA
The DNA here is from genome assembly GCF_057382095.1 of Aulonocara sp. 'chitande type north' Nkhata Bay. Taxonomy (NCBI): domain Eukaryota; kingdom Metazoa; phylum Chordata; class Actinopteri; order Cichliformes; family Cichlidae; genus Aulonocara; species Aulonocara sp. 'chitande type north' Nkhata Bay. Next base: position 49,102,266 of record NC_141346.1, on the reverse strand, counting down.
GACGTCTGGAGGAGAGGGCAGCTATGGACGCCGTATGTGCCAAAGTAGACGCAGCCAATAAGGTACCTCAGTTGTGGATATGAGTGAAAAGGAGAAATCTTCTGCTGTGGCTTTGCACTGAAGTTAAAAATGCGCGGTTTGATTTTTGTCTCTCTCGCACGCTGTTCCATTGTAAGCTTAAGGCATGAAAAAAAAGAAGCTCGGGGATGCCCTCCTCACCCCGATTACAGCCTTAATTGATATGGGCATGACAGGAAAAGGCAAATACCGCACCATGTGTGCCTTTATGCATAATTAATCTGCATCATTAAATCCCCCACCTGTCTATTCGAATGCACGGCTCCTGCAGCTTGGAGGTTGGCTAGAGCGTTGGCAAACTGGAGGAAAACAGCTCGCACAACATGATCTGAGCTGCAGCAGCCTCCTCATTGGGATCATGATGGGTTTGGCTGGGTCGATTACTTTTGTGTCACTTTGTTTCAAAATGAGTTGCCCCCACTGTGGTGGATGTGATAACAGCAAAGGAATGCAAGAAAATCTCCTAAAGTGGACCATAGTTTCAAATGAATAAATGAGCAATTGAACCTGATTTTGAGGGTCCGTCTTTGGCCTTCATACTTAAATTCTCTGAGCCTGAGTGTCTGTGGTTTCGGCCCAGTGTGCCATAATCTGTCCAAGGATGAGAGTAGTCTTGATCTTCATAGTAACAAGGTGAAGCTGACCTTTTGTGTCATCGTGACTGACTAATGGACGTGTAGCCTGTCCTGCCCTTATTTGGCTTTTCAGGTCATTGAGCGTAAAGGCTGCTTAAAGGACATGACTGAATGGAGAAGAGTGCTGATAGTTTAGCGTTTTCTCATTCTGCCCTCTCTTCTCACAGCTCGAGGACCCCCTGGCCGCCTTCCCAGCCTTCAAAAAATACGACAGAAATGGGTACGCACTGCTTTGTACACCCGCAGAGGATTTATTCAGTATCCCGTTCCATGAAATTCATTCTTGTTTTGTGTTTTCCGCATGGAGGGAACAGCCGCTTTCCCAGAGACACAGACTCATAAACTCACACGTTGACTTGTCCTCCCATTCCAGGCTGAACCTGCAGATAGAGTGCAAGAGAGTGACCGCGCTTAACCCGCTGTCTGTGGAGTGGGCTTTCGAACTCACAAGAGCCAACATGCAGACGCTGTAAGAAGTCTGTTCTCGCCTCCTCTCAGAGTTCGAAGTAGTTCAGGAACAGAGTGACCTATCTTTTTCAGAGCAGAGTGCAGATAGGCCAGAAATTCTTTTTGTGACATGAGATAAGGGCAGATGGCAAGATGTGGATCTGAGGCCATGAATTAAACGCAGAGTATAAAAAGAAGGTAGAGATTGAGTTACTGTATTTAATATTGTCTCATATTCAGTTTTAAACGGTATTTGTCCAGTTTAGAAAAATCTGAGAGCAAAGAATTCCAATTATTGTGCCATGCTCGAGTTCGTCTGCTGTCTTTCTGTTGCAGGTACGAGCAGAGTGAGTGGGGATGGAAGGAGAGGGAAAAGAGGGAGGAGATGAATGACGAGAGGGCTTGGTACCTGCTGGCTCGCGACGCCGACTCCTCTCCCGTGGCCTTCTCCCACTTCCGGTTCGACATAGAGTGCGGGGAGGAGGTTTTATATTGGTGAGGTACCCAGCCGTGTGTTTGTGGATTTCAGAAAAGATTTCAAACCTCATTTCTGTTATTCTAAGTTTTATCTTTTTTAAATTTGCGCCTCTTTCTTTGCTCTGCAGCTATGAGGTGCAGTTAGAGAGCAGAGTGCGGAGGAAAGGGCTTGGCAAGTTTCTCATCCAGATACTCCAGCTCATCGCTAACAGGTAAAGAACTTCGGTTGTGTGACTATGGGAGGGAAGATTGTGGTGACTGTGAAGTTGGTTACAGGTGACCTGCACTGAATACAAACACAACTGGAGGATGTAACAATCCATTCACAGCACATTTATCATAACAAATGCTAAAACATGGGCTACATCCATCTTTTATATACAGTCTATGGTCACGCCTTCAGGTCACTTTACACTAAAGACAAGTGTTTCTTTTTTTGTCCTCTGTCCAGTACACAGATGAAGAAGGTGATGTTGACAGTTTTTAAACAGAACAAAGGGGCCTACCAGTTCTTCAGAGAAGCTTTACAGTGAGTATGCCGGCTCTTTAACGCTTAGGAAATCTGGAGGGTTTAACTGTAATGAGACAAATGTTCAGCCTTTGAACGTGTAGTCTGGAGTATAATATAAGGTTATAATATAATATATGGACACTATATTATATTATTATGGAATATGATATAAGGTTAGTTGTCTGTGAAGCTTCTCAGTCATCCAGGTCATCGTAGTCTGTAATGACCCCAAGAGGGTCATGGACCCCCTATTGATCCTCTACCTACTCACACGAGCCAAGGTGTGAAAACAGGTTTCGGGTGAAGCCATCACATGATAGGGTGGGGCTAGGTTTCACAATGGGTTCACCAGAAATCTTGGCTGATTGTGACCCACACCCTGACCCTCCCATAGGGTTTATAATCTGGGACTGTCCACCAATTGCTCTGAAGAAGCTTCTTGGAGGAGAGGTGAAACGTCTTCAAGAAACCTAAAGAAGTCCAGACGCTTTTCTTTCCAAGCCTCTTAGAATATGACGTGGTTCACAGCTCAGTATTAATGGCTCCACAGGTGCTGTGGGTTAGTCTCTTTCTCATGAAGTTGCTGTCTTAGATCAGAAAGGAATGGGCAAAGCTGGCAGTTCCCAAAAATGTATTTCTGGACATAATCCAGGAATTTTAACTCATTTAATTTAATATAAATGAAAGATGAAATCATAGAGAAATGTGGAACTTCTCTGGCCTTTATTCAATGTCGTAACACTGGAACAGAAGCAAAGATTGCAACCGGATTTCCCTTTTAGTCCCACACTGAACTGGCGACTTTCATTTTTAGTGTTCAGTTTTGTTATGATCACTGCGCTGCAAACACGAGGACTGTTGAGGGTTATTATTGGGATAATGGAGACGTCACGGCGCTGCCTTATTGAATTATCTTTTACTTTCTCTTTCGTGTGGGACTGGCGGGTCTTACAGTTATGGCGTCTTAATGTGATCGCCATCATTAGTGCATTAACACTCCAGGAAGTTCCCACTTATAAAGGTCACATACAGGCAGGAAACGGTCCTTCTTCGTCTGAAACCCGACTTCCTTCGGTCTCCCATTAACGAAGCTCGCCGTCTCCCCTCACCTCCAGGTTTGAGATCGATGAGACCTCACCGAGCATGTCCGGTTGCTGCGGCGACGACTGTTCTTACGAGATCCTGAGCAGGCGGACCAAGCACGGCGAGGCCTCGGCGGGACACACCCACGGGGGCGGACACTGCGGGGGCTGCTGCCACTGATCGGCTTCGGTTACGCCACGCGATTGGTTAAAAGCCAGCAACTTTAACCGGCTGCGTGCGAAAGCTTCAGCTGCCTGCTAGCCCACGAGTGGTTTTGAATTATGGAGGCCGACAGGTGGGAAAACCCACCTGCGCATTAAAAGCCGGCATCTCGATGCAGCGTGCAGTGTGAGCTTTCGCACGCAGCCTTTTCTATGTTTTTGTTTTGTTTGTTTAATTTGTTTTCCAGCCCCTCGGCTCATTGTCCAAATCATCTCTTCCCATTCTCATAACGCTGTTATTACCAGAACTGGTTTCCAATCAAGAAAAAGCTGACGGTCTCCATCACGGAGACCGATCCTATCCCATGCAGCTCTCATCATCTCTGTGTTGCTATACTGTATTGGATCTGCTTCTTAAACTGTGGTTCGAGACCTAAAGTTGACTCTTGGCCTCGAGCTGTATTGAAGAAACTCCCCACTTGTGGTCTCTCAAGTGTAAAACGGGATTATTTGAGTCTTGAAATCACAACTAAAACCATCCAAAATAAGCAGATAAAAATAACTCAGAGTTAGTCAGTTTCTACAATCCAGCTCGGGGTTTTTCTGGGGCCTTTGCACTGAGACGACTTGCTTGTTTCACTGCACCGGGGTCCTCGGATCGGGCTTCATGTGAGAGCCCGAGTTTAGGTCCTGGTTAAACCAGCACGAGAAGCGCCGTTGCACTGTAATATTATCTGTTCTGACTCTAGTTGTAAGTTATTCTGTAACAGAAGACACTGCAGCTAGCAGCAGCTGGCACGTGATACTGCTGTTACATGATTACAATACACCATCGGCACCACCCGCCTCCTCGATTCAGGTAAATGTATCGATGTCTCCCTCGCTTTTAATGCTTACAGCTTATCAAATGAGATTTCCAAGATTGCCTTTTTCTTTCGAGTCTCTCAGTAAAATACGTTTAAAAAAATGTTTTCTCAACATCATCAGTTGCTGTAAATCTGCATCCGACTAAGTAAATATTCCCAGTTTGTCCCCACCTGTGTCATATCGCCTCATTAGAGATGCATGCTGTAACTGGATGCTTTTTCAGCTTCACAGAAGACATCTTTAGTTGTGAAAATTCATCATTTGACCTTTCGGCCTCCTTTTTTCTTTTTCTTTTTTTTTTTGAGTTTTTCCTGCTTCTTGACCTGCACCCACGGCTGCCACACAGTTCTCATTTTTACTGAGCTTTCGGATTTTCGTAGTACACCCGTTTCCCTCTTTGCTTTTTAGTTTCTGACGCTACTAGGCCTGTTTAAAAACAACTAAGTCCATCCTCCATTGCACTTCTTGCATATCTTGTGGATTTAAGGTGGAGTAGCATCAACAGAGGTCACCGTTTGATCATATAGCTGCTTGAAAACGACACGTGAATGGATGCAGATGAGGGTAACGGCAGCGCACTTGAGGGAGCTTTTTTTTTTTTTTTTGCTTTTTAAATTGTTTGAGTTCTTCCACAGTCTTAACTTATTTTCCTGGCCCCCTCCTGTAAAATTAGGTATTTTTGGGGGTGGGGGCGGGTGGAGTAAATCTAGTCTTAAATTAGGATTACGGACTAGTGGCTTCTAAAAGGTTTAGGTCCACTGCGAGAAGCAGCATCTAAAATTCTCATGTTGGTCTAGAATAATCTTAATTCCCCGCCTGTTCACAAAGCCTTTGATGTGTTTTTGGATTAAATTGCTGTTTTTAAAAAAAAATTGATTTAGAATTGAGATTGACTGCATTGAACGGGGTTCTGTTGTGCACATTTCCAGCTCCATGTGTCCTTTATTTTTTATTTTTTATTTTTTCCTCTGGCTTTGCATGATTCAGTTAAAAATAATCCTTATTTATCCTATCCTGGCCTCTGGTGCAGTTTATTTTATCCACTGTCTCAAATGAGCTGTTACAGCTCCTGTCCCTTTAATAAGACAGCTGTCCTCTCATTGGCTATCCCTGACAAACTGATGGTTTCAATTGTCATCTATATTAAGGCTCTCCTTGACATCGCACAAAGCCAGGAGTAGATAAACATGTCTGAAACAGTGCTTCTGTGTTAAACTCTGAGTTTTTTGGTTCACAGAGAGGACGTGTACATATGCTGGATCCACTACTGTAACAGCACACCAATGACAGACAATAATGGAAATAATAATGAAAAGCCTGCTACAAGTACGTGGAGTTAGAGGCTGTTATGTGAAGTAGACACACTTGGTGTAAATGCTTGGTACTAAAATAATCTGGTACCAAAAAAAAAAAAAGGGTTTGAGGAGAAAAATCTTACGGGATCCTGGGATGAAAGCTTTGGTTGTTTCCTGCTAAACGTACATTCTGCACCTGGAGACATGGTGGTTTTTCTTGCTTGGTTGAACTCTGAGGAACAGAAACAACTAAACATGCTTGTTTGCGGGGACTAGACTATCTGATTGAATAGTACAGTAAAAAAATTTTGTACTTCATATGTTACAATTTCAAAAAAAGAGGATGTTGTACATAGAGGTAGGAGATCGATGGACTGACAGTCTCTCTCAGGTTAATCAAACATAATCAAACCTCATCTGTTGTACTTAACAGCCACGCTGTCAGTCAGTCAGCCGCTGGCTGGATTGGATTGACCCACGGCTCAGTCTTGTTACCATCCTGTTTAAAGAAACAACCGGAAAGTAGTCCTGGTATTCAGGAGGAGATTTTTGTTTAGTTTTATTCTATTCTTTGAAAATGTGAAGTTGCATGAAAGTAAATGTAACAAAGTTTGAACAGAGACTGGATCTGCACTCGGTGGTCATATTCAATCCAGGCATGTGGGCAGTTAAAACAAATAATCATAAAGAATTTAAAAAGGCTCACTGGGAATAAAAAATAAAATAAAATAAAAAATCTTATGTGAAAATGTAATTTTTGGAAATGAGCCTGAATTTAATTTACTTTGAAGTCAGTGAGGACTTAATTTTTTATTTTTTTTTTAATGGTTCCAGATACAAAAAATTCCAGATACTGCTTTTGGTCTTTTCTCAACATGTATATAAATATATATAAATATATAAGCTGTTGTGGATCCATCTTCATTTCTTGGCCTTTTACAGGAGAAACACTTTTTTAAACATGATGTTAATAAAAGGCAAAAAAAAAACAAAAAACCTCGGTGTTTGAGAGTGAGTGTTCCAGTCCTGTCCGTAAATGACAATGAAAGGGAAAACTAAGTCATTCTGCCTTGTCAGTGTTTTATGTTACAAATAATGTTACAAATAAAGGAAAGTTGTTTGACTTTTCAAGAAATGCCTCCTTTTCTTTTTCTTTACTTTTTTTTTTTTTTTTTTTAAACATAAGTGAATTTCCATCAGGAAAAGAGGATATGTATGGAAATGTTTAATATATTTAGTATTTTTCTTTTTATAGGTAATTTTTCAGATTTTCATTATGCTGTTGTTACACATGTAGCTGCGTCAAAATGTGTTAAGGTTGCCGATTTGCCTGTATAGACCATTCACTAATGCTTAACATATAGGTGTGGTGTATATTGCCAACATATAGAACGCACTGTGGAGTGATTTAAAACAATATGTTAAATTTGACCTCTGACCTCTCCTCCAAAGTCAGTAGAACTAAAGGTCAAATAATTGTTTTTTAGTTTCATCCTATCACTGTTTCTACTGACAACATACAGGTACATATGGAATTTTATATATTGGGATTCAAAATATTTAAATTATAATTTGCATTCAAATACGATGGCACATTTGACCTCTGACCTCGCTGTTCTAGCTTTCTTTCAAGTTGACCCTATAATGCAACCTTTAAAGAAAAAAAATCCTCTAACGAAAGTACTGTCAAGAAAATGAGCTGCCTATGTGAACCTCCTTTTTAAGATTTTAAAAAATATTTGTTTTATCAAAATGAGTGATAATTAATTTGATAAGTACTTTTTTTTCTTTCATTTTTACGCTGCACAGATTTCTGTGCCGCTTCTGGAACTGTCTGTGTGGCTGTAAATGTTTCGAGGGGGATTCCTTTTCGCGTCGCACAGAAACCGGACGCTGTTGGTACATTAGCTGCAGAAAAAATGTCATAGTTGAGCCGAATGAATGGATGCTGTGAGGTGCCTTTGCTCACATCTGTCCAAAATGACATGAAGCTCTGAGCTTCCATCGCTCAGCTCCGCCGATTGTCGCCTCCGGTAAGAAAAAGAAAAGAAAAAAATGGGAATGTTTGTGCTTGTCTGGTTAATACAGCTTAGCTTCCACTGGTTTATCATTGAGTTCAGTTTAGATTCATGTTATTCGACCTCGTCGGGAGTTAGGCCACACTGACCCGTGCACAGCTTCAACTTTTCCTCAGTTAGCTTCTCAGAAACGTCCCGCTGCATGGGGATGCTTTCCCTCTTAGCTTGTTAGCAAGCTAAATGTTGCTTGTGTCAAATTGGGTACATTTGAACTCAGTTTAGCTCCTCGGTTACAGCCTGCACAACTTCATCAGAACATAAACAACTGGATTAATAAGAAAAGCGTGAACAAGTTGCACTTTCTGTCAACTTTCAGCTAGTCAGGGCACCATGGCAACGAGGATGAAGCTAAAGCTGAAGACTGTATTTTTGCTCTACTTCATGGTCTCGCTCCTGGGCCTCATCTATGCACTGATGCAGCTCGGTAAGTGAATCCTACCTATGAGCAGAATGAATAATGGTATAAAATTTCAGCATCAGCAGGTGTAAAGGAGTCAAAAATGTGCAAACCTGAGTGGCAGAGCTTCACTTTGCTTTGATTTCTTTGTGCAGGCCAGCGCTGTGACTGTACAGAACATGACTTCCCTAAAGACCGCACCATATCTCGACTGCGTGGGGAACTACACCGTCTTCAGGAGGAGATGAGGAAGTTTGAAGTAACAAAGCAACCTCAGAAGCAGCCAGCCAAACCGTCCCTGCCCACCATCTTTGTTATCACGCCGACATATGCAAGGTAGTCTTCCAAGCGACCATTGCTTGGTGTCCACCCTCCGCTGTGCATTCCTGCACTGATCTCACCCTCTCTCCGATTTCCATCTGTTTTCAGGCTGGTGCAGAAGGCCGAGCTGACTCGTATGTCCCAGACTTTTCTCCATGTCCCTCGGCTCCACTGGATCTTGGTGGAGGACTCGCCACACAAGACGCCTCTGGTGACCGACCTGCTGATGAAGAGCGGCCTGACCTACACTCACCTACACATGCCCACCGCCAAGGACCGCAAACTACAGGAGGTTCGTTCAATTTTATTTTATTTTTGTCTTATCCATGCATGTTCTTGCAAATTTTTTTGTTCCTTATTTAAAAACACTGAGTCATTCTCCTGCTCAGGGTGACCCCAGCTGGCTCAAGCCCCGTGGAGTGGAGCAGAGAAACGAAGGGCTACGGTGGCTTAGAGAGGACAGGAGGGCTCAGCCAGGAGGGGATAACCAGCAAGGAGTGGTGTACTTTGCTGATGACGATAACACATACAGCCTGCAGTTGTTTGAGGAGGTGGGATATTTAAGTGTGTGACTATGTTTATTTCTTTCACTATTAGGCTTATTGCTGATGCTTGCGAACAAATGTCCTCTTTTCCTCAGATGAGGAGCACGCAGCGGGTGTCAGTTTGGCCGGTGGGCCTGGTTGGAGGGATGAAGTATGAGAGGCCTGTGGTTGAAGGAGGAAAGGTAAGGTCACTGACATTTTGCCATGCTGCTCTTTTAAAGATGCAAAAATCCCCTGCATCTAACTGCACCTAAGAGCTAAGCTTTTCAGCTTTTTCATTTGATCTAAAATACTGAGATCATATTTACGATGGTTTGTTTAAGGTCGTTCGCTTCCATACCGGCTGGCGTCCCAGTCGGCCCTTTCCGATCGACATGGCTGGCTTCGCCGTTTCCCTTAAATTGGTCCTGGCCAATCCAGAGGCATGCTTTGACGGAGAGGCACCAATGGGCTTGCTGGAAAGCAGCTTTCTTCAGGGACTGGTTACCATGGATGAACTGGAGCCCAAAGCAGACAACTGCACTAAAGTACGCGTGTGTGCGTTAAGAGATAAGAATGAAGACTTGTCTATAATTATTTTAGAACAGATGATTCAGTGTGAAATGCTTTGTTCTGAAGTCTTCAGTCTTTTTTCTTTATGATTTATGGAAATCGCAGAAAAAGAGACCTTTAAGAAAGAAGTGTTCGTGCATTGGCATTTGCAGTAGTTGCATTACGATTCTAGTAACAGTTTATATATAAGGTCACATGTAGTAATAGTGTGTTTGTGTGCTTTGCAGGTGCTGGTGTGGCACACACGGACAGAGAAACCGAAGATGAAGAGAGAGGAGGCGCTGCAGGCTCAGGGACTGGGTTCAGACCCTGCTGTGGAGGTCTGAGGGAAACGCATGCACATCAACACACACTCACACACACATGTGCACACAGTGTGTGATTATATCCTGCTGTTAATGCTGTATAGATAACTGCATTGTAAATACTGTAAACACTAAAGTACAGGAGAGAACCTGGTTTTGAGAGACTGTTACACCCGGTTGTACATATAGATGTGTATCGAGTGTGTGTTTTGTCATAACTGTGCTGATTGTATGTTAGTGTGTGCGTCTTTTTCGTTTTTGAGTTTGCGATCCTTGTTTAGCAGTACAGTCGGTGTCAATGTTAAACTACTACCCGATGGGGGCGCCAGTGTATTAGTTTGTGAAGCCGTGCTGCTGGAGCACTGCGGCTTAAAACTGGAGGGAGGGTGCGTCTCATAGCAGGGTCGTCTTGTATCACTTCTGTTTACTTGTAGCTCAGTTAGACGCCTGTGATGTTTCCCGTTCCCGGCAGCACTTAGATGTTTTTATCAGGGGCTGGATGTATAAATGATGTGACAGGCAGAAACCGTGTATATACCTTTTCCAAAACATGGAGTGGTATTTTAAAAAGAAGGATTTGGTTTTTCATTTCATTATTTTTAAATAGTGAGTTGAGTCAATATGATGATGAAGAAAGAAGGGGGAAATACAGACAACCAAGCTTGTCATTTTTTGTGAGTGTCTCATTCACAAACTGCCTTGTAGGGGGAAAAATTACTAAATTTTATCATTATTGTTAGATGATCATAAATGTTTGTGGCTTCATGTTATTGTGGGTAAAACCTTTGCCTAGCATGCCAAAGATCCCCGGATTGGGACTAGGAGGTGACACAAATGCAGCGTCGGGGTAGAACAAGTCAGTGTACTCCTATTAGCAGTCCCAAGGGTTAAGTCTGCAAGGGTGACCCCATGGGAAGTAAGGGAGCAGCTCAAAGGACCCTCGTGTACATTTCAGTAGTGCGGGTGTGATAATGAAGTACGAAAGGTTACTTTGAAGGTGTTGGACTGTTTATCACCCCAGTTTTGCTCACACAGCAGATTTGGGCTGGTGATGATTTCAGAACACATTTATCTTTTTTTCAATTCTGGGTCTGAATTTTATGTTTAGTGATACTGAGCTGCTTATTTGAGCTCATGTCTAAGCGTTTTGTGCAAACTGTTATTTTTATATACAAATGATTAACAAGGGAAGCGTCTACTAGACTCTGACAGATACAGGACATTTGTGGTAGATACCGATATTTAGGGGGTTTAAAGCAAAAACCTGATACTGATATCTAGAGTATGTCAGTCACATGGATATAATGTGTACCCTGGTTTAGCAGTGCAGCCTTCAGTGTCGTTCCAGTTTTCAGGCCAAGGATCAGTTACAACTGTGCACTTAGTTCATGCATGGCTTCTGATTTTTGTGTTTGTAAGTCAATATTCAGGATGTAGACCCCCTTTTTTTTTTTTTTTTTTTTTTTTTTTTTTTTTTTTACCCCTAAAAACAAGTCATCAGCATCAAAGCAATGTCAATAATCTTTACTCAAACTGTAATAACAATGTCTAGGATTAAGCATTGTAGAGCCAAGGCAGTGAATACTTACTACCGGTACGTCTTTTTTAAGAATAAAAATATCCATGACTGAGACGGTGTTCTCTAAACACGCCGAGCAGTGAACAAACCCCACGGACGACTTGCTGTTGCGTCTTTATTAAGCCCTCAACAACCCGTGTTGCAGACAAAGTGGTGCAACTTAGCAACACGGGCACGACAAACACCCGTGTAATGGTTCCACACCCAACGCATAAGTTCTGGGTTGTAACTGGTGTCATCACACCACAGCTAGTTTAACCCAGTGTTTTGTGAGCAGCTTTAGTGATGCTTTTTAAAAACCACGCTCAAAGTGGAAACCATTTAAGGCAGTGATTAAACAAACATCTCTGCTGAAGCGCATATAAACGAGTTATGCAATAAACAAACGTGTTACGTTTCGACACTGCTGCGATCAGAAAAACACTTGAATTTGCCTCCAGCGGGCAGGAAATCCCTGGTACTTAAAGATTGCAGAATATGGAAACTCGAGCTGTGCTTCGTCATCTTCCACACTCCCTGCAATGCAACAGACGCTGTAAAAACAGCTAGTGCCTGCTTACGTGTAATTAGTGCCTGTAAGTAACTTCTCTACTGGTGTATAACGTATTTATTACTGTTCTTTACATTGTACAGTGTGATCATGTCTGTCCCTGGCCTTGGAAATAAAAGTAATGAAAAACACACTTTGTCACTTTTGTTTGTCTCCAGTTCTTTTGAACTTAAGTGAAGCTTTTTTGTCTTTAAAATTAGTTGTTTTGTTGTTGTTTTTTAAACAGCAGTTATATTGAAAATCATGGAGGTAGTCTGCGGTGAGACAGGCTTTTGCGGCGTTTAACCTTTGCTGCCTGCAGCAACTTGACACACCACATTCATTGTGCACATCTGTTCTCTGAGCGTGTCACTTTCAGTAGTCAAGCTGTGATATATGACTTGGTCCCTCTCCTCTGACCTGTCACGCAGCGTGTCTGTTATTTTTATCACGTTGTCTGCACCTAGCATCGTCTATAACGCCGTCTTCCAGCCGGATGTTCTGCACATTCACCACATCCTCACCTCACCGTCCAGATACCGAGCCCCAACTTGTCTGTGCCTGACAGCGACCATTGCAACCTGCTCAGTCATGGGTGATTACTCTCTCGTGGGCGGGGATTCTCTAACCTCAGAACAGCTGAAGTTGCGTGATTGACAGCTGGTACGCCCTCTCTAAGGGGAAGCGGCCCACTTGGTGACTATATTTGGAGCGTGTGGAGGTGTACTCGCGGAGGGACTCCAAGATGAAGATGCAGTGGGAGATGAGTAAGAGGAGCTGAAGTCAGAGCTACATGCACGCCACTGTTGGACCTTGATGAGTCACAAGTGCAGCTGCACGAACACGCAGTAGACGATATTAGTGGTGATACTGAAAGAAGTTGTATTATTACCTGTAAAAGTATGAGCTTCACTGTCATGAATAACACATCATTAAACTCCTTTTAATCTGTGTGTGTTCCTGATGGTGTGTCATCACAGCTGCAGAGGAACCCTCTGCATGCGTTTACATGAAGGTGCACAAAGGGCTATTAAATGTGACACGGGCAAAAAAGCAGGCATTGACACACACACACACACACAGAGATAAACAGCTCCCACTTCCAGTCCCACCCAGACCAAGTGTTCACTGTGCAAACACTACCATATCATTGACCAGGCTAACTGATTTTAATCCGTATACACACATTCCTACTCCAGGGTTTACCTGCATTAGAAGTTAACAGTTCAGGGTGTTACACTGACTCACGTGTGGTTTTTAAATGTCTTCTTGCGGCGAGCAAATCAAGGATGCAACCAATTACGGGAGGTTTTGTGCAAGATTTGCAGAGAGATTAATGTGTTAGTTGTGTTTGGATGAATGTATCTGTTTTGAGATGATAACACGTTTTGCAGGAACGCCTTCAATTTGAATCACGACCAAGATTCGTGCAAGAGTGGAAAAACTATAGTTGTTCTCTACATATCAGTCAGTCTAGTTTAGGCCATTCAACAGGCCTAGTTTTCCTAGGGTGAGGCACAGGGTACACCCTGGACAGGTCGAACACAGGAACTGACAACCGTTCACACCTAAGGCTAATTTAGAATGACCAATTGACCCACTAACTTGTAACTGTCTTTTGACTACGAGAATAAGCCAGAGTACCCGGAGAGAAACCATGCAGACACGAGGAGAAAATGCAAACTCCACACAGAGAGGCTGCAGGTGGATTTGGACCCAAGACCTTGCTAGCCAAGATAAGCACACTGGTAAGAAATAGTTACAATCTTTCAAGGACTCCTGGGGCACCAGAAACTTCTACTGATCCACCTGAGAACCTGTTTCAGACACTGTTCAGCCAGAGGCCAGCCAGCAGACTTCTGATTTTAGTAGGCATTTCCCATCCAAATTCAGGAGGCCTCTGGCATATCTGGAAGACTGTTTTCTCGCAGAGCTAGGAATGTGGGATCGTAGGACGGAATGTGCAGTCCGATATCGACGTATGGCACCGTTTTATGTTCAGACCATCTAAAAGGTCTCTGACACTGGCTTTGGTCTTCCTATGGATCATTTGACTCGTTTTGACGCATAGATTTGAAGTGCGATTGTGTCAATGCCGAGTGTTTGCAGACGAGTCGACGTCTTTCATACAAGCTGCAGATGGCGGTCTGCTAGAAATCCGAGCACAGTGAGGTCTTTGGTGCAACACCCTCTTTGTGTTCATCGTGTAACTAAAAAACAGGGATGCTCTACTGAATCCAGTTCATGCCATATTTGTATGCTTTGAAAGCGTTTGGTGGAATTGTCTGCACTGAAACGACACCTCCCTAAATATTGCAAGTGTCCTGCATCGACCGCATTTTCTCTTGTTAATGCACTTTAATTTGTGAAGCTCTTTCTTTCATTAAAACTTTCATTAGAATGTGACCAATTATTTGCCTTGTGGAGAGAGAACAAGGCCAAACAAATCATTGATCTTTGGGCGTGCTTGTCCAAATTTGACCAGAGAAGAGCACGGCATACCCTCCACGACACTAAGTTAGACGTCCAGGGGGATTCAGGGCTACATCAACATCTATTGTGCCATCTGTGAAGAGAACAAAAAGCTACGTACGTTTTAAGGGAGTAAAACAATACTGCTGTTGTAGAAATACCAGTGATAAATCAGTGCATCCACCGGTGCTCAGTGGAAACAACAGCAAATGTTAAATTGGCAAACTTCACCTTCAAAAAGTCAACAAACCCTCAAGACAGCAAGTTACTGATGTGTAGCACAGATCATCTCTTTCACTGTGATTTTTGATTCATTCAAAAACAGAGAAGCTATAGAAATGTTTTTATGTTCTCATGCTATTCAGCAGAACTAAAAGATTCATATAAAACTATTAATCGAATAATAAATGATGGTGTGACTGAGTGAATTAGCTCCAGCTGTGGTGTACAATTCAATGACTAAACAATTACACAGAGTCTGAAATGTTTGTTAATACAGAACATGTGTACTTTTACTCCAGAAAAAGTTTATGTACAACTACATTACCATTACCACTTTTCTATGTATAGGATTTATGGCAGGATACCTCTTCCCTGTGTTTCCCTGTGTTCTGTAGCTCCACAGCTGGAGACCAGAGTGCTGAATCTACAACAGACATAACTAAAGTTAACCTGCTGGTTAGCTGCACAGAGCTGCACCCACAATTCACAAAAATTAGCCCACCTAGCATGCAGCAGCTATAAGTTATAAGACCCTTTAGATCTGCACAAAGTGACAGAAACAAACGTAACTGTTTTATCAGATCAGGTCAGACTAAATGAGGCCTCACGGAGTGTGCGCTACATGACCCTTACCGTGTTTACGCCGTGTTGGTGTGTTGCTTAATAGCGACATCTGCTGGGTTTAAAAATCATTGCAGGCACGCTGGATAAATTCATTCATTCAGTTCAGAATGGTACATAAATGTTATATTCCTGATGTTAACAACACATTCTGTGAAGAAGTGATCTGGTGATCCTTATTTCGCCCTTATGGCCGACCATGCCACTCCACTGGCAAAGGGATACAGTCCAGCTGATCTTCTCATGGGAAGGAGGATAAGGACAACTATTCCTGTCATTCCATCACAGCTAATAATAAGCTAACAAACTTACAGACAAAAACAGAGAAAAAACTGCAACCGCAGACACAGACCACGTGACAGGCAGCCTGGATAAAAAGTGTGGAGAGAAACTGAAGTCAGTTGATTCATTCTGATATCTGGACACCGAGCGAGTGACGAATTGTCCTGTTAACGTAACCAGCTGATGATAAAGTGCTAACTGAATGAAAGAAAAATGTATATTCCAAATAATTAGATTATAAAATGATCGATTAATGCAGTATGTAAATGGTTTTTGTACTTTGGACAGGTCGCCAGACTGTCACAGGGCTAACATTTAACCCAACCTCACTAATTACATATTGTTGGACTGTGGGGGGAAGTCCTAGTATCCAGAGTAGTATCCAGAAAGTTAACAGACTGTTCAGGTAAGCCTCTCCAGGACCAACAGGATATACAGAGTCCCCACTGTATGTTGGTGTAATGCATAAGAGTGCAATAACTGAGCTCACAGGCAGAATAAAGTTGATAGAGTTTTTATAAAAGGTTCATCTATAAAGAGCTGTTTAAAACAAAGTATGAGGTAAATCAGAGATTGGATGATCATAGTTTCTAAGTCATAAGGCTTCGTGTCCATCTCCACCAATAAATCGTTTATTTGACCATGGAGACCCTGGCGCATTGAGCACTGAAGGCAAAACTCTGTTGCATCCCTGCAAAGCCTCTATAGCTGGATCCCGCGAGTTTACCCAGCAAAGGTAGGACGTGCGCTGCTGCTGAGAATTTTTTCAGTAAGTTAATATTTGACCTGTTTAATACATGGCTTTATCTCTAAGTCAGTGTGTGTTCAAGGATGTAATGACAAGGTGTGTGTGTAGGTGGAGAGAGGGAGAGTGTTTTACAGCGTGTGTGTGTGTTCGTACCAGTGACGAAGACTCTGCAGGTCTGGGCAGGGTTGGCGTGTGACGTGTATGAGGGCAATAAGCAGCGCTCCCGGCTCCGTGTCACTCACTCAGACTCACACACCGAGAGGGGAACGAGACGAGAGCGAGAGATCTGGTAAGGCTGCAACTATTTCTTCACCTGTTGAAGGCGTTACTGTTTAATATGTGGTAGCAGGCATTTCTGTTCACTCCTGTTTAATGCTCTCACTGTTGGGCTGCTTCTCAGCCCTGTTTAATTTTTAACACTTTAATTTAGTCATCCTTTTTTTTTATTCGCCTCCTATTACACAACACCTTTCAGTCTTTATTTTGCAATCTGCACATTATATGAAACGTTACCTGCACTTCGCAAGTCTTCGAGATTTCCAGGACGCCGTTTGTCAGAGCACAGAAGGACGTTTTTTGGTTTCCTCTTCTGTTTGCCACCCTTGTAACAATCCAAAGTCTTCATTTGTTTTAAAAAACAAAGCTGATCTGGAAAGGACACCAAATATGTCTGCAGTTTCTGGTTATTAGCAGGAAGTGTACTCCTTCAGAGGAGCATTAGTGTGGACTTTGTTATTATGTAACTTGCGGTGAAACGGTTTACAAGGTGATCACAGAGGGGAGGGGAAGCGATCTTGCACTTTTTCACTGCAGGGTCAAAACCCCTGAGTACGTCTCATTTCTACCAGCAGCGCAATCAGTGATGTCACAGCAGCTGATTTCTTGCCTCATCCTGGACTAACACACATGTTTGTTTGGCCGCTTTTCTTTTATTAATTAAAAGTGTCCCACCAGGCGGAGAGTGCAAGCGAAGCTTTTGCTGCAGTTGCAATTCTGCCCAAAAGGGCAGTCGAGCAAGCAGTGATCATTGAGGACCTCAAAGAGGAGCGCTCTGAGAGACGCTCGTTGATTGTGTGGCTTGCATTGTAATCACTGTGACACACAGATCAGTCCACTGATCATAAAGTAGAGGTCAGAGGTCAAATGTGACATGATATTTAAGATGTAATAAGGAAGTTTCAATATGTTGGCAACAGTTTCTAATAGGGCTGCGTTAACGTGGTTAATGATTAACGCGATTAAAATGGACGAACTGCCCAAAAGGCGTTGACAGAGACATTTCAGGGATTTTGAGTCAGTCTGCGCTCCAGATGGGTTAATTGTTAATCGCGTTAGTCGTAATGACAGCATTAACGCGTTTAAGCCGCATTAACGTGTTAACGGCGAGTAACCCCTTACACGGATTGATCTGCGTTAGCTCGTTAACGCGGATTAGCCTGTTTTAACGCGCTAACGCGGATCAGTCGTGCCAACGCCACCGGCACATAACCTCGTTGGTGGAGGTAATAATGCTGCTCTTCCTGCACAGGGAGTGGAGCAGTCATCAGCCACTCCAACACAGCCAGAATATAAGGAACTCATCTAAACAACACTGTGCTTACACGGGACCCCTGAAAAAAACATGTCGATGTTTGACGCAGATTGTATGACTGACTTTCAGAACAGGTGGAGAATGGACAGACAAGCAGGTCGCTGACACCGACAGTTAGTCTGAAGTCATTGATTTTGGCTGCACATCCGGCTGTCCGACTCCCTGTGTGTTTATCTTCAGCGCTAAGAATGCTGCGCGTTCAGTTTTTTGACATCTGTTATCATCACAACCCCGATAACATTGACTCTGACCTCCAGCCTCGGTCACGGCCACCGATATTCAAACACAGACATTCTTGTGACGCCTGCATAGCATTTCTGTTGTACAGTACTTACCATCCAGAGAGGCTGATAAAACACACACATACTCACATTGATGTGAAAAGTAATTATCTTTCGTCTATGGTCTTTTACGCTTTTTCCTTCAGCTTTTATCTCCTATCACTGTTCTTGAAATTTTGGCTGCCTGTATGGAAATGGATCGGACTGTGCGTTTGACAGAGGGCAGGGTTATGTAACAGCCTTAAACTCTAATCTCTCCTCTCTCAGCAGGAACAAACCAGGAGCAGAAAGAGTGTGTGAGAAAGTGCACCAGAGGCCAAAAGAAGTAACAGACAGAAACTCGAAGAAACTCCAACAAAAAGATGGCTATTGGCAGGAACTCCAGGATGAGCTCAGTCCGAAGCTCCATCAGGGCCCCAAAGTTTCTGGACAAATCGAGTGGCTTCTACGGTCGCCTCGACGAGCCCGAGGCCGCCACAGAGGTAGAGGAGACTGGTGTAAATGTTTGCAACATAGAGGAGGCAGTCTCGAGTGACCCATCCATCACAGCGGTGCATTGTTCTGATGAGAAGGAAGAAGGCGAGGTGTTTGGCTTCAGCGAAGGCATGATGGAAGATGACGACGAGAGCCTCCTGAGGAGGAAACCCAGCCGCCGCAGCAGCAGGTGGAGGAGAAGCTCCAGGAGGAAGCAGAAAGAGGGGAGAGCAGACGAGGACGCAGCCAGAGAGGAGAGGCCCAGCCTGGGCACGGAGGGTCCAGCTGACTTACCCGAGGACATCAGGGTGAAGATTGAGATAGAGATGGAGAACCTGAAGAAGGTGGAGGAAGAAAATGAAAAGGCGGGCTGGGAGAAGGAACCCGTGCTCGTTCACTTCCCGGCTCGGGAGGACGCTGACGACCAAGTCCTTATCCGAGACAAGAAGAGAGGAAGAGAAGACGAAGAGGAGGAGGAGAGGAGGATGACGAAGGAGCAAGAGGAAGGGATGAAATTGGTGAAGAGGAAAAATTACCGCAAGGTGAGAGAAAATGTGCGGTGTTGTTTTAGGCTGCAGACTTGTATCAACTTCCTCTTCAGTTTGTCACATTTACATAAACTCCATATTTAGCTTCGCTGCGTCGGGTTAAACTTTAAGCCGAAGCTGAAGGTTGTGTAACTGCACGTCCAGCATGTGTGGAACAGAGGGGTAAAGTTCTCCCTCGCCATCCTCCACGTAATGCACTCTGGGTTATTAACTGCCATGGAAACGATCTTATCACCTTTATAACATGTTGCCACTGCGCGTCCAAGGTCCAGCGGTCACTGGTGCGTGTCACGGCACATGAAGTCACCCCCAAATGAGTTTTTCCTCTACGTCATTTTTAATGACGAAAAATTAAGCAGGTTATTGTAAAGAATTTCTGCTCATGCTGACACACACACACACACACACACACACACACACACACACACACACACACACACAGGCTCCTCTATCATGTCCTTTGATCAGTGGAACGAGGTCAGGTGATGCTGACCCGCCTGCTAAACCCCGCACCGTGAAAAAACATTCCAGTGCTGTTAATCAGCTCCGCTCTGCAGACGATTGGTTGGTTTCTGCTCAGTGTGCGGCGCTGGTTAAATATTTAGTCATGAGTTACCACAGCACAACCTGTTTCCAGTGAGCTCATTATTTTCCAGATGGACTTTTAGACAATAATAAAGCTCATTGGTTCTTTTTATAGAAAAGGTCAATAGCGTGTCTCTTGGAATTTCCCAGGAAGCAGCCGTGCTGCGACACAACAGAAACAATCATTAATTTGTATACTGAGTACAGGAATTCCAGTGAACTCCAGGAAAAATCCTTTTATTCCATGCACAAGAAATGAGCCTAGAGCAGGATAATGTCAAACATTAACATTCAGCATTCAAAGAAAACCTTCCAGTAACACATTTATATTAAGCAAATGGCTACTTCCAGGTGTTTATTACTATTTTACCTGTTTAATGAAGCGCTTGGCCAATTTAAATTCAGCGTCTAACTACAAACTCAATTCAAGACTGAAGAGCTCAGTCACAAAACAGCTTCATGGAGCTGCTTTGATTCCTGACTCATTATCGACACAAGAGCACTGAGGTCTCCTGTGGTGGGATCCTTTGGGTCCTAGCAGTTGGTGTTTGCTCCATTGTTTCACACATGCTCGATCGGACTGTGATGTAGAGTTTCGAGGGCGCTCGAGCAGCTGTGTCACATTCCCTGAGGTGTTGCTGAGCTGTTTTGTCTGTGATGCAATGTCCTGCTAGGGGAGACTGCTGCCATGGGGGAGTGCCTTTATCATTGTAACATTGTAACTACATCTGAGGTTCTTCTTGTCACCTGTCAGTGGCTGTAATGTAGCTAACCCTTACTCCTCCTGTTCCCACCAGGCCTTGGACCGAGCACTGCGCCGCGGCTGGGAGGCCTTCGTCGCCAACCTCTACAGCGTCACGCTCTCACCGGTGAACTCCTCGCCATCGTCGTCTTCACCGTCGTCGAAGAAGAAGCACCAGCACAATTCAGTGTTAGCAGAATTTCAATAGAAATGGAGATAGAAATGGACAATGAAGCTTGAGGCTTCTTAACTTTTAATAATATCAGGGTCATGCAGCGTTTTACCGCGACTGCTGCAAAGTATCGGACAATCCTGCCTGTATAACATTTACCACATGACGTGTCTGAGTCATCACCTCAGGAATATTAATCAATTATGTAACTTACTGAGTCTTGATTACTCAGCTGAACCTTTATCGCCTTATTAGGATGCACCTTAGTCAGGACACAAACTGCAGGGATCCACTTTAGCTCGATGGGCTGCTGGTTTTACAGTGATGTCTATGAGACTGGCCTGAACAGAAATCCCTGGTCTTTATGTGACTGAGTTCAGCAGCTGCTCGTCCCCTTCTGATCTCCAGTTTTAGTCAAGTAAGAGCATTTTAGCTCTTAATATCCAGTTCGTTACTAAGAGCTCGCAGTGCAAATGATCTCTGCTTCCTTTGGTTTAGCGCTGTGAAACTCCTCGAGTGTTGATGTGTAACCAAAGGGGGTGGAAAGTTTAAAACGTAGCAGCTGACTGATGGACTTTAGCTGTGGAGTAATACATACTTCTGTAGGATTAACCGTGGTGCTCGTTGCCTAATCAGACAAGCTATTTATGAGTAAATAGTATGCAGTAAATCAGTAATTAAACTTTATTAGGGATTCACATTATTATGGACACATTCTATTATTTATGTAGGCTTTATTGCAAGTGAAAAAGACGGACAGGGTCCAACCTTGTGCAAAGGAATATGTAAGAGTTTCTATTAGAGCTTTTTAGCTTTTTCCTCATGAGGTCCCTGCGTGTGTTCTAGTGAAGGTTATTAAACCTGAAGGGACAGAGCAGGGAGGTGTAAGCTTAGATGTCCGTCCAGAAAAAGATAATGCTTATTTTTGGTCAAAAAAGTCATATTAAATAGTGCATATTTTCTCTATTTGAATGCAAAGTTGTGTCTTTTTTATGTGTTTGATTTGTAAAACTGACGACTGTATTTAAGAACTATTAATAATGGACGTTTGTAGATGTGACAAAAATGCAATAAATGGTCTTTAATTTTCAAACATTCATTCATCTATTTTTTTATTGCCCTTATCCACTTCACAGATACTGAACCAAATTTTTCAGTGGTGCGACTAAAAATAAATATTTGGTCGCACAGGTGCGACCAACTGTTCCGGTAACAAAAAAAAAATCTCTGCAACTCTCCGTGTGGTCAACAGCAGACACACATTATGCCCCTATCGTGGACTAAACCAATCAGAGATAGTCAGGGGCGGGACCTCTCTGATTGGCCGTGGTCCAGTTGAAAGTGCAGGTGGAAGAGAGAGGTGAGTAGCTTGAATAAAGCGATATCAATTCATTAACGGATTCCACACAAAGACCTAAACACGGAGCGGACCCAACACATCAGAATCAGCTTCGTCTTTCTCGGCTTTCTCACCCGACGGCCCGAACACGGACACGCTGTCGGAGCTTAGCGATTCTTCGGGTCCGCGCTGTGTTTACGTCTTTTTGCGCTGATTCTGAGCAGCAGGTTTTGTCTCTCTCCAACCAGCAGCAAAAGAAGCAGCAAACTGCGCTTCACATTTGATCAATGTCGTCATGAATTCCCTCTGACTTTTGCTGTTTTGCTTCCACCACGATATATATATATATATATATAAAAACACCCAGCACGCCCCTGCGGGCGGTTTATCCTTCAAGCTCGGGTCCTCTACCAGAGGCCTGGGAGCTTGAGGGTCCTGCGCAGTATCTTAGCTGTTCCCAGGACTGCGCTCTTCTGGACAGAGATCTCCGATGTTGTTCCCGGGATCTGCTGGAGCCACTCGCCTAGCTTGGGAGTCACCGCACCTAGTGCTCCGATTACCACGGGGACCACCGTTACCTTCACCCTCCACATCCTCTCGAGCTCTTCTCTGAGCCCTTGGTATTTCTCCAGCTTCTCGTGTTCCTTCTTCCTGATATTGCTGTCATTCGGAACCGCTACATCGATCACTACGGCCGTCTTCTTCTGTTTGTCTACCACCACTATGTCCGGTTGGTTAGCCACCACCATTTTGTCCGTCTGTATCTGGAAGTCCCACAGGATCTTAGCTCGGTCATTCTCCACCACCCTTGGGGGCATCTCCCATTTTGACCTCGGGACTTCCAGGTTATACTCGGCACAGATGTTCCTGTACACTATGCCGGCCACTTGGTTATGGCGTTCCATGTATGCCTTGCCTGCTAGCATCTTGCACCCTGCTGTTATGTGCTGGATTGTCTCTGGGGCATCTTTACACAGCCTGCACCTGGGGTCTTGCCTGGTGTGATAGACCCCAGCCTCTATGGATCTTGTGCTCAGAGCTTGTTCTTGTGCTGCCATGATTAGTGCCTCTGTGCTGTCTTTCAGTCCAGCTTTGTCCAGCCACTGGTAGGATTTCTGGATATCAGCCACCTCCTCTATCTGCCGGTGGTACATACCGTGCAGGGGCCTGTCCTTCCATGATGGTTCCTCGTCTCCCTCCTCTTTCTTGGGTTTCTGCTGCCTGAGGTATTCACTGAGCACTCGGTCAGTTGGGGCCATCTTCCCAATGTATTCTTGGATGTTCGTTGTCTCATCCTGGACTGTGGTGCTGACACTCACCAGTCCCCGGCCCCCTTCCTTCCGTTTTATATATATATATATATATATATATATATATATATATATATATATATATATATATTAGGGGTGGAATGATATTCGTATCGATATTGAACCGTTCGATACAGTGCTTTCGGTTCGGTACGCATATGTATCGAACAATACAATTTTTTTCAATTTATTTTTTATTTTTTATTTTTTATTTTTTGTGTCCCGTTTGGATCTATAGCCATCAGAATTGTTGTCTTGAGGCCAAGAAAGATGCCAAGAGGATTTATTTTAAGTGGATCATCATATTGGTCCATTTGATTGACCTTTATTATAATTATGAATTTATTTTATTTTCAGTTGCAAACGGGACAGACATGACTGTGGGATAGGACAGGGGGAAAGAATGAAAGAAAGAGGGGGAGAGAAAGGAAGAAAACCAAAGGGGAGAAAAAAAAAAGAACAATACAAAATTTGTAATTTATTTTATCAACTTTCCTTCTGACGATGCTGTCTGTGTTGAGCGCTCAGTGAATCTGCATTTGACTACTCCGCCTAGGCTCGAGAGTGCAGCCTAGGCGGAGTAGTCAAACGCAGATTCACTGAGCGCTCAACACAGACAGCATCGTCAGAAGGAAGAGCGCAGGGCAAGCTAGCGAGACAGAAGTGGACCTCCCCACCCTCATTCAGATCTGGCGTTTGGAATTATTTTGGTTTTCATGTGACATATGACCCTGAAGGTAAGCGAGTCATGGACTAAAGTAAAACAGTATGTTGGATGTGCCATGCAATGCTCAATTACATGGGTGGGAACTAGTGTGTTAGCGCAGTTAGCTCGTTAACGTGTTGGCCGTCTAGCCCCTCTGTATAGGGTAGCTCGTTAACGGAGATTTGCCGTGTTGTGGCGTTAAGGTTATTTCAACGAGATTAACCTGAAAGCACTAGTGGGAACACAACGAATATGACTGCACATTTACACCGACATCATCCTAGTGCAAAGACAAAAACAACAAGCATGCATGCTACAAACTTTAGCCGAGTCATTTAGACAGCTGTTAGCACAGGATTCTCCTTATGGAGACCTGATATGTTTAATATGCTGCTGAGAATATAGCCCAGAAGAAGCGTATAGTATAGCTTTTATTTTGGAAAGAGACATTTCTCTGTAATAAACTCTCTTTTCCAAAGATGAGTGATTCCTCAATCAGATACAGGGCTCGCAATATCGCTAGCCCGACGTCCCGGGGCTATCTCTGCCCTGCCTGTCGGGCTATTGTAGGAAGGAAAAATATATGTCAATGCTTTTGCATTCTTTCAGAAATGTAGCTGGGTAATTATGTCATTGGGTGAGCCACTGTCAATATGTGACATATTGAAATCGTGTTTGAATTTGCGCTTGTTTTTTTGCTTTCACTTTGCAATGACAGCACTGATCTGTGAGTGATGATAATTTGTGCACCAATTCCTCTGACATCGTCTTATTAATCGTTAGCTTACTATGCAAACATGACAAGTGAAATCTCCCGCAGCTTAAACATGTGAGAGGTTGATCGTGCAGAGAATCGCTGAGCTTATGTGAGTGCGTGTGTAAAAGCAGCAGGATATATATTTCACTACCATGACCTGGATGACTGAGAACCTTCACAGACAGATATATATTTTAGTTCTGCTGAGCCAAATAAGACAGGTCAGGGTGAAGAAGTGACAGCCAAAGAAAAGCTTACCACAAAATGGAGAAGTTATGACAAATCAGACTATAAGGCAAAAAGAAAGTGCAGCTTTATGGTTTCATGGACAAAAGAATTTCTGTGGCTGCAATATGACGAGCTAAAAAACAACACGCACAAGGGTTAGGGTTAAATTTAAAAACTGTACTTTTGTGTTAAAATATATATTTATAATTTTAATAAATGACAAATTAAAAAGGCATGAACATTTTTTTTTGTATCGAAAAAATATCGAACCGTGACACCAAAGTATCGAACCGAACCGAACCGTGAATTTTGTGTATCGTTGCACCCCTAATATATATATATATATATATATATATATATATATATATATATATATATATATACACACACACACACACACATGTATACACACACACACATACATATATATACACATATATATATGGGCATACAGGGAACGCCATAACCAAGTGTCCAGCATAGTATACAGAAACATCTGTGCCGAGTATGACCTAGAAGTCCCGAGGTCAAAATGGGAGACGCCCCCTAGGGTGGTGGAGAATGGCCGAGCTAAGATCCTTCCAGATACGGACACAATGGTGGTGGCTAACCAACCGTACACAGTGGCGTTAGACAAGCAGAGGAAGACGGCCATAGTGGTAGACGTAGCGATACCGAATGACAGCAACATCAGGAAGAAGGAACACGCGAAGCTTGAGAAATACCAAGGGCTCAGAGAAGAGCTTGAGAAGATGTGGCGAGTGGCTCCAGCAGATCCCAGGAACAACATCGGCGAGCTCTGTCCAGAAGAGCGCATATATATATAAATTTAAAAAACATACACTTTAAAAAAATTAAAGGAAATGAACACTTTAGATCTCAGTGGGAACAAATCATGCAGATCTATACTGATATGGACTGGGTAATGTGCTGGGAAATAAAGGATCCCACATTGATAGAAATGAAAATGATCAACCTACAGAGAACCTACAGCTCCAAAGACACCTTAAAAATCAAGTTAACAAATTATGCAGCAGCTCAAAATGATACTCAGTAGTTTGTGTAGCCCCCACGTGCTTGTATGCATGTCTCAGATTGTTGGAGCATGCTCCTAATGAGACAGTCTGGTCTCCTGGTCAATCTCCTTCCAGATCTGAACCAGGGCATCACTGAGCTCCAACTCAAACATACTGTTTCAGGTTGGATTCATCATTTGCTGTCACTATCAGGTTATTTTGCCCTCACACATGAGCTGCTGGCTGGCAGGAAGTATCAGAAACACGTTGTTCATGTTGTGGTAGCACTTCATACTTCATCCAAGCACTGTGTGCTCCAGATCGATGGCTGGACGGTGTTTCATTTTCTGCCTTAAAAAAAAAATAAGGAGGGAGAGAGAGAGAGATAAAACCATGTCTTTTTTTACACTTTGGAGAATCTGAGCATAATAAGCGAGACATTTGGACATTATCTCTTCATGGGGACAAGTCAAGACTAGAGAGGGGAATGAGAGATGATAAGTAAAAAAAATCATTCCTAATTTAAGGTTGTGTTCAAATCTTGAACTCAGTGAAAAGAAATCACTCCAGTAAATGAACAATGTTTAGTTTGCAATAGTCATACCCAGATCCTGATCTCGCCCACTGCTGGAATGGAGGATATTTACATGAAAGAATAACACTGTGGAGGGTGGAAGAGTAGAAAATCACGTGTTCTGAGTCAAAATTGCTTTTGCATTATTTGGCTACGCAGGTATTACTGATAGTAAAGTGCTTCGCTGTTTAAATATATGTTATGCTTTAGCTGGATAATTCTTTTCTGTCTTGTCTGATGTAGAAATTGGATTTCCCCCGCACACACACTCACTAAGGTCTGTAAAATCTGCAGCCTGTTTCTGTGTCTTTGCTGCCATCTGGTGGAGGTAAAAATGGCGCTCAATCTTAGCGGAAGTGACGTAGTAAAATCCACTCTCTGTAGGCTTTCTCCAGCTACATGCTGAGAGCGATGTTCTTGCGTTAAAAATACAGAGTTTAGGTTGTGTACAAAAGACTCTATCCAGTTTAATTCACCCATAGCTGAATACAGATGAGAGGTTTTTTTTGTTTTTTTTAAATGAACTTTATTTATCACATTTTAGACATACAGTCAAGTAAAACAGGAATCACATAAAAGATGACATTGTGGTAGTACAATGAGGAACAGAGAGAGAGACAAGGACAGTGAGACAAAAGTGAGTACAAAAAATAAAATAAATTAAGGGGAACATAAATAAACAAAAGTTTGCAAGAGCCAAAATCAAGTTAGCAGTTTCAATCGGTTATAGATGTTAACAGTCTTGAGAGCCTTAGTGTTTTTTGATGAGGAGATTGTCCTTATATATTGTGCAAGTTCCATTTTTAATACAAGACGTTCAGGCTTTCTGCCGAGGACTTTGCTTTTGTGTATATGAAATTTTGCCAAAAATAAAACCAAATTTATAAAGAAGAAAGCATCATTGTCCTTGTCTTTAAAATTATAATAGCCAAAGATAACATCCTTATAGTATAGTTGAAGATTAGGGAGAACAGAGTCAGTAATAAACTTGTGGAAATCCTTCCAGAATTTACACGTAAATTTACAAGACCAAAACCAATGAGAAACTGTTTCAGGTTGTTCTTGACAGAAGGTACAATTTACATTTATTTCAGCCATAAATTTGGACAAATATTGTTTGGTAATACAGATGAGAGTCAAGATAAGCGTTAGCCACTCGGTGACGTTTGCCGGTGGGCGGAGTCCAACAGGCGGGACATAAAAACGAGATGCACCGCGCTCTTCTTCCACTTCCTTCGATGTTCTGGCAGAGGTAAGATTTGTGCAACACTTAGCCGCTTTAGTTCAGTTGCAGAGTTTATCCACTAACTGGATGATTTTAAAGAAAGAAACTGCTGTAGTGATGCTGCAGTTTCACGTTAGTTCACGTCTCATTTTCAGCCATTTTAAACGCTGCGTGGTGTTTTTGCTAGAAGTTTCTCTTCATTGAGCACCGACCAGATTTTAGCGTAATCTTCAACCATCCACCAGCAGAATTTAAACATTTCGACTGAAATTTCTGTCAATACTAATAAAAATATGTTCTTTACCTGATGCATCCAGTATTGAGACTTAAACGTAAAGCAGGCTTGCATTTTAATGGCTTCAGAAGTGACCGCACGGCAACTAACAGCGTCTCTAAATGATGAAACTTTTCACAGACCTGTCCTGAATGGCAGTGATTGCACTCTTTTTATTCTGATTTGAGACGCTGTTAAACTCAGTTTTCATACTGTTTCACGCGAACAGTAGCACGTTAAATTTTAGCGGTCACGTGGTAAACGGCATGGCTAGCTGGTTGCTAGCTGCAGCATGCTAACGCATTCTTTCTTTTCTTTCCAGATGTGGAGCTGCTGGAAACGTGCTTCCTGCACAGGTAATGTCTGTTTACAGATTCGCTTTATTGCATTATAAGATGGAGAGTAGGGTCATGTAACCGTATTAAATGGCATAACGTGAAAGGTCATGCTACTGTGATGACCTGTTTGAACTCTCTCACTGAATAAAAACGCTGAAGACAGCATTTCAAACACTGAGTAGCATGAAGGAATCACCACTGATCGTCTCGTGCTTCTTCTTTTACAACTCTCTAACGGCGCCATCTTTTTTTTTTTTTTTTTTCTCGTCTGGTTTCAGGCATGGCCTGTGAGGACACTTCCTACATCAGGTAATTAGAAAATGCTCCGAGTGCTTCAGATTTTAATCTGGATTAGGAATTTAAATGATCTCTCTCAGTGGCTCTGCAGTTAAACATCTGTGTGGCTATAAATGAGCATGTTGTGCTGCGGTGATGAGTCTTGGAACTCTCTCTTACTGAATCAGCGTTTTGAAGAAGCTTCTTTACCAGATTCTGAGCAGCATGTAGGCTCCAACCTGATTGTGCTGTAATGGCTCTTAAAACACTTTTATAAGACAATGACTGTGGTTTAAAGTTAAGGGCAGTGATTGAATTGACAAATCTCTAGTTCTAATTTCTTGAGGGCTTAAATACAGATCTCATTAACAAAGATTTATTTTTTTCTGTGTAGGTCCTCTGATGTGAACCCCGCAGTGTTCAGAGTGGCTTAAATTCAGAGGTCAGTTAAGATTTTCTGCCGTTGTTAAAATTCCACAGTAGGGTTTTAAGCATGATGATTACCATTAATGACAAGCATATGCCTGATTAATGTGATGTCAACCTTTAATCTGATTACCCTTTAATTTAGGCTAACAAACATGTAAATGTTAGTTATTGCAAATGATTAACAGTCGTATTTCTTTGCTAGGCTAAAGTTTCAGAAGGAAGTGATGCCAAATCCGCATGTAAGTATTAAGCTTTAATTTTTTCAGGTTAATGTGAAATTCTAGAAATTGAATCTGAAATGCTAAATTAATTTATTGGTTCCATAATGTGAGGCATTTCTGACTGTTTGAAAGGATGAAATGGGTTAGCACCCATCAAACACCTGGACGACATGTGTCACATGGCAGTTTGTCACCAAAGCCCTGATCAAACATGCAAGTCCTTAATGGCACAAGAAGTAGTCCCTGCTTTTTTATTAACGGCCCAACTTCTCCTTTAGGGACTTCCACCAAATGCTTGGGGAGGAAGGCAGTCGAGAAAGTTTCAAGGTAAGGATTTAAGACTTGAATATTCTTTCTGTTGAGCTTGTCGTGCAGAGACGAGACGTCTCATCTGCAGCGCAGTTTCAGTGATGATGATACTTAGCTCACTTTGACCCGATGTGAAACGACACGAACGTCTGAGCAACTGCAGCTTTTCACTTTGAAGGATTTCTATCATCTGTGTATTTTATTTGTCATAATACAATCTGCATGGCCACTTGAGTGATGTAAATGATTTCTGTTGTCAGGTGACTTGATGACTGCTTCAGCAGCTCCATGGAGGCTTTCCGGTTTGAAGGTATGTTTAATAAAAAAAAAAAATCTGTGCAGTTTTAAATATTCAGACCTGCTGAAAATGATGAGAGAAATTTTGGAATCTCGTTCGTCTGAACTGCTGTTGATAAAATTTAAATCTGAAGTCAGTGACGGTCCACAGGAAACACTGTGAGACTTGAACCTCCTTTCTGTACCTTGACTTGATGCAATCATTTTACAGGTAGCTGAAGTTTGGACTCCAGATGCTGCCATCACCATCCCAGCTGTTTGTCCAGGTGGGTGAACTCTGTAGCTTCGTTTTAGTGCTCATCTAGACATCTTTATGTAGGAGGCTTAGAGCTTGATGGACTCTAAACTTTTATTTAGACTGATGGGTGTCACTCAAGTTTCCTGTATGATGATACTTGCACACGTCTTACGCCTCGTGTCAATGCCAGACCTGAAAAGGTGAACCCACTGGTGTTGCCTTGGCAATAAGGGGATGACCTGTTGGGGTTACCAACAGTCTGAATGGAAACATACTGGAATTGTGAATCATCTGATGTTTATCTGCACAGGAACAAACCTGTAGCCTAACGTCATTGTGAGCAAACGTTGCTAATGTAACTTTGTGTCGTCCTTCAGGACAGAGCTGCCTGTCAAATCTGTGAGCTGGACGCAAGCCCTAGGTAGGTGCTGTGCATGTTAACATCAACAGAAAAGTGATCATAGTGAAAATAAAGGATGAATGATTCTGGTATTAAGGTCTAAAACTGTGCAGTCATGCTTCCTGTCTGATAAGACTGTGAAAGCCCTGGATCTTGACTTTAGTACTGCTGGGTTTGTGCAAATGATGACATGACACCACAGTCAAAGAGGGGGTTGACTCTACCCCCTCCAACTCAGTTGGTCTCCCCTCCTGTTGGCCTAGCATGGTGCTGAGAACCCTGACTGTTACCCCTCCAGGTGTAAGGTGACCTGCTGGTGCTCTGATGGAGAAGGAGTGCTGACCAAGGCATGGCTGAAAAGAAACCTTCTGATCACATCCCAGAAATGTCATATTTAAACTTCTTTGACACTTTATAACACAGTGGCTTTGAATGCTGCTTTATAGATTTGCTTCACTAAAGTGTTAATGTCAGTCTGACAATTTCCCCAAAAGAGCTTCAGCAGGATACTTAATACTTGTCTGTCTTTAAACAGCTTTAAACACCAGATCGTCGGTTCAGTCAGTTCATGCTGGTGAGTACAAACTCTGCTTCTGTTTTAACAGCATGCAGCAGCTTAATGTCCAGTTAAAAATTAAACAGAAGTGATGAGGTTGTTTTACCGCCCCAGTCTGAAGATTCGTGACTGATTGGTATACTCTGATCTCAGCAGCTAAAATGTGTTCTCAGTCACTCCACAAGCAGACTCTACTAACACATTTGATCTATTGCAGGTTTCTTGTTTGAGGCAATGGAGTCATGTGGTCTGTGTCCAGCACCTCATGTCATGAGACTGACATTGCGCACAGTCATGATGGTGAGTAACCAGTTTAAACTGGAAAAGTTACTTAATTAGGCAACGGTTTAGTGTTAAGCAGAAGTGATGAGGTTGTTTTACCGCCCCAGTCTGAAGATTCATGACTGATTGGTGTACTCTGATTTAAAACGGACATGATCATAACATGAGCGTTCCTGCCCTCCATGTTTCTAAGTGTTTGTTTTTAAACTTTGCAGATTGGACGGTACGTGCCACATCGTGACGATCTCCTGTGTGCTGCCACCAAGATGACTGCAGTTTGAACTACACTGGAATTGTGTGGACACCTGTGATAATGTTTACATTTGTGGGGTTCTGTCACTTAAAATTTGCAGTAACAAAACAATAAAGTGTTTAAAATTTAGCAGACTAAGCTGTTTTATTTCAAGTGTGACTGTGGGGAGACTCGATAAACCAGAACATTTTAATAGTGCAAGTTTTTAGAATGTCAGGTTTCTGGCTTAAAGGGATAACACAGGATGCTTTGTGTTGTAGCACAAATTAAATCAAACCTAAATGCTAACTGTCAAAGAATTGGCTTGAGGCTGATCGATGAGATGACAAATTATGCAGAACTGGCCTGTGCAAGAATGGTGGAAAGCACCAAATTTTTCTCTGTAGGAGCTTGTGATACAACCAGAATTTGCAAAGAATTGCATGTCAAAGAGAACTTTAGACTACATAAGAACGAGCATAACAAGTTGTCTGCAAGAATCAAGTGTGGATGTTGTAAGAAGGCAACTGCAGTGTTTTGCCACAAGAATGGATGAACTTTTATTACTGGGTTCATACAAGTAAACTATGGTAAGTCTCCTTTAAATCAGTGCAAACCCAGGACTGCTGGGTAAATCCTTACTTGATGGGACAAGTATAAAAGCATTCAGTCACTAAAGGCGGCAGGTCATGAACAGAGACCAGCTGGTCTGCAGTTAAACATTCAGTCAGCAGTGAAGATCCTCGCAGCGATGTCATCTAATAACCAGTCCACGCCAGCTAACAAGTTCTCTCCTGTTACTGCACTGCAACCAATGATACACCAGTGATGACTTTTGATGTTATCCAGGGCCAGCGCCTGCAGAAGAACAAAGTGTCAGCATCCACCGTGATATATGCAACTATATCATTGCTGAAATGCAGTGTCAAGTGGGTGCAGAGCTCACCTCTCGTATTGCCTCTTTGGACAGAGCTCCTGGTAAATCCTGTTTGTTGGCAAAAACCAGCAGCGTTGCACCAGCTAACCTCTGCAAAGAACGGAGCGCAGCTTATTTAAAAATAGCATAACGTGTTCATACTGAAATCAAATATTTTGACTCTAGCTTTTAGGGGTCCATGGAGGCCAGTGTAAGTTGCCCAGTTTTGAAAATATCTTAAAAGATATAGAAAGTCCAGACAACTCAGAAAAACGATTAAAGATTTGCTTTCTATTAAAGATAAATGGATACTTCTGATTGGTTTGGGCAAAATATTCCTTTTAAATGACAGGTGGAATACCAGGGTTAAGGCTGGTATTCAGGACTAGTGAGTGTCACATTTTTACACACCTACCCTTCTGGTCTAACGGTTACTGCAAACCTATTGCGTTTACTCTTTTATCCTTTAAAAAACAAAACAACCAATATAAAGGATTCTGTCACTCCACTGTGTGTCATTCTCATATACCTCCTCCAGGAGGAGTGCGCTGAGCTCCTGTCTGCAGTCTTCCAGTCTGAGTCTGTCTGCGCTGTCCACCACCCACACCAGCCCATCTGTGCTCTCAAAGTAGTTCCTCCAGTAGGAGCGCAGTGACTTCTGACCGCCTACGTCCCAAATATTCAGTTTAAACCTGGAAACACAAGGAGTGGGAGGCATGAATGGAAATGTACAGACTGAGCTAGAAAAAAAAAAAAAAAAACAGGTCTAAAGAATACTTTTGTACATTAACACAGGAGGTTTTCAGCAAACGTTTGCCTCCCTTCTACTTTTAAATACCGTACGAACCACAAGTTGGCAAGCAGCCTGAGAGCGAAGTGCTCTGATATAGTCCCATTTGGTTTTATGGTAAGATGGGGCCTGATTATTTAAGAGATGAAGGATTTTAACTTTGATTCTGGATTTAACAGGCTGACACACAGAAATAAAAGCCAAATCAAAAGGCGCCACAGGCGGAAGGAAATAGAGGCAAATAGATCTGAAGGGATAAAGCATTTCCTGTGACTTTTATTCCTTTATTACACTGAAGCTTCATTTATTATTTGTCATGGTTTTCACACAAGACAATACACAATACCTACTTTCATATTCATATAGGCACATTTTAATTTTAGATTATTATATCGACCATCTTTGAAATTTTTCCTTGACTAGATTAGTTTTTTTTAAAGAAACATGGGTGTCAAAGCAACGTGCGTGTGCGCGTGTTTGAGCCAGTGTGCGCGTTACCCTTTGTGCTCCAGCGTTTTGATGTTGAAGCCCAGTGTGGGAGAGATGGTGCTGACGTCCTCCCCGTTGAATTTTTTCAAGATGGTCGTCTTCCCCGCGTTGTCCAGACCTCTGCACGCGCCAGGTTAAAGACAACTCACACACCTGAGAGGTTTTAATCGATTAATCAGCGTCTCGTATATTTACTAGAATACGTGTAACAGCTAGCATAGCAAGAAGGATGAATCCGCACAGAGGGAAAAATAAAGAGAAAGGCGTTGTCCGGCATCTTTATCTAACGACACAGACACACAGAGAAGCTTGCGGGTTCTTATTTGATACATGTATAGTTATAATAAACCAAGTGCACGAATGCCACTTTGTTTTCAGCCTAGCCAAACCTGTCACAGAAAGGATACAGCATCAGCAGCCTCATCTCGCGCTCCTTCTGTTTCATCTTCTTCAAAATTGTTAGTAAACCCATCGTGACGCTGCCTCGTTTAACTGTTATACTGTAATAAATGTATGTTATAATTTTAAAGTTTAGTATGATAATGTTCGGCTCTCATAAGCAGCATTGCAACTCAGGAAGAAGCCAGAGTGTTAATCCCGCCCCATGTAGCCACCGATTGGCTTGTTTTGCAGCAAGAGAACGTGGATTGGTTGCTTTCAACTTCCGGCGCCGGCAGATTGGTCAGTGTGCATATTTAAGGTGTGGCCGGGCTGTGGAGGCCAGAGAACTACTGTGATGGTTTGCGGCAGCGCCTACTTGTGTCTGTTGTGGAAATTACACATTTGAGTCGGTTTGGGGAATGTTCTAATTTTCAAAATATAAAATGTTAACGATCTTGTGAAAATGAAAACAAGCATCAGAAATGTGAACATTTTTACATTTAGGAGTTATAAACGAGTCAGCTATTTTTACCACAGTTTTCAACCACTGAATCCACTTTACAGATTTTTGCAAATATTTCTTAGGCGCTTCTTTTCTAACTTTTAACAAAATACACTGGAAAAATTGCAATGACACCTTTTTGTGAATTATGTGATAAATGTGATTTATTAATAAATATTAATAAATCTAATTAAAAATCGAATTAATCTAAGTTAATGTACAGAGAACCAAAGAAAATAAATACAGTTCAGGCTCTGTAGTCCAAAGCTTTACCATACCAGCTCTTTCCCTCTTCTTCTTCTTCTTCTTAAAAAATAAATTAAAACAAAAACATAGTTTCTTAAACTGTAAAGTAAAATCTGAGTTGTTTCATATTTTTTTCTTGCGTGATTTACTTAAGATAACAAAACAATTTAAATTAACAACATTTTTATGTGGGAATTAAACAAGTCAGTTAATCTAAATGTAAAATATGAATTTGTTTAGAGAAAACATAATATATTTAAGTAAGATGTGACATTTCTAACAATAATTGGTCTAAAATAACTCATTTAATCTATTTACATTAAGTAAAACATATTATTATAAATAGCTCTCCCTCACAGGGAGCTGGTGTGGATGTGGTCAAATGTCATTGTATGCAAATACTTCTGCAGCGGTGCCTTCACAAGATGGTGAAAATCAAGATTTTTTTGTGGATATTTGTGATTGATAGTGATGCTGTTTTTCACACTCTGTACTGCTGCAGCGTTCCTAAGCAGTCAGCTTAGTTTAGAACAGTTTTCACTTTCACTACTGACTTTAATTACTCTTCTCTGGCCCCGGTGGCACCAGTGTCCGGCAGCCTCGCCTATGTCAGTGCGCCCCAGGGTGGCTGTGACTACAATGTAGCTTGCCATCACCAGCGTGTGAATGGGTGGATGACTGGTTGTGTAAAGCGCTTTGGGGTCCTTAGGGACTAGTAAAAGCGCTATACAAATACAGGCCATTTACCATTTCTCTCCAGAGCATACCGCCACCTGCTCCCTGCTTTCATTACAGATTATAATGTCATGTGCAAACATAAGAGTTGCTGGAGACTTCTGGCTCCTCATCTGTCAACCTGCCCATCATCACTGCAAACAAGAAGGGGCAAGATGGTAATCCTATCCCCTGGCTCACTGTCCTCATACATGTCCTGCACCACCCTCCTGACTTCCTGATACAGCACCACTGTTCCTCTCGTCTGACCTATCCTATATTTTCTCTCGATCCTTAAGAACACAGTGCAACTCCTTCTGACCTTCTCTAAACTCCTCCATCAACACTGTCAAAGCAAACAACACCTCTGTAGTGCTCTTACTCTCCATACTGCTGCTCACTGATCGTCACCTCTGTTCTTAACCTAGCTTCAGCAACTCTTCAGCACATCTTTCCTGTAGCTTTATGGTATGGCTCATCAGCTTTATCTCTCTGTAGTTACTACAGCTTTGCACATTACCATTTTCTTCTAAATCAGTAGCTACACTTCTCCACATGTACATTACTAGTCAAAAGTTTGGACACCTTCTCATTTAATCTTTTTTCTTTATTTTCATGACTATTTACATTGTAGATTCTCACTGAAGGCATCAACTTGTGTAGTGAACACAAAAGTGTGAAATAACTCAAAACATGTTTTTCAAAATAGCATCCCCTTGCTTTGATTACTGCTTTGCACACTCTTGTCATTGTCTCTATGAGCTTCATGAGGTCGTCACCTGAAATGGTTTTCTAACAGTCTTGAAGAAGTTCCAAGAGATGCTGAGCACTTTTTTGCCTTTTGCCTTCACTCTGAGGTCCATCTCATCCCAAACCATCCATTGGGTTTAGGTCAGGTGACTGTGGAAGCCAGGCCATCTGGTGCAGACCTCCATCACTCTGCTTCTTGGTCAAATAGCCCTTACACAGCCTGAAGGTGTGTTTTGGGGTCATTGTCCTGTTGAGAAATAAATGATGGTCCAACTAAAGGCAAACCCGATAGGATGGCATGTTGCTGCAGGATGCTGTGGTAGCCATGCTGGTTCAGTGTGCCTTCAGCTTTCAGTAAATGCCCAACATTGTCACCAGCAAAGCATCTTCACCTTCCTTCTCCATGCTTCACGGTGGGAACCATGAACGTAGAGACCATCTATTCACCTTTTCTGTATTGCACAAAGAAACAGCAAGTGGAACCAAACATCTCAAATTTGGACTCATCAGACCAAAGCACAGATGTCCACCGGTCTAATGTTCATTCCTTTTAGACCCCATTCCTACAAAACTGCTCAAAGAAGTCCTGCCATTAATTAATTCTTCGATCTTAAATATGATCAACCTATCTCTAATGATCGGCTATGTACCACAGGCCTTCAAGCTAGCTGTAGTTAAACCTCAAAAAGCCATCTCTAGACCCAGCAGTCTTAGCTAATTATAGGCCAATCTCCAACCTTCCTTTCATATCAAAAATCCTTGAAAGAGTAGTTGTCAAACAGCTAACAGATCATCTGCAGAGGAATGGTTTATTTGAAGAGTTTCAGTCAGGTTTCAGAGCTCATCACAGCACAGAAACAGCTTTAGTGAAGGTTACAAATGATCTTCTTATGGCCTCTGACAGTGGACTCATCTCTGTGCTTGTCCTGCTAGACCTTAGCGCAGCATTCGATACTGTCGACCATAATATCCTATTAGAGCGATTAGAACATGCTGTAGGTATTACAGGTACTGCACTGCAGTGGTTTGTATCATATCTATCTAATAGACTCCAATTTGTACATGTAAATGGAGAGTCCTCTTCACACACTGAGGTTAATTATGGAGTTCCACAGGGTTCAGTGCTAGGACCAATTCTGTTTACATCATACATGCTTCCCTTAGGCAGCATCATTAGAAGACATAGCATACATTTTCACTGCTATGCAGATGACACGCAGCTCTATCTATCTATGAAGCCAGATAACACACACCAATTAGTTAAACTGCAGGAATGTCTTAAAGACATAAAGACCTGGATGGCCGCTAACTTTCTGCTTCTTAATTCAGACAAAACTGAGGTTATTGTACTCGGCCCTGAAAATCTTAGAAATATGGTATCTAACCAGATTCTTACTCTGGATGGCATTACCTTGGCCTCCAGTAACACGGTGAGGAACCTTGGAGTCATTTTTGACCAGGACATGTCCTTCAATGCACACATTAAACAAATATGTAAGACGGCTTTCTTCCATTTGCGCAACATCTCTAAAATTAGAAATATCCTGTCTCAGAGTGACGCTGAAAAACTAGTTCATGCATTTATTACTTCCAGGCTGGACGACTGTAATTCATTATTATCAGGATGTCCAAAAAACTCACTGAAAAGCCTTCAGCTAATCCAAAATGCTGCAGCAAGAGTCCTGACAGGGACTAGAAAGAGAGAGCATATTTCTCCTGTTTTGGCTTCGCTTCATTGGCTTCAAGTCCAGAATTGAATTCAAAATCCTGCTCCTCACATACAAGGTCTGAAATAATCAGGCCCCATCTTATCTTAATGACCTTGTAGTACCATATCACCCTATTAGAGCACTTCGCTCTCGCTCTGCAGGCCTACTTGTTGTTCCTAGAGTATTTAAAAGTAGAATGGGAGGCAGAGCCTTCAGTTTTCAGGCCCCTCTTCTGTGGAACCAGCTTCCAGTTTGGATTCAGGAGACAGACACTATCTCTACTTTCAAGATTAGGCTTAAAACTTTCCTTTTTGCTAAAGCATATAGTTAGGGCTGGACCAGGTGACCGTGGATCCTCCCTTAGTTATGCTGCAATAGACGTAGGCTGCCGGGGGATTCCCATGATGCATTGAGTTTTTCCTTTCAGTCACCTTTCTCACTCACTATGTATTAACAGACCTCTCTGCATTGAATCATATCTGTTATTAACCTCTGTCTCTCTTCCACAGCATGTCTTTTATCCTGTCTTCCTTCTCTCACCCCAACCGGTCGCAGCAGATGGTCCCGCCCCTCCCTGAGCCTGGTTCTGCCGGAGGTTTCTTCCTGTTAAAAGGGAGTTTTTCCTTCCCACTGTCGCCAAAGTGCTTGCTCATAGGGGGTCATATGATTGTTGGGTTTTTCTCTTTATCTATGAAGCGCCTTGAGGCGACTTTTGTTGTGATTTGGCGCTATATAAATAAAATTGAATTGAATTGAATTGAATCCTTCTGTATCCTCGCCCAAACAAATCTCTTCTGCTTGTTGCTTTTCTTTGGAGTTGTTTCTTAGCAGCTATTTGACCATAAAGGCCTGATTCGTGCAGTCTGATCATTTGATGTAGAGATGTGTCTGCTACTGGAACTCTGTGTGGCATTTATCTGGGCTCTAATCTGAGGCTGCTGACTCAGATGAATTTTTCCTCAGTAGCAGAGATGACTCTTAGTCTTCCTTTCCTGGGCGGTCCTCGTGTGAGCCAGTTTCACCAGAGCGATTGATGGTTTTTGTAACTCCACTTTGGGACACATTCAAATTTTGACTGACTTAGATTCAGATCTTAAAGAAATTACAGACTATCGTTTCACTTATGCGATTGGTTGCCGTAAAATGAATTCTAACAGTTGTCAAATAAGACAGTCAGCTGTGTACCATCCTGACTTCTGCACAGTACAACTGATGGTCCCAACCCCGCATTAAGAAGGCAAGAAATTCCACAAATGAACCCTGACAAGGCAGACCTGTGATAGAAAAAACATTTGTCAACAAAGAAAAGCGTGGCTACTTTCAAGAATCTAAAATATAAAACATATTTAGAGCTTTTTATCAATGTTTTCTTTGCTACATAATTCCATATATCTTGCTTAATAACATTTGATGTATCTACAATATAGAAAGTAGTAAAAATAAAGAAAAACCATTAAATGGAAAGGTGTGTCCAAACCTTTGATTGTGTATGTCATTTGGATGAACCACCTTTGCACTCTTCATTCTCTTCATAGCTGCCCTCACTTCATCCTTTCTTATCCATGTTCCACCCATCTTACTCTCTCTTACATTTTCTACACCCATCAGTTCCTCAAAAGTATTTCTTCCAACTTGTCAACACCCTGACTTGACTCATTAGCACATTTCCAACTCTATCCTTAATCACCCCAACCTGCTGCTCATCCGTTCCAGCTCGATCTCTGTCTAGCCAATTGACAAGTTATTTTCGCCTTCCTTTATTGCCGAGACTCAAATTCAATGCACTCTAAACATTTTTTCTTGCTGTACACTTAGCTTCTCAGTTCTTCATTGCACTTTGTTCATTTCCCACTTTTTTTTTGTCTTTTTCTTTTTTTTTTCTAGACTCTTCCTTCAAATGCTTTCCCGTATGTCTTTAATTCGCCACCAACTTTCCCTTTCTAATTTCCTGTCAAGAGGATACACCACCTACCTTGTTGGTACTTTCCCTCACCACTTCAGCTGGAAAACATTTTCACTCTTTAACACCAGGAATAGCAGCATTTGGGGGGTTTTTTGGTTTGTTTTTTTTGTTTTGTTTTTTTAGGAAAAACCGAATATATCATACAGTGAATGTATTTAGAGCACTTGTCTTGTTCTACATTTTGTCACTTTACAGCCTTACACTAAAAAAAAAGATTACATTAATTTTTCCAATCATAATACCCCATATTTACAAAGTGAGAAAAATGAATGTATTCATTTTGGAATAAGGCTGTAACAATGCAAAAAGTAGAACAAGTGAAGTGCTGTGAACACTTCCCAGATGCGTTGTATTTTAAACTTTCCAGCCCTTCAAGCCCTGCAGTGAGCCGGATTGGATCCCTTGGTGAGTCTGGTCTGGTCCTCGGACCAAATGTTTGACATCTCAGAGATAAAATGTTACATTTCAAATTTGAGACAATAGTGTAAAAAAGTAAATAAGGGCAGCTTCTAATATTAAGCTAAGTTTAAAGGAGAGAAAGAAAATAGAATAGAATGCATTTTATTGTCACTATACACATGTGCAATGACATGCAGACAAAACAAACAAACCCTTCAGCCTACAGGCTGGATCAGGTATCTCTGAAAATCCCATGAGTTAGCCATTTTCTTCTCGGCTTAGAAGACCTGAAGCCATCAGAGCTCAAATGTTTCTGTGGAAAGTTACATCATTTTCTGCCGAGAACTCTTCTAAGCGCTGGCTTGTTTCTGGAGGCTTGGACAGCAATTTCCTGGCAATCCGCTTTAGAAATTCCCTGCACGTGGGGAAGGAGACACCTTAGTCTATATATGGTCAGCAGACCCGAGCGCTTCCTGCCCCTGTGAAACTTTCCCCAGCCATTTAAAATAACGCATTCACGTGCTGTCGGAAATTAGGATTTCACACGTTGGTCTTTTCACAATCCGGACCTTAAAAGTGTGACGCTAACATGTCAGAGATGTTAGCAGAAAAACACGGATTTACTGCGTGACGTGAAGCTGCACAACAATGTGCGCGTGTGAGAGATAAATCGAATGCACTTTGTAAGCACGTGTGGGGAGTGAAACTAACATGCTGCACCTGAAAGCAGCACGCCCACCCCCTCCAGCTTTGCAAGGCAACGGGTCAGTTTAAAATAAAGAGAAACCGAAAGAGAAAGAGAACCGCAGCATCATGTTGCATCATCTGTTGCCAGACCTGCTGAACTCATAAGTCATCAGATAAAGCGACTGAGCGCCTCAGTCAGCGCCACACAGTCACCAAGCAACACATCCGATGTTAGTCTGTAGCACGGCAACAGGTCCCAGCATTACCTGCTCTGTAACCTGCACTCCTGCTCTGTCCTGATATCCCGATAATCGCGTATGAATGGATACGGCTTCCCCTGCTGCACTCATGGTCCAAGACAGGTGAAAGCCTCGTGCTGCCGCAGGCGACCAGCCGACAGGTGAGCCAGTCTGCTGCAGGAGCGTGGGTCAAGATGTCCCCGTTATACATGGACTCCGGGTCCGGGTCCGAGTCCGCCAGCCCCAGCAGTACTGCAGGATCGGTAAGTTCCTCTTTCTCGTCTCTTGACTCGATCATCAAATCCCCGTATTCAGGTCATCCTATGGACCTTTTCACGCTGTTGATGCTAAGAGTAAACTTATGTGATATGAAATTCACACCGATATTGGTTATAATTATGGGCTACAACAGGTATAACACCCATTCACTGTTTATATTGAGTCAGATCCTCTTCTGATTAATGAACCTCTGGCTTTTTTCCTTTTTACACTGTAAATAAAAATGATATATTATTAAAGCTAAAGTTATAATTATTATCATTATTGTATAGTAATATACAGCAATATATAGTAATATATAGTATTAATTATTAGTCATGCTAGTTATAATCATTATCCACTGCCTCTAAAACCACTATTTATCAACTCAGATCCACTTTAAGCCCTCCAAACAGATCTGTTTGTAAAATAAGTGATTTATTTAAATTTCATTTAAATTATTAGTACCTTAATTATCATTATTGTTATTAGTTTTTAAACTGAGTATTGGTCTTCCACCTCTGGTGCCCTGAACCCTCAGTTCACGTCCGGCTCAGGTTATTTACTGCAGTTATCGTGTGTGTGTTTGCAAAGTATACACAGATTGTATATACTGCCTGTAGAACAGTCAGCAACAGCTGTGCTGAGTGAAAATTGAACTCATGAAATGAATGGAAGGTGTAGTCTAATAAAGACCTGAATTATTGTGTGCAATAAAAAGAATCTTCCTTGTTATTTGTCATATGGTTTGTCAGCCCTCGCCTTTGCTTCGCATCACGCGCTGCATCAAAGCACTTCACGTATTATTGACCCGCTTTATTTTGAAGGGCCACACGCACTGTCTCATGTGATTGGTTTGTCTCATGACCTTGTAAGTCATGTTATACCTTTAAAACAAAAACGCGGTATCGAAATGAAATCGATACACGCCCTTTAAAAAGAAGAAAGCCAAAGTCAAAATAGAAGTGCATACTTGAACGCCCACTGTGTCACTGTGCGGTCTAATTAACCCCAGATATTTCTCCTTAATTCTGTTGTTGTTTTGGCAGGAGAGAGAAAGAGGGGGACAACAGATGGGACCCAGAGGGCCAAAAAGACGGGAGAAGAACAGGGATGCAGCGAGGAAGAGCCGCAGAAAACAGACAGAGAGAGCAGATGAACTTCATGAGGTCTGACTCCTTTCCCCCTCTGCTTCCTTCCATTGTCATCCTCTGACTCTGTCACTTTCTGTCTCCTTTTCACACACAGCCTGTTTGATGAGCAGTGTGTGTATGTGTGCGTGTGCACGCGCGTGCGTATTGTGTAATCTGGCAGCATGCTTGCAGGCGTTTCTTGTAAATAGCCTGCTTTAGGAGAAGGACTTTCACTCCCTCTGCTTTGCCCTCCCTATCAGCCCTCCCTTTCCTGTCTGCCATCCACACACACATATACACACGCACACACACAGACGCATTTGTTTTCAATCTGTACTTGCCTGTCTTTTTTTTCTCCCCTGGGGGGCGGGTGCAAATTCCACAGGTCAGGGTACACATCCGCACACACGGACACGCTTCCCAGAGCACTCAGTCAGATTTCTAAAGTATCTTTGATGACCGCGTGCTTACACACAAGCCTAACAGCACGTAGCCCTGAAAACTGTTTCAAGGTCATACATGCATTACAGTTATGAAGGGTTATTGTAAAAATGTGGTGTTCAAGATTTCTTACTGTGATTTGAAACCCATCCATTGAAGCAGAAAGTATTCAGGTGGTGGTGTTCTCTAAAATACTGAAATAATGTTAGCTACTAGTTACATGAAGAGCTAAATGGAACTAAGTTATTGTGCATCGTCATATGCTGGTGATTTTGATAAGCAGTGGCACACAGTTGTACATACAGTTAATCTGTTGATGTGCATCTTTAAGCACGGTGGGAATGCCGCATCTTAGCACGCTTCCTGTGTTGCGTTCACTTCGCTGGTCACCTGCTTTGGTTGTTTGTGAGACCTTTAATAGGTTCCTCTTGTCTTATCTTGCTAAACTTTGCACTTCTGTATTCCAGCCAGATTACTTGGCTCGTAGTTTTAAAATTTCTCCCATCACATGAGATCTGCAGTTTCGTTTGATAATTTGATAATTATGCTTCATATGTATATATATTTCTGTACAATTTTCTTTAGCCTAGGTCAATTTTTTTCCTAATACTATCTTAAACAAATTTGCCATTTCCAATTCCAAAAAAGTATGAGTGGACATGAGGATGAGCCTAAGCCACAGAGTCCTATTTAACCAACAGGTTGAGTTGTGCAAATTCAGGTTTCTGTGCAGTAAAAAGAAGCATTTGTTCTCCTGTCATGTCACTAATCTGATTCGTCCGTCGGTTCACGCTCATAAATGTGTTTAATTACTCTCATTCTGACAAAGAGAAAACAAAACCACCGGTTTGCTGTGCTGCACCCGAGCTCGTGCTCTTTTACTACCACTAAGCTCTATTTTCCTTTTAGATTACATCCTACCTGTTGTAACCTGCTCAATATGTCTGCGTGTACCAAATTTATGAATGGGTGTGAATGTGTGTGCGTGTCTTTTTTTGTGTCGGGAACTCGCACTTTCGCTTTCCCTCTTTCCTTCTCTTTCAGTTCTGCTGCGTGTGTGTGTGCTTCACTTGAAGTTCTGGGAAGTGTCGTTGCCTCAAGCCACTCGAACTTGTTAAAAACTCAAAGTTGTGTCAGCAGCTTACAGTTTAATGGGACGGAGACCGTGACTCACAACTGCATAGCACAGCTCTGACTCTTCTTCAGGGCAACTGTCAAGTTTACACTTTAATGTTAAAAGTAGACGAATGTTAGCTGTGCTGAAGTGACGGCTCATTAGAGTAGATTTGAATGGGTCACAGTTCAAAATAATCCTTAGTTAAATCTTAGGCATATCCCCGGCAGATCCAAGAGTAGAAAAAAACAGTCAAAAACAGTGAATTTTATTGTTAAAGACTGAGTTCATTAGTTGTATGTATTTGAAACTATGGCCACCAATGTAACAGTATGTATATAAGACCAGTAAAAAGAGGAAGAGCATCTCAAAAGTGCTTTAAGTTTACCGCTAAATGTAAAGAAAACCGTTGTAAATGCTCCAAAAAGGCTGGTGTAGCTGCTGGTTTCACCCATTCCTTTAAAAGCTCTTCTTTTGTGTAGAGGTTAAAGTGGGA
This sequence comes from Aulonocara sp. 'chitande type north' Nkhata Bay, assembly GCF_057382095.1. Classification (NCBI taxonomy): domain Eukaryota; kingdom Metazoa; phylum Chordata; class Actinopteri; order Cichliformes; family Cichlidae; genus Aulonocara; species Aulonocara sp. 'chitande type north' Nkhata Bay. The sequence goes on along the minus strand of NC_141346.1, from coordinate 49,057,434 downwards.
TTTGGCAGCTGTGGGAACCTTACTGCTGGGTGAAAATAGTCACTTAGAGACAAGCTGCATATTAATTTTTGAACTCAACAGTAGATTTTGTGTGTGTGTGTGTGTGTGTGTGTGCAGGCTCTGCCACCGTAACTTGCACCACAATGACTACTATTTTCATGCAACCTTCACAGTTTTGCAATATATAGATAAAATAGTATGATTAGCAGTAAATCATGTGTAGATTCAAGTACTGCAAGTAAGATTTCCATTTTATCAAATGTCCCTTGCTGAAAAGTTTTTAACTTTGAAAACAGTTTATCATCTTCTTCTCCTGTTCTCTGTTCACTCATATCTTTGAGGCTGTTGTATGCTGACCTCCTTTTTCTTCTGTTCTTAGGAACTACATTTTTTTTGGAAACTAAGCAGATATCTCCATGCTGTCAGCTGAAAGCAGGCTGCAAATGAAATCATTAGTCATTATGCATTAGTCAAATCTGCCAATCACATTTAACTACTCTGTACTTTACTGAATGAGCTGGAATGCTGCTCCGGATTGTTCCGGCCCACTTTAGGCATCGCCTTAAGGCGAAATTGCCTTTCGTCAGTGTTATCACCCTGTGTTTGCTTTGGTTAGTCAGAGATGGCCTCTAGTTTTTATGGAAGACGCTGAGTTGTCTGTGGCAGTAGTGAAATTTGGGAAGAAGTGTGACCTCAGCTAAAAACAGAGAACCTTTGCCTTCATCGTCAAGAAGTTGTGCCTTTTAACGTGTGTTGGTTTTAGAGATGAGGTACAACTTTTACTTTGAAGGTCTTTGTTCTTGTTTGCTTCTTGTTTACGCCGCACTGTTTCAAGTTTATCGGCCGGCTGGTGGTTAGCTAGCGAGTGTTTGCAGGAGTTGGAGCCTTCTGTGCAAACTACCGGCGACTCTGCTAGCAGCCAAAGCCGAAGAGGTGGTCGTGGAATATACATTTATTTTCCCCCTATAGTGAACGGGGGTTACTGAGGGTCATCAGCTGATCTCTAGGCCTAACTTACTGAGGTCTGACTCAGATTTCTTATTATTATCTGCTCTTTGCGACTCGAAGGTTTGAGCAGCAGGTGATGGGGCTTCAGCCACAGTCTGTCCGAGATGACTATATTAGGCATATCCCCGGCAGATCCAAGAGTAGAAAAAAACAGTCAAAAACAGTGAATTTTATTGTTAAAGACTGAGTTCATTAGTTGTATGTATTTGAAACTATGGCCACCAATGTAACAGTATGTATATATGACCACTAAAAAAAGGAAGAGCATCTCGAAAGTGCTTTAAGTTTACCGCTAAATGTAAAGAAAACCGTTGTAAATGCTCCAAAAAGGCACGTTTATTGAGAAAGCTTTTTGCCACATTTCAATTCAAAATTTTCCTAATTGGTCCCATGCATTAGTCTGCACTTATCAGCAAGGAATCACTTTTTGTTCTCTCTCCACCGCCTACCCACTCGTTTCATGCTGATCTTGCAGCGCTGTCACTTAGGAGCAATATTTCAGTTCTCCTTTGGGGTTCTGGCGTTGGCCACACTTCATGCCTCTTGTGCTTTCTATTGCTGCACACTCTCGGAGCCTTAAAGGAGCGTCATTAAGATTGTTTCGCTGTGTCATTTTATTACTGCGCAGCACAGGCTTGGTGTGATATTATGTGGGTGGCATGTGATTGCGTTCATTGTTTGTCCTTTGATGTATGTCTGTAATAAGTTTTTATGGCTGGTGAGCGCCTCAGTTAGGGATAATAAAGATATACCTGACTTTTCTTCTTTACTATTGATCCCTCCGCTTTGTCTTTTTTCCCCCACCCCCTTATTTAATCGCTTCCTATTCCCCTTTGCCCTCTGTCTCCTCAGGAACTCCAGAGTCTTGAGCACTCGAACTCGGCTCTTCATAAGGAGATCGCTGCATTGAAAAAGGAGCTGCACCTGTTAACGACGTCGCTGGAGCGTCACGAACCTTACTGCCGCCTCCCCTCCAGCCTTGCGGGTTCTTCTTCAGCTGACTGTCAGACCAGCTCCAACCATCACGGAATCGCCGAGGCCTCGGACTCCACCGTGGCTGCTTCCTCTGCGCTCCCCTTCTCTCTGACCTCCAGCCTGGGACTTCAGAGCCTTGACTGCGTCAAAAGGAACCATGTCTCTCCTCCAGCTAACACAACATTAGCCTCCTCTGCTCATTCTTCACCTAAGCTCTTCAATTCCTCCTCTTCCTCTTCCTCCAGCCCAGTGACAGTTCCCTATTCAGCATCTTTCACCACATACACAGCTCCGCACTCTTTATTTAGCAAAGAACCTATAATGACCTCAAGCACAACAAATGGTATACCCATCTGTGACGGTCTTATTTCAAACCCCGTTCCTTCCGGTGTGCTCTCCACAGCTGCGCAGCCCACGCTGGAGCAAGACACCCTCTGTGAAATGGGTTACACAGTGGACGGATTTTTTAAGGAGAAAACATCTTTTCTAAATGCTACAGCTGACGCTACACCCCCTTATTCCCATTTAGAGGCTGGAAGTGCGGGTGTAGTAGCACCGGGTTGCGTGCCCCAAATGCCTCCATGTCGCTTTAGTGGAAACCCAAGCAGTTCAGTTTCACCGTCTACTTTTTTACCATCACCTCTTCAAAATCCTCTTCCTCCTTCTCTTTTAGCTCCAGCCGTTTCAGGTTTGGAGCCATCACCCATGCCTTCTTTTTCCTCAAAGCAGAGTTATGATCAAGACAATACATCAAACAGTGTGTCTCTGCTCTCCCTGCTCACTGTCCCCGGTCCACTTGATATATCTCAAGCTACCTCCAGCAGCTTCGATAGGGCTCCGTCTGAACCTCCGCCATTGGCGCCACAACCAGGGGTTCCCTCAAAGGAACTTGAACTTTGTGATTTTTTCGACTGGCTCATAAGTGGGAATAATAACCAGTAGCGCTACAGAAAAGTCATTTTGATTCATGTGTTGTGAGGAGATGACCTCTGGACTCAAGCTAGTAACAAACCAAAGACTGAATGTCTTCTGTCATATTTCATATTCATACCAGATGCTACTTATTTATTGAGCTTTCTGTTACGAAAATGCAGCGATTTCATGATTGAGCTTCCATTTGGTTTGGTCACAGAAAAATTGTCAATCTGAACCCTGCGGTTTCCAGAATGCAACCAGTAGCTGACTAGATTCTCATGTATTTGTACCTCCAGCGTCACAGGTTATCTCATCCTCTCTGAGACTAAAGTAATCTTTATGTCTGCGCTTATTAGTAAGTGGCATAAAACTGCCTCCCGAACTTTGAGGGTCTTTGAGCAGAAATCTCTAATTTCAAGAACGAACGCAATAAATTCCAGTGTCTTTTTCCACAGTCAGTAATCATTTGCAGGCACCGCTCTTTCCTAAATCATGAAAAAGGAGTCAACATGGTGAAACTTGTAACTTTTAATTTTAGATTGGGTGGAGTGGTCCTCTCACTTCCTTGCAACTTCACGGAAAGGTTACCAGAATAAATTTCCTTCTAAGCTGCAATACAAACACAGGGCAGTGCCAAAGTTAACAACACATCCTTACTCACTTTCTTCTTCTTTTTATTTATGTACCTTAATCTTAATTGAAGACACACATTCTCAGCACATATTCTGCTACTGCTGCTAATTGATATTTAAATCTTAAAGTGAAATCAGCCACTTTCATGAAATTGGTACAGTACAGTGGGATCGCTGGCCTTCTAAATTCCCTGTGAGCCACTGTGAAGGGCTGCTTTATTACAAGGTTGCATTAGAATGTAGTGATCCCAGCTATCAGAGCTAATAATCCGGTTGTTCAGTCTGACGTCACTAGCCGTGTCTGGGCCTAAACTCCGCTGCAGGTCCATATATCAAACGATCACTATGGCATTACTGAGAGTTGAAAAACTGTCTAAAGTCTTTCATCTTTAATAAAATGATCAGCGTTCTGCTCTACCAGGTGTAACAATTGAGTTTAACATCCAGGCATCCATGAAAACGGAATTTATGACATTTAACGGAGTTAGAAGTTAGCCGGGAGTTAGCTCGCTAGCTTCTATCTAAATACAATATAGCATGTCCTGACTGCGGGGTTTTGGAAACAAATTAAAACGTACAGCTCTGTTATCACTTCCAACATAAATGAAGACAGAAAACTAAACAGCAGTGACGTTTGTAGGGTTACTGAAGTTGGGCTAGCTGGTATATAATGATGTGCTACGTGACCGCTAGCGACACAGCTATGTTAGCATAATATAAACAAGCTAACTTTTTTTCCACTGGATAAAAGTTAATGTGAGTGTTCTCGGTGGTCAGGAACAAATGTAATCGCATGGCAGGATGCTGTAAAAGGACCAAACTTCAGCCAGGAGAACAACTGAGATAATCCATCCACAATACGAGGTTAGTCATTCATATACTGCTGCATGGGCTGGGCTGTAGTTACATCCTAAGGTTTTAAAAACTGAGCTTAAATAAATGATTAGCGGTAATAAAAGCCGAGGGAGGTCAACAGTGATCACTGACTGTTTTAGGAGCTTTTTGAGATTAAATAGAAGAAAATACAAAACATTAAACATGTTAACAACACAAAAGCCATATTAAACGCAGGCTACTTTAGGCCCGGAAGTAGGATTCGTCGCGTCATCACTTAACGACCGGATGGAGCTAACTCTCTAACAGTGTAGCTCATTGACAATGGTCGAGTCAGATCATGTTTATAACATTTTAAAGTCTTGTATAGGAACGTGTTAGTGTTTGTTTGGTCTGTTTTTTTTGTCACGCACTCTTATGACTTGCTTATACAAGCATGACTTCCATGTAGAAGCACACTATGAGAATAAATAACCTCTTATGTATAACCGTTGACTGGTTAACCCTTCAAAGCCTGAACTGTGAAACGATTACCTAAAAATTCAAACTTTATTGAAAATGGAGTGTTTATTTAACCTTTTAACGACATTTAAACAAAAAAAAAATGTAACTATTAATTTGCACCCTGCATATTTTTGCAATTTATCCCTCATAAATGAATCAGAAGGAACATATCTCACTGATGATGTAGACATCAGGATGATGTAAACCCACGAAAACTTTAAAAGGTTGAAGACGGACCTGCAGCTGTTGTTGCTGAAGTTATTCATTTTATGTTTGTTCATAGAGCCCAAAAGGATAATTATAGATGACGTAGAAATAAAAATAATTTCTGGATGTCAAGGGGTGGGTGATGGGGGGTGCACACAAGTATGCTGTGCATGGAGTAATGGTTTTCACCCATTATTTTTCAGGTGGATTGGGAGCAATAATTACCCTGTAATTTTAATTCATTTGTAATTTTAAAAAATCTTTCTATAAATCAGATGCTATATTTGATGCAGCTCTTGCTTTCCATAAAAAATTTAAAATTGTTGGTCCAAACTGACAATTTAACACAATTTATGTTTTAGTACATTTTTTGTGCTCATTTCAAGTGGTTTGACCCTGTGAACCAGGAGGTGGATTAATGTCTTTTAAAGAAACTGCTGCTGAAAAAAGTGTTTTTTCCAAGCGATCCTTTCATTTAATTATTTTTTTTATTTTATATATTTGCTATTCAGCCTATATGGTATACCTGTATATTTGTGCATATGGCAGTTGTGGGGCTTTGTAGTATTTGTATTTATCATGGATCAAATAATATATTGAACAAGGAAACTAATAATAAAAATTATATTAAAATCGGTTTTATGCTTTTAAAAAAATACTGTCCTGATTGAGTTTTTAAATTTTTTTATTTTATAATACAGTACAATTTTCAAGCAGTTCAGCTCACTCATTCATATGCTGTTACACAACATATGAATATTTGTTTGGGGTCTATTAGCAGAATTATGCAAATTCTGTAATATATAGCTGGATGTGCTTCTTGACACCAGGCAAGGCAGATGACTGCTCGGGGCACCGGGTGCCTGGTAGTGCCCTGAGGGCTGAGAAACCTTAAACTACAGCAGTGGCATCTGGACCTTCAACGGATCCACTTGTTCACAGAAGCCTCGACAGAAATAGTCTCACTGCGATAAAACAAAAGGCAGTCAACATCCAAAGAAGAGCTTTGAATGTCCTTCAAGAAGCCTGGAGAACTTTTCCTGAAGATTACTGAAAATAATGTCGAGAAAGCTGCCTAAGAGAGTTCAGGCTGTGACTTTCAATAACTGTACAAACTCTATTTTTGGTATTTATATCCTCATATGTTTGCAAACCTTTCAGTAAACCAGTGCATCTATTCCTCTTGTTTCTGTCAAAGCATAACAGAATGAGGAGTTACTTTTGCACAGCACTCTATAGTATTAACACTGCATAACCAGACAACCTGGTCTTGGTCACTGTTGCTAAAATAAACAAGGTCTCTGCTGTAGTAATGTTTTTCTTGTTGTTTTAGAGGACTGCTGTTGGTGCTGTCAGACTACTCATAACATAATGGTGATGAATGCTGGTTGGAGGGGCCCCAACAGACTCCACAATGCCCACTGTGCACAGCTAACAACTGTAGACTGCTCTAATAAAAAGCTCCAAAATGCTGTTGAATGTCGGTTAACCAGCGCGCGTCTCTAACAGCACCACAGCCTCCCTGATAGCAAATGTAAAGCAGAGCATCAATGCTGCCCTGACCCACACTGTAAACTCTGTGTGTGTGTCTTTATCCCGGAAGATGACTGGGTGAACTCACCTGATACACCACATAGGGGACAAGGGTGTAATGTAAAGCAAAGGACGCATGCGCAGTTACAGCACTTACTGCACTGTAGTCTCTATGAGACAAAATAGGCTTGTGTGTGTTTATGGGGAGAAAATCAGTGTGTGTGTGACTTTGAGAAACAGATGAAAGGCGCGGATAAATGCGCCTTTAAATGCACGTGCGTGTGTGCTTACACGAGAGAGTGAGCGCGAGCAAGTGGCTGAGCGGGCTGAAGAACAATGGATGGGACTTGATCCTCAAAGCCAGCTTCACCTCAAATAGGAGGAGAGCAAAATGGGGGAAAAGGGAGGGGGAGGAATGGGGGGGAGGCGGTGAGCGTCAAAGCGGTGCACTGATGGAGGATAGGAGGGGATATTTCTTTACTGGATGAAACGGCAGTGAGAAAGCCAAAGGTGGTGCGGCAAGAGCAGGAACGCCGATGAAACACCTGCTTATAATCGAGCGGCTTTAAAAAGCCAGGGCCGGCCACGCGTAAATAAAGGCAAATAAATAAATAACTCCATCATATAGCGTCATCCGCAGTGGAGGAGGCTCACTCCTCTCTCTCCTTGCACCACCTCAAGGCTGAGGAACCTGCGTCAAGACGCGGAGAGTGAGACGAGGCAGCATCTGCTCAGCGCTTTCAAAATAAAATCTTTATTTTTTATTTTTATTTTTTTGCTGGCTGAGCCTGTACTCCGCAGTGAAAAATGCCAGAGAAGATTCATCATAGCTGACCGCCTTAGTGCTTAGTGCCTGTACACGAAAAGAAGTTAAACATGTTGGATTTTCTCTGTTAACCATGAAAGTATCTGTGTAGAACAGAACGAGTAAGAAGTTCTTTCTGCGCATCCATTATACTTATAAAGAAAGAATTCCTGAGCTCAGTTTTTATTTGGTACATCTTGCTGTTGTTGTCTAGACTGAACTAGAGAAATCAAAAGGAGACTTTCAACCTTGCTTTCATCTCTACCTGCACATTAATGCTTCAGTCCAATAGCACTGCAGTTACCAAAGTAACCAGGCTTATTGACATCCATGATGATCCTGAGGAGCTGTCTTAAGGGGTTGCCGTATTAAAATCTATTTAGATCTCTGAAGTTTCCTTTTTTGTGACTACACAGAAGCCCTTAGGCTCCACCAGTAACCCTCACAGGCTAAAACAGCTTTTAGGTCTGAAAAGTTAAGCCACAATTGCTCTCACAATTACTCCTCTGGTTGTAAAGCAGAAGTACAGTTGTTTAGAATTACCTGGGACCAGGGACTAGAGGTCAAGGCCACTAGTTTCCAGTCTTATTTATTAAAGGGTGACGTTCATTTTATAAATTATGGTCACAGTTAAGGCATTTAGAAAAGTTTTGTGAAAATATATCGTTAATCAAAAAGATTTTTGGGATTCACTTATCATTAATACAGCCGTTCACACTGACCGAGTAATTTTGCTGGATGAATTTGCAGCATTTAATTTTTGAACAAAGCTCAATTTCCAGATCCAGACACACAGATTTAACCAATCAGATCACTGCATATGGCAACAAGTGCACTTGTACTTCTTGTAGCGTGCACCGGTACAACATACACAACTATATGGAAATAGCAAAATAATACTACTGGATGCTGCAGAGTCTCAAAGCACCTTAACGGCGAGCATTAATAAAAGTGACTGTGTGATGATGTTGCGGCGCTGGTGTACTGGCCTTATTGGCCATTATTATTATTACTCTTTATTCTTTTGTGATTTTCAAGTAGCTGCTGATATAGAATAGGAAACGTCACTGACAAAAAGTGACGTCAGTTTGTCTACTATCATCTTTTATGTACAGTCTATGAAAAGGGGCTTGATTTCCGCAATCCAGACACAGCTTGCACAGGTAGCCTATTTTATTTTGAAAGTCATGAAGCTTCATTTCCGGTATGTTTCCGACTCATCGCGTGCATGTTGACGCAGCTCATTGAGTCGCTGTAGGACAACCGGATAACGGGAACGGAGAAGGGGGTACAGGAGGAAAAAAAAACAAAAAAAACCGCGTCAGTGTGTCAGACGCAGACGGTTTTGCTATTGTATAACACAGGCCTTCAGCTTTTCCTCTGCCGGCTGCCCCTGCGCGGAGGAGCGGCCTCTTTTTTTCTTTCATTTACCTTTTTTCCCTGTCCTCTGACCGCGGAGGGAGACGCCGAGCGGAGCTGCGGGGCTCGCCGTTACATCGGAGGACCTGCACATGTCGGTGCGGTGAGGGACCGCTTGTTTCCCCGCCCTGATACGGTTGAAGGAAGGCAGGAGGAGGAGGAGGCTGAGTGGACTATAACATCTTTAGCCTTCAAAGAAATCAAAGAAAAAAAAAAGAAATATCAGGTTTTAACGGTTTAAAGAAGGACCCATTACAGAGGGGGGGAAACGAGGCAGGAGGACAACAGTGATGCCGCAGCTGAAGTGGGCCCAGATTGATGATTTTATGATATCATCATTCACCGCCAGGACCGAGCACTGATTTTTATTGATAAAAAAAATCGAGGAGAAGAAGCTGTGAAGTGGCACGGAGGGCGTTTGTTTGCGTCTGATCCGGATAAACAGGAGGTGCTTTTTGTCTTTATTTTTTAAGCCTATCAGGAGCTCAGCTGCTTGATATCATACAGCAAATAAACATCCAAATCCAGGCTGATGACTTAGGCGGTGTGTGACGCCAATACAGCAGCAGCAGCAGCAGCAGAGGCGTGTGTGTGTCTGTGTGTGTGTGAGGAGGAGACGCGCCTGTCTGAGCATCATCTGGTAGCTGTTCCAAGCTACTCCTGCACGGCGATGATACACAAGCGATTCTTTTCATCTGTGTGTGAAAAGCTGAAGCTTCGAGGATGATGATGACGATGACGAAGATGCCATTTCCAGTCCGGCTCTGATAGAGACAACGAGGCGCGCAGCACGTGACTGGACCCCTAGAAAATCTAGCTCTCTCTCACCTCTCCTCACCTCTCCTCCGCCTCTGCACCTTTCTCCCCCATCCATACTTTCTATCTCTCACCCCTCTCCTCCTCCTCCCTCCTCCTCCTCCTCCACCACCACCACCCCTGGAGCCGCTTTTTTTTTAAATTCTGATCAGTTGATAATCCATCTGTGATTCAGATAGCCACCCACTCCCCCCCCCCCCCCCCTCCACCCTCATCCTCTGCTTTATTCAGCCTTACATCCTCTTAATAAACATTCCCCCTCGTTACACACTCACTCGCAAAAGCATCCACACCACCTCCACCTCCAGCCATCATGGAGACGACCAAGCTGCCTCCGTCCAGCCCATCCTCGCCGACCACCAGCTTCTCGGTGCCGTCCGCGGAGAAGGTGGATGGCTTCCCACGAAGGTCCATGCGCAGGGCCCGACAGAGGAGGTCCCACAGCTCCTCTCAGTTCCGCTACCAGAGCTCCCAGGTGGAGCTCACCCCGCTGCCCCTGCTCAAAGGTGAGGCTCTGATTCCCCCAAAGCAGCCACAGATCAATGTGAGAAACAACAGCTGGAACATGTGACACTGAGAAAGCTGTGACAGTAAAAGGTCACAGTCAACTCTCTGTGTTTGCCTTCTTTGCTCACCTACATGACTAAAACACAACACACACACTTATCCACTGACTGGTTTCCACTTAAACATGCTCTCCTCTCAGTCCTTGTCATGTCTGACAGGCGGAGGTGACGGTGGTGGATTTGGTTTATTTAACAGATCTGCTGCCTGTCTTCTTTTGGATATGTAAAAGGTAGGGGTGCAACGATACACAAAATTCACGGTTCGGTTCGGTTCGATACTTTGGTGTCACGGTTCGATATTTTTTCGATACAAAAAAAATGTTCATGCCTTTTTAATTTGTCATTTATTAAAATTATAAATATATATTTTAACTCAAAAGTACAGTTTTTAAATTTAACCCTAACCCTTGTGCGTGTTTTTTATTTTGACAGCGAATGCGCACCTGCGGACCACTTATGTGCAGCCCTGGTTATTTAGCTCGTCATATTGCAGCCACAGAAATTCTTTTGTCCATGAAACCATAAAGCTGCACTTTCTTTTTGCCTTATAGTCTGATTTGTCATAACTTCTCAGTTTTGTGGTAAGCTTTTCTTTGGCTGTCACTTCTTCGCCCTGACCTGTCTTATTTGGCTCAGCAGAACTAAAATATATATCTGTCTGTGAAGGTCATCGTAGTCAAATATATATCCTGCTGCTTTTACACGCGCACTCACATAAGCTCAGCGATTCTCTGCGCGATCAACCTCTCACATGTTTAAGCTTGCTGCGGGAGATTTCACTTGTCATGTTTGCATAGTAAGCTAACGATTAATAAGACGATGTCAGAGGAATTGGTGCACAAATTATCATCACTCACAGATCAGTGCTGTCGCTCTCTATACACAGTTCGCACGATTGCAAAGTGAAAGCAAAAAAACAAGCGCAAATTCAAACGCGATTTCAATATGTCACATATTGACAGTGGCTCACCCAATGACATAATTACCCAGCTACATTTCTGAAAGAATGCAAAAGCATTGACATATATTTTTCCTACAATAGCCCGACGGGCAGGGCAGAGATAGATTTTGGTAGCCCGACTGAAAAGATCGCTAGCTCCAGGACGTCGGGCTAGCGATATTGCAAGCCTTGTATCTGATTGAGGAATCACTCATCTTTGGAAAAGAGAGTTTATTACAGAGAAATGTCTCTTTCCAAAATAAAAGCTATACTATCCGCTTCTTCTGGGCTATATTCTCAGCAGCATAAGGAGAATCATGTGCTAACAGCTGTCTAAATGACTCGGCTAAAGTTAGTAGCATGCTTGTTGTTTTTGTCTTTGCACTAGGATGATGTCGGAGTAAATGTGCAGTCATATTCGTTGTGTTCCCACTAGTGCTTTCAGGTTAATCTTGTTGAAATGACCTTAACGCCACAACACGGCAAATCTCCGTTAACGAGCTACCACCGATCGCCCCGTGCATGGGGCTAGACGGCCAACACGTTAACGAGCTAACTGCGCTAACACACTAGTTCCCACCCATGTAATTGAGCATTGCATGGCACATCCAACATACTGTTTTACTTTAGTCCATGACTCGCTTACCTTCAGGGTCATACGTCACATGAAAACCAAAATAATTCCAAACGCCAGATCTGAATGAGGGTGGGGGAGGTCCATGTTGCAAGGAGAGCTTAACTTCTGTCTTGCTAGCTTTCCCTGCGCTCTTCCTTCTGACGATGCTGTCTGTGTTGAGCGCTCAGTGAATCTGCGTTCGACTACTCCGCCTAGGCTGCACTGTCGAGCCTAGGCGGAGTAGTCGAACGCAGATTCACTGAGCGCTCAACACAGACAGCATCGTCAGAAGGAAAGTTGATAAAATAAATTACAAATTTTGTATTGTTCGATACATATGCGTACCGAACCGAAAGCACTGTATCGAACGGTTCAATATCGATACGAATATCGTTGCACCCCTAGTAAAAGGCCTGTTGTTGTTGTTTTTGCTGTTGTTGTTATTCTTCTTCTCCTCTGTGCTGGGACAAACAGTCCTTTTCATTAGCAGTTAATAGATTAACATGTGTCATGCATATTTCCCCCCTCCTGTCAAATGTCGGAAACAAGTGAAAAAATGACCATCGCAGTATTTCACAGCCAAATAATAACAGAATCAGTTTAAGGTCCTTTTAAAGCAGCAGTGAATTTTTGCAGTGGAGGAGCAGAAGTAGTCCGTGCATTGAATCATCGTTGCATTTCTGTCCTTTAGGTGGTTTTGAGATGTGACTGTTTCTCAGTCAGGTGACAGTGAAGTGTCTGTTTTTTTGTTTGAGACGAGCTCTCATCAGACCGTATGCTTCCTTTTGAGCTTTTTTATAATTTGTCTTTTGTTTTCTTGAAGATGAATTGCTTGCATGGAGTCACTTCATTTGCATTGACCACTTTCACCCACACTAAGCAAACCCATCCAACATGTGCTTGTCTTCTTGATTGGCTGATAGTGGGGTGGGGCGGGGGGGATGAGAGAAGAGTCTCTCCATCATGAGGCCTCTCCCCTTGACGGTCACTGTCAGTAAGACTGCCTCGGTGAATAGACCTCGGGTTGTAAAATCTGTGAAACGCCAAAGATGTTGACATTCAGGCTGGTGCAGCATCCACCATGAAGGCAGGCAGAGCTGCGCTATTTGCAGGTCTGTCGTTGCCATAGCTGTAATCCCAGAGCTGCAGTTACTACACAGAGGCCAATTTGATCTGTGCAGGCGTGTTGTGGCCTTTTAGATTCAAGCCCCGGGGATGCAAATGCACCACCCTGCATATTCTGTATATTCTACCTGCCTGGGTGAAGCCTCCTGGTCAAGCCACTAGGCATGCCCTCTTTACGTGTGCATTAATGTTTGCGGTGGCTAAAGATTGTTTCTGTTTATCTTTTATAATGAAGATTTGTTTCTTAGCCCAGCCTGGAATTGGTGCATCCCAACATCATACTGTGGAAAACCTGTGATTGGAATAGCTAAATGAATATGCAGTGGACTGTAAAGTAAAACAAAGATAGTAAAGTGAAGTAAATGCATGGATTCATGGATGATAGAATTTTCTGAATCCAGCTGTCAGCTCTGAGCTTTAGCTGTTTGAATGTCTTTGGTTTGTGGATGCTTGGTTTTGTTCTTGAACAGTAACGGGCGTAAAAAGAGTTCACTGACATTATGGCTTTTCTATAAACGTGCTGCAGCATTGATTTCATGCACAGGTTCTTTAACAGCAGATATTTTCTTGCTAGGCTTTGTGTTTAGGCAGCGAGTACACGTTAGAGCTGGCCAGATCAATAAATTTGTACTTTGCTTCACTCAGTCAACAAACCCCATCGCTTCATGTTCCGTCCTTTTTATATACGTTCTTGCTCTTCTCTGGCTTCGTGGCTTTACTCCTGTCTCTCTCGTTTGCGTGTACAGTACAAAAGCAGGTTGCATGTGCTCGTGTGTCCTTCTGACCCTTCTTTATAAGGTTACTCCCCCTTTCACTTAGCCTGCAATCTCTTCCCATTAACCCTCTGAAAAGAAGACCTCTGTGCTTTCAGAGGAGGCGTGAGCTGTGTGCGCCTGCGTTTTAACTTCTTCTGAAGCACGTGAGCGAGGGGTGTGTGCAGCAAGGTGATAAGAGGTTTTTACCGCATCAGTACAGCGCCTTTGGTTGAGGTGGGTCTCTGCACATGTCCTGTAGAAGTCCCAGTTACTGGACTACTGCTGCTGCACTGTTTCTGGACCCCCTTGAGGAACTGATAGTAAGATTCTGCAGCAGGAGAAGCGTCTGGTGTGGGGAAGTCTCTAACGGGAAGTATGTAGGCCAAGTGTAGACAGACTTGTGGGTGTTTTTCCCTCCAGGGAGTCACATTCTCTTTGTTAATTTGAACTCCTCCTCCTGCTTCTTGCACTCGAAGCTCTGAGCAAAGCTTCATCTCATTCTTGTGACATGACAGAAATGAAACTGGAAGACCTGACATTTAACAGCAAACTAGAATATATCATAGAAATACACATTTTTAGCAGTGTTTAAGCTGAGCAACAGTCAACTATTCTGGCTCACACAGAAAGCCCCCAGGTTGGATTCAAACCTAGGCCCTTCTTGCTGTGGGGCAACAGCGCTAACCTTCCCGCCTCTGTGGCTGTTTCTGTGTTAGTTTTGTAACAGTCTGTTTGTCCAGGGTGTCCTTCACCTCTCGCCCTGTGGCATCTGGGGTAGGCTCAAGCACCCCCACAACCCTGATTTGGATCAGTGGAATGGATGGATGGCTTAGAGCAGAAATATAGAGAACCAAGGACTTTTTTAAAACATGTGCTTGATTTTGCTTCAAAACAACTTATTTGCACATGGAACCGTATATTTTCACTAAAAGCTCTCAGTAGCTTAAAGCCAACTCTCTCGTTAGTGGTATTCAAAAGGCATTGCAGTGAAAAGTGAGTCACTAAATGTAAAATAGCAAACGTACAAAAGGGAGGTTTTGGGAAATTTGAATGAAAAACAACATTTTCAACTGAGTTCAGAGATTATGAATGACTGGACAGCAGGAATGATCTAACAGCGTGTCTTTTTCAGGTCAGAAGCCTTAAACAGGCCAGTCCTCTGGTCTCTTCCGATCCACGATCTGTAGTATTATCGTGTAAAGTTCCTCAAGCTGTTAGCTGATCTCTGAGAGGTTCATTTCCTCACTGACCATATTAATGGTCCCTTTTAGCATGGAATCCATTCATAGCTTTGCGATCTGAGTAGCCTGTGAAATATATCTGTCTTAAAAATATCTTTTTTTGTGGGTTAGACGAAGACAAAGTTCAGTCCAGAATCAATGCAGATCTCTAAGAACAGCAAGTGTAGCGAGGTGGACAGCAAATGTCTAGAAGTTGAGTTGTATTTGGACTTTTATTGAGTCACGTGGGATGGAGGGAAATGATTATCACAGTTATTTTGATCAATATCAATCACTAAATATAGTGCAAAAATGCTTTTACTTCACTGTCATGTAAACTGTTTGCACATTTGCTGCACCATTCCTTTGCAGCAGAATAAATTTGCTCCTCTTTATTTATCTAAATTCAGAGCATCTCATTGAAGAAAAGTATGAAATATAAATTGTACCAAAGCTTAATGCAAAATTAAATCAACAGAGCTGCTTCACTTTAACACTGTGCTGCAGCCCTGTGAGTTTATCTTTACAGACGAATGTGTGTTTGTGCGTCTCCTAGAAGCAAAATACATTCGTGGTGCCTGCAGGATGAATGTAAATAAAATAAACTTGAAACTTGTGTATGCCTTTCCACTTCTCCTGTGATCTTTGCCATCAGCGCAGGTTTGCAGAAAAAGGCGAAAACATCTTTTTTGTCCAGTGTCTTGACCATTTTGCTGAAGTCGTCGTTATTTACTGATTATCGATCACGTATTGTGCCATATCTTGCAAACTGGGATGCGATTGCTTTACTGACTTCAGTTCAGACTTCATCTTTGTGGGTGGTGTTGACACGCCGACATGCTGTGCAGCCTCCTTTTCCTGGACGTGCGAGTTTGTGTCGGATGCTGCGCCGTTTCACTTTGGCCTCGTGCACTGGTCGTGCTGCAGATTGTGGCGTGTTTTTAGACGGCTGACTAACTTGTGTTTCTTTGCAGTGCAGCCACGTGGCGCCCTTATGATTTCTTCTTGGTTAACGTCTCTTGCCCTAAATCTGAATTATTTCCAAACAACAGATGACGATCTGCTTCAAGGGACAAGCTCTTCACCTTCTGCTGTGCCACAAATTTGAATTTTGTGTCAGTGCTGTGTTATCTGTTGCATATCACGGAGGTCAAGCGTGCTCAGGGAACTCCACACTGTGCGGTCCAGGGAACAGCTGTGATTGGCACATGCAGGCACAGTATCAGGCGCCGATTTAGGGAGCGCTTGATTTGCCTTTGCTTTGCGTTTTGTTGGCAGAGCATGCAGTTTTAGTATTGCTCAGTCATTTTTATTTATTTTAATGAACCAAAATTGTGATTGAGATTAAAGCTCAGCTGTCCAGCCCTACTTGGAGGTGGGTTGCAAAGCAGCTTGCAATTTTGAAGCAGTTCTAGACCTGCTAAAGCAGTTTATATAACATACAATTTATGAGTTACATTATTAGATGTGTAGACAGGTATCAGCTAATCTAAGGTTGCTGGATTTTAAAAAATGCTGGCAATGGACCATAATTAGCACCACATACTGATGCTGTAATCAGTCATATTAACTGTTACGGCGAATTTCACAGATATGACATAAATACATGTATAAAGCAGACTGGTTAAACTTTAGTGTAAGGGAGCAACTACCTTGCTAGTGTTTTGTTGAACAAGGTATTGACTTGTGATTGAGATTCAGGGCTGGTGATTTGACGTCGAAGTGTTTCTTGAATTACAAGATGAAGGAGTGTTATTAATATTATTCTTCAGATAGTTAGGGATAAATCAGACAAATTAAAGACTACTATGAAGGTTTTTTTGCATTAAAGATGAATAATGTGAGATAAACACATGAGACTTGTGTAAACAGGGAGCTGATCTGGAACACTGAACTGGCTAATAAAAGAGTAGCAGGCACAGCCAAGAAAGTCAATTAATCCACAGATGAAGGGTGAAGGATACTGGGTCCCTATAATCCTTTTTTACAGTGTATTCATAGTTGGCCTGCAGCATGCATGTGCGCACGTACACTCACACACAAACACAGGCATTTCACTGCTCTCTGGGCGCTGTGCTTTAGGACTGGTTCTTCAAAGCGGCTGCTTCGATGTGCAGAGGACATTTGGTCTAAATAGAAACGCCTTTTTAAAACGTGAAATTTATGATTTGTTAAATCCTTTACTAGCAAAAGACTCTTTTTAAAAAAAGATCCAGGAATACTTTTTTTAAGAACAGCTGACACAACCTCACATTTCTGTTCCACTTTCATGAAATCATGATATTAGACATCCCCTTTATTGCAATTAGCACGTGCTCTTGTTTTGAGTGGTTCTGCTTCATTAAAATCTAAATTCTCCTGTTAAAACTGAGCTTTAACAGCAAAGTTTTAAATAGATGTCAATAATTAGCGTTCACAAATGAGATCCGGTTCAATTTCAGCAAAAGCAGGTGATTATAAAGTCAGAGAACCAGCATATCAGCACATACAGAGCCAACAGACCGGCATCAGCGATGTTTTAGACACGGTGAAAGCACTGCCTTCCTTTCCGCTCTCTCCACACTTTCATCATTGCATTAAAAAATTATAAAACACTTGAGGATGGTGTCCAGTAAAGACGCTGGGAGTTAATGGTTTGGGAACGTAGCCAAGTGGATCTAACTGTCCGCGGTCCTCTCTTCCCTGTTTCCTTTTGTAAAATACCCGAATCAGTCTGAAAGTGAGCAGCACATGGTAGCTCTCTACCTACCTAACCACCCATCCATCCATTAGTCGATGAGCAATCCAAATCCTAAAGAAGTCATTTTGCAGGAAACCAAGTCACTAAAATGAGTGAAAAATATAGATTAATTGACTGGTAAGAAAGTAAGAACTGATCAAATTAATCACCATTAAAGGTTAAACATTGTCCATGTAGATATTTGAGCTCTTTGAAGCTCTTATATCAACCTCTTTAATAACTGAAGCTTTTTTAAATGCTGATAACATGTTTGTGACTTTCTGCTGTGCAGAGCACATAGACCAGGGGTGTCGAACTCCAGGCCTCGAAGGCCGGTGTCCTGCAGGTTTTAGATATCACCCTGTTTCAACACACCAATATCAAATGATTAGTTCATTATCAGGCTTCTGGAGAACTTCAAGACATGTTGAGGAGGTAATTTAGCCATTTAAATCAGCTGTGATGGATCAAGGACACATCTAAAACCTGCAGGACACCGGCCCTCGAGGCCTGGAGTTCGACACCTGTGACATAGACTATAACAATGGATAGTCACCGTAACGTCACCCTCTGGGTCAGTAAAATCCAATATAAGCTTTAAGAAAAAATTTTTCCGGTTCCATCTCAGTGTTTTGAAACTGGACATGATGAGCGAGGGTGGATCCGACTGAGGAACTGAGAGATACTGTGCACTCATTGGCTCCTTGACTTGTCAGTTGCTTGGTAGACATGCCATACTGTTTTTATTATCCTTTTTTACTCTAGCAGGGATCAAGAATTAAGAAAACAGACATCATGCAGTACTATAGGATAGGATTTGAAACTAAACTCATCAGGAGAGTGTTCACTAAGGTCAAAGAGCAAAGATGTTGAGGCTCGTTTTCCAACAGACTTCTTAACAGATCTGTCCGCCAGAGGGAGTTGGCCTTTGCTAGCCATTAGAAAGAATAGCGGTTTAAACCACTTAACTCAATGGCAGAACATTGCACACACATACAGTCAGGTTAGTGTTGCACGTAGGGGTGGGGGTGGGGTTGATATATAGCGTGGTATGGCAATATTTTGTGTGGCGATATTGTATTAATGCATAGACGCCGAATATCAATATTTTATTAGATACATTTGATTTTATGTGTCATGTGATTGCCACCTCTATTAGCAACACCACTGCTAGCACCATAGACTCCATGATTTATGGATTCAGGTTCATTTACAATGACTGTATGGTAGATGCCAGCTGTGTTTTGCCAGGCTTTTATTCGTCTCACTTTCCACCTTTCTTGTATACAACTTCCTGTCACATAGTGAGAGTGGTGCTGCTGTCTGATGGGACTATAGTGCTGGCTAAGGGCATCTAAGAACAACAGTTAATTGCTGTTGCACATAAATGAATATGGATAATTAGCTTAACCTATTAGTATTTCTGGTGCCAACAGAGGGCAAAAATATTTAATCGTCTAATTAATTGCACATATCCCTAAAGGGATTCACCAGTCAGATCCAGAGTTTTGGCATTTTTTTCTTTACATATTATAGAAGAATTTGATTGCAGAATTATTAGCATGGGGTGCCCATTGAGTTTGTCCCGGTTTTAGTCCTCCATTTGCTCAGGTGCACTGCAGTTGCCTGCCTAGATAGAGAACAGGCTGTTAGCTCAATGCTCCTTCATAGTTGCGATGCTCTCCCCTGGGGCCACAGACACCAGCACAGCTCCTCGGTCACGGGTCTTGTGTCGCTGCTGGCAGGCCAACGAGACTAAGGTCACATTCCTGTTCGACATCTAGTCAGCAGACATGCAAACTTGTGATTAAGATTTGTGGCCTTTTCCCACACCAAAGAGAATTTGCACGTATGTGATTCAGGATGATTTTTGAGATTACTGAGCCAGCTGTTGCCATAGATTAAAACAGGAACCTGCAACTGCTGTGAGCAGGCCTGACATCCACTGACCTTGACATCCACTCAGTCTCTGTTCCCTCTGCAGCTAAGTTTCGCACTTTTCTTCCTGTTGCACTTAATATAGTACAGTATACTAGAGGCCTGTGCTTCCACTGTGCTTACGTTCTTGTCTGATTTACAGTAATTCATGTAGGTCATGTACAATCCGCACAACCTCTTTCTCAAACAGACTGAATCGACATGAAGAACAAAACACACCATGAGCAATAACATCAAAGCAGAGGTGCCATTGCTGCTGGTAGAAATATCAACAGTGATTGGTTAAAATGAAATAATATGTGTGCTAATAGAAAAGCCCACATGGTGAATGAAAATAAAAGCACCTGCACTGCAGGACAAATGTTATTACTGTACAGAGAAGTGATGTCCAGATAGCAAATAAGCATGATAGGAGCTAGAGTTTAGGATTAGGTCTTTTTCAGGTTTTACCACCAATCAGAGGGTGCCCCTCCCTGACCCTGGTTCTGCTGGAGCTTTCTTCCTGCTAAAAGGGAGTTTTTCCTTCCCACTGTCACCAAAGTGCTTGCTTGATTATTAGGCTTTTCTCTCTATTATTGTAGGGTCTTTATCTTACAGTAAGGCGACTGTTGTTGTCATTTGATGCCATATAAATAAGTTAAAGTCGAAATTGTGGTTTTACTATGCAGCAGATCAACAATCATGTTCTGAGCTGCCCGAAAAATGTTCCCAAGGTCTGAGTGTGCGTGACTGTGTGTGCATCTGCGGGGAGATCATGGGGCTCAAAGAGAAAACACACAAAGCAGACTTTCTGCTCAGCCCGGCCCAGCAGCTCATTCTCCCCCACTTTTACAGCTTACATTGCATATTTGACTGTGGTGAATGATGTAATCCAAACATGGATCAACAGGAGAGCCAAAGTAAAGGGAAGGTCGAAGCTCTTCTTCAAGCCCTGCCCTATGTCTCATTTTCTACTTTTAAAATTAGGGCATAAGCAAACATGTATCTGTATTTGGAAATCACAAGATGATCATACTCGAACTATTCCTGTAAAACGAATGCCACCAGAGGCTCTAGTTTTGCCGTCCCAGTTAGAGGACAATTTGGTCAGGCTCACCATCCTATTGGTAAAACAGCAGCAAATGAAGGGCAAAATAATAATAATAATAATGAAGCATTTGTTTCACCACAGCTGTTTCTTGCAGTCATCCATGGTGTTGGATTTCTGCTCATCAAAAATTGATATCTAGTTGTTTATTATTACCTCCCACACTTATGTGAAAGCAGCAAAACTGCAGCATGCACATATTTCCATGCAAACAGCCGCCCGTGTGCAAACTAGCGTTGGCATTTCTCACTGATATTTGAACCATGCCAAAGAAATATTCTCATAAGCAAATAGCCATGCATGATGTTCTCCGTCCTTGACATTTTCATCACTGGCTGCCAGAAGCAGTGGCTTTTCAAAGGGCTGCTGAGTGTCTTCAAATAACTGAAGACCCTAAAGGATGCTGTGTGAGCTTAGGGAGCGTTAAATCTCCCGTACCTGAACAAAACCCATTCTGCCAGTCGATGTAGCATTTAAGCAGCTCTAAAAGCTACGAAACACCCTGCAGACATGAGACAAGCGCTACAAACAATCGGACTCTGTTTCACAGAGTAACAGATGGTGAGTTGATGCATTGTGGGATAATAGGAAGACCTGAATGTCATTTCATGTTTTGAATAAGTGGTTATGTGAAGTAATAGTTTAGAAGCTCGTGTTCCCCTTTAAGATAAGAAATACTCATCCGCACAGTAGGTAGTCAGTCTTTTTGCAAGTGTGCTTCTTAGCAGCGTTTCATTTGCCTGATTATGTTATCAGCCCACTGAATGCTCTTTACCAGGTCGAAGTATGCTTTTTTAGTACCTCTGCTTCTGATAGGAAATGCATTTCAAACGCTCCCACTGCTGATTTGGAAAGTACAAAAATACACTGCTGCTTGTGTTTCGTAATGTTCTCGAAAATGGGCCATTTTCACGGCTAACAATGAAGGGATTAGAAGGAAAAAACACGCCGTCAGACATTCATATTGAAATCTTAGAGAAGATGCTAAAATCTAACAGAATAAGAAAATGGTATCTTATGTAGATAGAAAAAGACTGCAGTTTTGTTCAGTATGAGACTTACTGTGTTTGAAGTTAAAAAATAAATAAAGGTTAATATCTGGCAGCGTCACACTCTGCTAATGGGATAAGGACATTTCTTTGAGTTAGAAGATGAATTCTAATAAAAGTCTTACTCTTTCCACTGGTTCAGTGCAAACTGGGCTGGTGATGTACGCTCACCGGCCACTTTGGCTGTTGTATTTAATGTGTGGTCAAGACGACATAATGTACTAGGGCTGGGCCATATCATACCGCTCACGGTAATACCGGTATAATGTCGGGCAACGATAGGAAAATTAAATATCGGGATAGAATATGGGTAAAGCGTGCATGTGCAGTGCCTTTGTTTTCATACGCACATGGCGGAAAAAGCGTGCCGGCGACAGAGAACAAGAAAGGCGAAAGCGGATCGTTGAATGAAACGGATGAACCAGAATTGCTGCAACTTCAGTGGTGTGGAACTGGTTTAGCTTTCGTCCGTCAGATACACAGCAAAGCACTATTTTTGGTAGAGCGTGCTAGCGGGCCGTCGTTATTAAAGTGTTTTTTGGAAAATATGGCACACTTAAAATCAATCCTTTGATTTTTCTGAAAATCGACAGTGCCCCTTATAATCCCGTGTGCCTTATGTATGAATTCTGGTTGTGTTTACTGACCTCGAAACAATTTTATGTCGTACACGGCGCTCGAAGATCTGTCAAATGTTTTAGTACGACTTTGCTAAGCTACGAACCCGCACCACTTGATGGATTGTCGGAGCGTTGCGGCTACCGTAGGCAGGAGCCTCGCGGAGTGATACATACTGTGCTTCAACATAATATTACCGTATTATGTGTGTATAACCTCTTTTTAAGTTTTGTGGATATTATACATGGTTATGCTGAGGATATGTCGGTCAATTTCCACTGGAAATGCCTTTTGGTTAAACTGTCAGCAAGGAATTTGCATTTGCACTGTTAACTTTTTATATAACTTTAATGCACATAAAAAACAGCTGCTTGTTTAAGTGAAAATACGTTGATTTATTTATTTTTTTTGCACTAATAAAGTTGTGGAGTTGTAAAGTATTTTGTTTAGTGTCAATTATATCGTCAGTTATATCGTTATCGCAAATTTTCCAATGTATATCGTGATAAATATCTTTGGTCATATCGCCCTGCTCTATAATGTACTTTATTAGGTACTAATAGTGGTACTGGGTTGAACCCTACTTTTAATTCTTCGTGTCATAGATTCAACAAGGTGCAGGAAACATTCTTCACAGACTTTGGTCCATGTTGACATGATAGCATCACACAGTAGCTGCAGGTCTGTGACGTGAATCTGTGGATTGAGATCTGGTGACTGTGGAGGGCGTCTGAGTACAAAGTGAGCTCCTTGTCACGTTCAAGAAACCAGTTTGAAATTATTTTTGGTTTGGTGTTATCCTGCTGGAAGCAGCCATCAGAAGATGGGTACACTGTGGCCATGTAAGGATGGAAATGGTCAATAACAGTACCAACCGGAACCCTCGGTTGTACCATTAAACCACCAGCCCGAACCAGCGATAGGAGGCAGGATGGATACACGCTTTCATGTTGTTTGTTGTGCATTCACAGATGCTCTTCTGCATCTCTTGTTTGTAATGACCTCTGCCATCTAGCCACAGATGGTTGTGTGGGAAAATATAGTAGATCAGCACTTAACTTGAACTTCAGCAGCTCATTTTGATGATATGTACAGAGTTTCTGCCATTTGATTGGCCGATGAGATATTAATGAGCAGTTGAACAAGGGTACCTAATGCGGTGACCGGTAGGTGTAGATAAAAAGCAGCTGTGTAAACCTTTGCGTTAATACGTAGCAGAAAATGGGTAAACTTATAGCAACATAGTGGCTACACTGCGTTGTTTTTCTGTCTCTCTGTTTTAAGAGAGCTGTGGATTGAGAACACAACAATGCATTTCTACCTTGAATCAGAATATTTTATTGATCCTTAAGGAAGTTATGTAAAAGAAAAAGTCTGGCAGCGGTGGGATTCGAACCCACGCCCCCGAAGAGACTGGAGCCTTAATCCAGCGCCTTAGACCGCTCGGCCACGCTACCATGTTGCCTAAGGCGTGCTCTGCAAATGCTGCAACTATGACAGAAGAATTGTAGTTAAATAAAAATGCAGTTTTTTATTTTTTTATACGTATTCTATCATAATTCTCTAATATAAATCACAGTTGCAGCTGCTACTCCCGTAAAGAGTAACTGTATCATGTAAAAACTGACTGGATTACTGACGTCATATAAACCAGTATCCAGTGTGGTTGAAGTCTTCTGTAATACGAGGTGCAGATGACTCGGAGTATTTCCCCTTCAGTATGGCTGTCTGCTAGATGATTTAAAATCACTTAACATAATAACACATGCAGCTTAGTCAAAGGACAATTTCACTGTCAGCATATTGTTGAAATCGTTTATCTCTTTTTGTCTGCTTTATCTGACGTAAGGTAGTTTAATTCAGTGTCAGACACTCACTTCATTTAGGTAGCTTAAAAAGGATTTATTGTTTTGATATAGCTGATTACCATCAAATGTCATAATAATATTGGCACCTGTGAAGTAGCACTCACTGGTCTGCTGGCTGCTTTTCATTTTTCTTACTGTAACGTCACAAAGCATCACAAAGTATTTTTTTTAATAGAAAGAGGTCGTACCTTCTGCATCTCACAAGCCTGAAGGCAGCATCTGCAGTTGTGGTCACAAGTTAACATACACTCATCAGGGGCGTGATCGTCGTAGCAGTTTTGGGTTTTTAATATTTTCATGATGAACTTTTCTTTTTCCAGGGTGCAACGTACAGCGTCCATCTTTAGTGAATTGGAAAAAAAAATAGAATCGGCACACAAATTTGAATTTTCTCTAATCCATACAGGATTAAATGTATACATGCACCCCCACTGATATATGGTTAAAATGTTGCAGCTGGACCAACTCGATGCTTTGTGGCACTCTGGCTGGATATGTGATCATTGTTGTTGGTAGAACTGGTGGAGATCATTTAAATCTTCTGGTTTCCTGGCACAGAACTGGCTTTAAATCAAATTTTGAATAGATTTGAGTTGAATTTAGGACGTCCATTCCAGAAGCTTAATGTTAGCTTGATTTATCTGTTTCAAAACCAGCATTAATGTGTGTTTGTGATCATTGTTCTGTTGGAACACCCGATTGTATCCTAGTTTGAGCCAACAATCCTCCTTCACTATTCTATCCACTTTGTGCGATGTACAAATACCACTGGTAACCAACAGCCCCAGAGCATGCTACCACCATCATGCTTGGTTAGTACTTAAGTCTTAAAGTTTAAAAGCTTCAGCTTCACCCCTTCAAAATTTTTTGTCTCATCTTACCATCAAACTTTCTCCAGAATGCATTTGGCATTGGATTTTGGAGCACTGGCTTCATTCTTGGTCAGGTGATATAAAGTGTGCTTCACCATGGACAGTGAAGCTGGTGTGTTCTAGCAGTTTCCAGTTCATGGCATGAACTGGAAACTTGATGGTTCCTGAGTTGCTCCCGAGGAACCAACTCCTTCACATTTTAAGTGACATTTTGGGTCTTCTTCCAGATCTTGGTACAGAGGTAGACAATTGTTTAGACTAATGACTCTTGAATCTTCACTTTGCCCATCAGGCATCTGGAATGGCCGACCAAAATTCTGATCTCAGCAATCTTGAAAATTTGTTTAAAAGCTTGGTCCGTGACAGGGAACCAACAAAATAAATGAACTCCACCAATCCACAAGAAGATCAGATGGCTACCAAAGTCATCTAATTAAAGTTATCTATTTGATTCTGTATTCAAACTTTAAACTTTTGATTAAACTCCTGTAGATTAGAGAACATTTAATTTAAAATTCAGACTTCTGCACTCACTTCTTGTTTTTTAGTCATCAAAGGTGTCTGCTGTATAATCAGTTAAAAAAAATCCTTAAAAGCCCCAAATTACCGTGACGTTCATGGTCATGATGAGTGTTTATATACATCAGTGGTGCTCTGCTAGTCCATTGATGGCTAATGCTAACAAGGCAAAATGTACTAACCTGTGGAATAAAACTATGGCAGAGGAGTCATAGAGTAGAGACACTTAACCAAACATGTCCATAATTCAATAATATTTACAGTATCTATAAGGTTTACAAATATTAGCTAATATTAGCCACAACAGTGAATGCTGTGCTAGCTCAAAGAGCTAAGCCGAGGTGCACTTTATCCAGCTGTACCTCTGAATCTCCACATTTTTCATTTCCCCTAAAAAAAGCACATGTTTAAGTATTTAAAGTTATCCTTGTGTATTTCATTTTCCTCACTACTCTCATTTTTTTAGGGTTACATACTGTATCTGTCAACGAGGGAAATATTGTCTGTGCAGCGTATCATAACCCCACATGAGCAGCCCCCGTGTTCACATGTTTGTGTTTTATCTTGTCTGGGCTGTGTGTTTGTCCACATTAAAATAATGAATGTACAGAAGGCTCTGTTTTAAATGTGCTGTTTACTGTAAATCATTCACCTTCTCACACAGATTGCATGTGGGCGATTGAATGACTCTCTCTTTCTGTGTGTGTGTGTGTTAGGGCCAGCTGGATGGGCCTTGGTATTGGGTTACAGCAGGCATGGAGTAGTTTTTGCTCTCTCTGACTGTCTAAGATCAATTAAGAGGGAGCGGGGGGGGGGGGGAGAAAGTGAGGGGGATGATGAAAGAAATGGAGTGGATGAGGAGAGAGGAAATGACTGAGCATTAAGCTGGCAGGTGGAGGAGGAGAGACGGTAGAGATAAAAAATAAAATAAAATAAAAAAAGGATATTGCAGGGGAGAGGATGTAATGAAACGGCCAGCAATGCAATAAGCACTCGCGCTGCAGTGTCACTGAAAAAACAGTGGATCCTTAAAGGAATACAGCGATGCTCGGGTAAATAAGCTCTCTGATTGAATCACTGCAAGTTTCAACCTTTGTGGGTGCTTCGCTATTAAATATGCACACGTGCAAAGCAAGGCCAATAAAGAGTCATCAAATCCTGGCCGAGCCGTGAACGGTCGTTTTGAGGAAAATGCTCTTAGAAGGGTGAGATATTAAAAGCAGGAAAATAAATACGCTGCAAGGAGCTTGCTCCCAGTTTGCAATGAATCACAAGCAGCTTTAAAAAAAAATCATGCTCGGCCTAAATCAAGGACAAGAAATGTGAGATTTTTTTCATTTATCACATTTCCTTGTTTGTGAAAAGCAGCAGCAACAGCAGCGCAGAAAGCTGCTAATCAAATGTTGAGGATGTCTCCAGCTGGGATAACCTTCTCTCATATTTGTTTACTAACCGTCTCCAATTTGTGTTTACATCTCTCACAGCAAATATTCTGTTTCGGAAGGAGAATTTCAACATCTTTGAAAGTCGCTCTGCTGTCAACGCCAGTGTGGACTTTAAGAAAGGAGACGAGTGGCGATGCTTGGCAGCTCAAATAGCTTGTTTCTTATTGATCCTTATGAGAAATCCATTTCCTGATGGCGACTAATCTGATCGTAGGTAATGACCAAAGCAACAAAAAATAAATAAATCACAGACAACAGATGTGAACGCGCGGCCTGAACGCCCAGTCGGTCTCTGTTCATTATGCTTTGTGGTGGAAAAGTGTATTATTAGTAACATTGGATTATTTAAAGATGGGCTTAGCGCGCTACTTAATCTTTTGCCATGACAGAGGTTTCTTTCACAGCCTTTGTCACACAGAGAATGGCTGAGTACGGCATAAAGACTCGCTGCGTGTTTTGATATCCGCCGCTATTAAAATATAATGCCGATTTGGAGCGCAGGTCTTCAGATGTGGCTGTCAGCGTCATTGTTATTCAGTAACAAGCTTCACTTCAACCTCGTTTTTTTGTTTTACTTTAGCATGCACGATGAGAAATTACTGATACATAAGTATGATTTTGTCTTGTTTTTTGGCACTCAGAAGGTCCTAGCGATGATTTGACCTAAAAAATAGGAAAAAAAGAGATAATAGTCACTTTCTTAAAAGCCACAAGACCAATCCTTTCTAAAGTTTATAGTAAATTTTATTTTGACCTTTCAAACATCCTGCACAACTTTTAAAAATTCAGACCACGATGATGACAAAATCAGCTTGCCTAAAGATCATGTCAGTCTTTGTAGGGTACAATCATGTTTGATTGTACCCTACAAAGTCCGTTTGGTTTCCTGGATACAAAACATCTCACTTTATCTTAAATTAGACCTTTAATATTCATGTCAAGCTCACTATTTTTGTTCTCAGACTCAACTAGAGTAGCTTTGCATGATTCACAGTTCAGAATAATCCACTTTTACCTGACCAAATGACCATATTAGGAATATCCTCTCTCAGTGATGTCATGTGGACCCAGGACTAGTAAAAAATGTCTAAAACTGAGAGTTTAGAGCACCTTGGAGCCTGAGCTTTTGCCTCAAGAAGATAGCTTGAATTCATTACAATACAGAACAATAACAATATAGAATACATATGACAGAAAATAAGCACAATTAAACTGCCCCCCCAAAATTACTCTTACCACTTACACTTGTGACAGTCTTGATTAGCTCAAGTGCAGTCTGGAAGTTTGAATAGCGATTTCATATATTAATTTATTTAATGCCATGATTTGTACAATTTCCCTGAAAAGCAGATCATAAACTAAATAAGATCATTTGCACAAATCTGATTAACTTTTTAAAGCTTTCATATCATTCTGATAATTACAAAAATTAAGAAACCCAATGGTACCCCAAACTTAATGTGGCCTTCAGGTTAGCTCAAGAACAGTGAATAGGGAGCTTGGTGGAATGGGTTTCCATGGACAAGCAAATGCAATCCAAAATGTCGGATGCAGTGGTGTAAAGCACGTCACCACTGGACTCAGCAGAGAAGTGTTCCCTGAAGTGGTGAATCACGCTTCTCCGTGTGACAATCGAGTCTGGGTTTGGCGGTTGCCAGGAGAAACAGTACTTCTCTAACTGCTTTGCACCAAGTTTGGAGGAGGAGGGATTATGGTGTTGGGTTCGACCCCTTTGTTCCAGTGAAAGGAACTGTTAATGCTTCAGCATACCAAGACATTTTGGACAGTTTCCTGCTCCCAACTTTGTGACTGCGCACCAGTACACAGTCCTGACCTCGGCCTGATAGAAAAACCTTTGGGATGAATTAGAGCGGAGACTGTAAGAAGCTGAGGTAGTTCGGACACCTGATGGAGAAACTGGAGAACAGACGTCTGGAATACCACATTTATGCCACCAAATTTCATGAAAAGCGGTTCTGATATCTGAGCTGACTTGGAGGAATATAATAAGAGCAAAAACCCCCCAAAACACCACATTTTTTAACCATTTCTGTTTGCCAGTATAGGCTCGATTGCCTCTAACAGTCTGTACATACAACACTATTTACATCTTATATGCTAATACCCAGCTGGTCTCATTACCAATTCTCAGTACCGTCACCAAATGACAACTTCCAAGTATTTCCTGCTCTAATTTAAAGCACCAGGATCACTGGTCCTGAGCTTCCCTGGGAGGTAAATTGTTGTTTACACTTCAGTCTTATTGAAAACGCATAAAACGGGGGACGTCTAATCGCACATCGCAACCCTCGCTTCTCATTAATCTTCCTAATCATGTTGTTTATATGAGCAAGATACATGTTGCACATGTTTCCCTGACAGTTTGCCACGATGTGCACAGATCGTGTGTTTCAGGAGGATTAGATTATTTAGAGATGGACTTAAAGCACGTCACCTAAACCCCTTAAGGTGATATTTATACCGCCCGGACTTTTACACACTGCATGGTGTCTCAGCTCTGATAGCTGCTGTAGCTTCCTTCTACTATTTATAACTGTGCCATTCTCTGCTTTATCTCCCTCTACCTCTTTCTGCCCCCCCCCCCCCCCCCCCCCTCTTCCCTTCCCTCCCCATCCTATCTTCCTCTCTGCGTCACTTTATCTGTGCATTGAGCATGTGCGCTTAATGACAGGGCTGCAGAGGCGGCTTGCATGGTAGCTAAAACAGAAGCTGTCCTCCTCTCTTGCCGTCTCTCTGTGTCACACACTCAGCCCCAAACAGAATGACTCTTATTTAAAGAGCTGAGCTGTACTTGCTTATTTAAAAAAAAAAACATCAGAGAGATGGGGAGGGAAGGGAAGTGAATGAGTGAAGAGAGGGACCAGAGGAGAAAAATGAAGGGAGGAACCTATCGATGGATAGATGAGCGAGACAGAAGCAGAAGGATGAGGAGGAAGGGGATGATGTCATCTTTTAACCCTGTACCGCTCCCCTCTCCTCTCTCCTGTTTCCTCCCCAGATTCTTCTTCCTTCTTTTCCGTGTCGCTCTCCAGCAGGACTATATTTAGTCGCATGCAGCTGGGGGTATGTGAGTGTTTGTGTTTTGATGGTGTTGCGGCGCTACTCAGTCTTACATTTTAATGCTCCCGTTACCAAATCAGCCCTACCCTCCTCTCACATTTTTACTCTACGTCACATTCTGTCTGTTCCTTCTCCGTGGTCCATCGTCTTTTCTTAATCGGCCACCGAGCGTTTCTCCTCTCCTGGAAAGCAGATGCTGGAGATTTCTCTTATGGTCAACAAACCCTTTTTAAAAGAAAATGGCTCAGCTTCGCTAAAACATCATCCGTGCCTGTGGGCTTCATGACCAGATCTGTTCAGGTCATGCGTTCGTTCATGGTAAACATCTGATACACAATCACCATCCTGCTGCTGATGCACAACACATATTTACAACTGTTAACATGTGATTCCACAATGATGATAAAATTAGAGCCCAACAAATGCAGTGTTGACTCCGGATCGAGCACCTTTGAGGAGATTCCTTTTTTTTTCTGTTTAATTAAACTTCAATTCCAAATCACAACAAGAGTTGCCTTTATATATATATAAAGAAGCCAAAGGGGATAGACAATCCCCTTTGAGCACGAGCTTGGTGGCAGTGGGAAGGATAAACTCCCTTTTAACAGGAAGAAACCTCCGGCAGCACCGGGCTCAGGGTGGGGCAGCCATCTGCCACATCCAGTTGGGGGTGTGAGGGGAGAAAGGCAAAAACAAACTGTGAAAGCCTAAGATTAATAATAACTAATGAAACTATATTTTTATGACACGTTGCCTTCCCACATCGCACAGTGAGAGCTTTGTAATGATGCTGAATTGTATCAGGAATTTAGCTTTTAACTCTACATGACAAGATGCATGACAACAGCACTTGACACAAGCCTATTTAGGTGGTTTTTTAGCAACAAGAAAAAATCATAACATCAGCTCCACTGTGTGAACCTGAATGTTTTAGACATGAAATGAAACTGTATCATATGAATTTATAAATAATTATAAATATAAAAACCGTATTTTGACCTGCAGAAAGAACAGTTTAGTTACTCGAACCCTTTAGGCTTTAATAAATAACACACACAGGTTTGAGTGGACGACAGTAACTTTTCTTTGATTTCCCAATGGAAAAACCTCACAAAGATGCTGCTCTGATTTGGATAAAAATGCATTTGAGGAGAAAAAGCG
This sequence comes from Aulonocara sp. 'chitande type north' Nkhata Bay, assembly GCF_057382095.1. Classification (NCBI taxonomy): domain Eukaryota; kingdom Metazoa; phylum Chordata; class Actinopteri; order Cichliformes; family Cichlidae; genus Aulonocara; species Aulonocara sp. 'chitande type north' Nkhata Bay. The sequence goes on along the minus strand of NC_141346.1, from coordinate 49,026,207 downwards.
ATCCGCTCGGCACATAAAGATCTCTGTATTTTGTAATTGTGTCTTTCTTTTGTATAAATGGTTGTATTTTGGTATAGTGGCCCAGATGTTTGAGGCAGCTATTTAAGACTTTCAGTTTATGTGCAAATGAACTTCTGTGTATCAGTAAAATGTAAAAGGATCCTAATTTTCATTCTCACATTATATGTGAGCTTTTATCCCATAAACTGCGCACTGCTTCTTTATTAATTTAATTTTCTTCCCTAAACCGAACATAAACTCTTGATCACTGTAGTTCAGCTATTGTTAAAACTTTCTAACTTAATTGCTTTTTCCATACCTTCAACTCCTTTTGCACCTTCAGAATTTTTAAAAATTCATATGAAAGTATTTTTATCGTGCATCAATAGTAGTGAAGATAAGGGGGACGCATTAAAGGGAAAACCTTGACCCTCTGAAAGTGATCGCAATTGGCTGGTGTGTTTTGGTCCCAGTTTTCTCCTTAAGAGGAATGATTACTGCAAATGAATACACAGTTATTCTTTTCAACTTTGTTAAAAAACATGTTGACACAGAAAGAAAGACAGCAGAGACACTTAGGACAGGATTGAACCCGAGCTGCTGTTTTTGGCTATGTGCGTCTAGCCTCCGAGCGAAACAACCACCCGTACACAGCTACACAGAGTGAACATCTTCGTCCTATGATGTAACATTTCTATCTTAGTGGAAATGGTTTTTTTTCAGGGTGACAGTCCCTGTCTTTAGGGTAGATGTTAACAATATACATGCTCGGCATCAACATCTTCAACACACTTTTAATCTTTTTAAAATTACCATGCTACGGTGCGTCGAATCTGTCCTGACAGCATATTGCGGCCTGAACTCTAAAACTTTAATTCATGGATTAAATAATAAAAATCAATAAGATGTTATACAGTATTATATTAAGTTGTCATTTGGAAGCAGCTTACTTTCTAAAGTTAATGTGGGTTTGCTTGCAGTGGCCTGATTACATTAGCGTTTACATTTGCATTTATGACCCTGGGGACATGTTTTTGTGCACCTGACAAATGCAACACAAATATTCACTCTCCTTTTGCCTCTGTTTTGGCCTCCAACTTTTCCCGAGACAAACGTTTGGGTCTTTATTTGCAAAGTGGCCTACTTTGTTCACTCTTTGGTCATGGGCAGGCAGTGTTCAGCAGGATTTAGATCCGTTTCCCCTCAAAATACCAGCCTATCGCTGGAAATGAGGTTAAACCAAAGCAAAAAGCTTAAAGCTGAGAATGTTACATATAAAGGAAAACTAAAGAAGTTCAAAAGACCAAACTGATCAATTATTCTTCTCATGTCTGAAAAAAATTGTTCTCTTTGCAGCCGTACGAAGACCAGCAGCAAAAAAAAGTATTAGAAAAGCAGTTTTTGAGTACTGATAGCTTACCGGCTCTAATACATGAGTGTAGCTGGGAATATTTTTAAGGGAAAGGGTGTTTGTATTTTACGTGCTTTTATATTCGTGTGCTGCTGATGTAACGCTGGTGTGTGTGTCTGTGTGTGCCACGTCGATGATGGATGTCCTGAGCTAATACAGACGCACTAAATCGAAAAATAAAATGTAACCGCTTGCTTTTAATGGCAGCGGTGTTACAGTCAGAGCACGGCCAATTTGGATTGTCAGAAAACATGAAAATAGCTCAGTCACAAGTGACTCAGTGTGATTAAGATCCTTAGTTGATATTCTAATGGCTTCACTGACATGATATTAAAGCTGCTTTGAATAAGCGAGTCTGCAGTGACCTGCAAAAAACTGAAACGCGCTCATTATCGCCTCAGTTTGATCCGTCTGCCGTCTCATTGTGTATTCAATTTGTATCCTTGTAAATTCTTTTTCTAAATCTAACCACTGTCAACCTGTAAGCGGCATGTCGGGGTGACATCAGCCGCTCCGTCTGGGCCTGTCATCTCCCTACACTTCCCCTCTCTTCTCGGCTCTTTGGTTTGCTCTCTCCCACACTTGCTCTCACACGACCCACCGAGTCCCTTTATTCCCTTCATCCTTCCTCTCTTTTTCTCACCTCCCGTCCTCGTTGCCTGTCTGCACGAGCGCACAAACGCAGTTTTTCATTTCCTTTTCTTTTCACCTTGCCATGTTCGTTTTTTTCCCTTCCTCCTCTCAGTCCCGCACGGTACATCTTCATACAATTACTCTCCATTAAAAATGGATTAGATTTCACCTTCACAGTCGGCCTACAGAGGAAGAGCAGAAAGGGAGGAGAGGTTGAGAGAGGACGGAGAAAAAACAGGGGTGTGGACCTTTGAGGAGTCAGAAGAGAAGATTGGAAAGATGGGAAGGACAGGGGGTGGTAGATTAGGAAGGAGCGAGGAAAAGTGGAGCGGTGGGACACGTCTTCACGTCAACGACATGAAAATGTTTGTACTTTTAGACTCGCATTTGTTCTCCGAGTTGTCAGAAGAAGTAGTTCATCCATGGACTTTTCACACTCGCTTTTTCCCCGTCGCAAATAGTCAGAAGATTGTGCGAACTTGGCTTTCACACGTTTGTCCAGTCACAGAGAAATGGCTCCAATTCAAGAACAAATTGACCACTCAGTGCAGCTCAATGGATGCCAGCCCCAACCGCAACCATTAGTGTTTATGGAAGGCAAGAAGGTTGTAGAAACATCAGAATGAAGAGCTTGATGGAATGATTACTCATGGAGCAGAAACAAGACGTGACCTTGATCCTAACCCCAAAGTGCTAATTCGGATAACCTGGGTCACTGATCTCGTGACTGAGATATTACCGTATGGAAAACACAGAAGGGCACAAACGATGAAATAAAACGGACTCGACAGAGCATGTTCTCACACCTCAAGCGAAGGGTAGTCCTCGTCTATCCTTGTGAAGCTCTGTGCCAAAGGCAGCAGATGGCTGTGGTGTGCCCACAATAGGTGAGGGGTCTGGGGCTTGGAAGAGCTCTAGTCAGCACTCCCATATTCCTCCTGTGCTTCCCACCTGGGGGTTAAGAAGGGTTAAAATTAATCCACTCCCGCTGTGTGTGTGAGTGTGCGAACCTTCGAACACAGTTAGTCTAGACTGTTTCCCAGCCACTGGTAAGCTGTATTTTTTCCTCTGACAGAGGGAGATTAATGGGACATAGCAGACTGAAAGGATATGGAGTAACCAGTATACACCAGTTCAGTTAAATGCAATTAAATGCCATATGTTTTTAAGTATGGTATTTTACACCAGTTTACAGATGCATTAATTACTTTTCTCTTAGCATGCCGAAAATCATCCGATTCTGGTCTCTGGTTAGCTGACCAGTGTATCTGTACTTAGTTATTTTTAAAGTTTTAGGTCTGTGAAGGTTCTGTCATCCAGGTCATCGTAGTCTGAGGAGCTCTGGACTTCTTTAAGTTGCTTGAAGACGTTTCACCTCTCATCCGAGAAGCTTCTTCAGTTCTAAGGTCAAATGGCGGAGAGTCCCAGATTTAAGCCCTATGAGAGTGTCCCCCCCCCAAAAGAACCAAGGTGTGAGAACGGGGGTGGGTCACAATCAGCCAAGGTTTTGGGTGAACTCATTGTGAAACCTAGCCCCACCCTATCATGTGATTTCCTGCGGCCAGAAGGGCCGGGATGATCTGGGACTCTCCACCATTTGACCTTTGAGCTGAAGAAGCTTCTCAGATGAGAGGTGAACTTAAAGAAGTCCAGATGCTTTTTCTTCCAAGCTCCTTAGACTTTAAAATTTTAGCTGCTGGTTTAGTTAGATTTTTTAAAAATGTTGCTGCCCCTCCCTGGTGGAGGTTCTTCCTGTTGAATGGGAGTTTTTCCTTCCCACTGTTGCCAAATGCTTGCTCACAGACAGTCATCTGATTGTTGGGCTTTTCTCAGTTTCACTGTAAGGCTTCTACCTTACAATATAAATTGCTTTGAAAGAAATATTGTTGTGACAAAACTAAATTGACTGTAATCAAATGTAGTCAAAAAAGTGGATGCAAACTCTGGAGTAAAAAGTTTTCATATCTACGTCTTTAATTGAGGATGAAGTCATACATGTGCAGGAGGTCAGCACATTCAACAAAGAACACGGAGAAAAAACTACAAATATTGCAGTCGGGGGTTACATCACGAAACAAGAAATGACAGGAACTGAATACACCCAAAGTCCAAAACCATTACATGAACATCCTATGACACCTTCGCATTTTTACATTGTTGCTGTTAGCATGTTAGCACAGAGGAGTTGTTTTAGTATTTTGCACTAGTTTTTTTAACATAATTTTTCTCCGTATGGATTTGTTTATTATCTTTCAGTGCAAGCCTCTCGTACATCTCACTCAGATGTGGATTTTTTGCTGCTATTTTTAGCTATTGAGTCATCAATCATCTGGTTACTCATAAAAAGAAACCAAGCATTCCCATTGGGCAGCTGTCAAACCCTGCAGCTCTCTATTTTCTGTGTGGATTTAATGTTTTTATTTCTTTTGCATAAAGCTTTACAGGCTGCATTGAGTTTCTCACCTCTGCACCCCACCTCCCCACCTCCCCAGGCCTGTGGAATCAATTTAAAACTCATTGTATGAGTTAGGGCTTCAGTAATCCAAATGCATCAGGCACTTTCTCTTTTTCTGTGAAAAGTGGAGTTTTTGGAGGCATGAGATTTCAACGTGACGACCAGCAGCAGGTAGTTTCATCGTGACAAACTGGTCTAAGGAATGAATCTGACAGGTAATAGGAGTGAGATACAACATAGCCCTCTGGAGGAAGGTGTGTGTGTGGACAGTCGTGTATGTATGCGTGGGTGTGTACAGATGTGTTTGTAGAGTAATATTCTCTATCCCAATAGCTTTTAGAGAGGATCCGCGCCAAACAATACGTAAACCCCAGCTTCCTGCGTTACGCTCTACACACAGGGAAGCATTTTTTCGTTTAACCTCCGTGTCTGACGTTTTGCTTTCTCTCTTTCTTCCTACCTCTCAATTGTCCAGACGCCCCGGTGGCAGAGCTGCACGACCTGTTCTGTAAGAAGCTGCAGCAGTGCTGCGTGCTGTTTGATTTCCTGGACTGCGTGGCTGACCTGAAAGGGAAGGAGATCAAACGTGCGGCGCTCAACGAGCTGGTGGAGAGCGTGGCCACGAGCAGAGGAGTCCTCATAGAGCCTCTCTACCCGGAGGCTATAAAGATGGTACAGTAGGAGGGGAGGTTAGGGGTTAAAATGATGCACCAGTGCAAACAATTCCAGCCCAAAGATAAAGATCATAGATCATAGATAACTGAAAGGATGCACAAATGTTCCTCTAATTTTTATTCGTTTGGAAACATGATTACTCTTTTTCTTTGATCTTATAAAAATCCCTTAAAACATGGGTCATCATTTCGTACATAGTACTTAACTTAAAGCACTCCGAGTACAGTTAAATATTGAACAGCATTAATGTGGCACGCCCCTATTGCTTACTGGTTAATTGTGCAGTGACGCAGACAGAAATCAGCACTGTGTATATGCAGCTCTGCACAATGAAGAGATGTAGGAACACAAAGACACCAGGGAATTTATTTATTTCCCATTTCCAGCATAACAACAGATGTGTACAGATATCAGCATAAAATATATATAACATCATTTACATACAGCAGTGAACGATTTATCTCTTGAAACATCATTAGTGGAGACAAGTGGTTGGATAGCAGCGTAACTAGTAAAACTGTTATTCTGCTGGTTCCCCTTGTTTATTCTAGCTTTTGTTTATGTGTGAAAATACTTAACAGTAAATGTGGGCTTGGAGGATACATTATCTAATGTAAAGGTTCTTTCTTTTGCCAAAAAAAGATGCTGGTAGCTTTCTTAGACTTGCAACACACTGGCAGAAATCCTGGTTCCAGTGGTCAATGTTCATGTTAAGCATGAGGATAGCATGTATACAAATCCCTATGAACTTGAAGCTCAGGTTTTAGATGCTCTGGCGCTGTGGCTATGCCCACAAAAAGTAAAAGCTCCAAACATCCGTGAAAATCTTGTGCTTCTGAGGGGCAGTCAATCAGAAGAAAGCTGGGAGAAAGGACCTAAAACAGCCTGTTTCAGACGAAGTATGAACTGAGGGGCTGGACTGAGGCACGGGTGAAGATAAAGAAAAAAATGTGATTAATACAAAGTTACAGTAGTACAGTTTAAGAATAGAGAAGTGGAAAATTAGTGCGCTTTAAAAAGCACTAAAACAGTAATGGAAGGGTTAAAAAAGAGACCTCAGGTACAAGGCAATATTCTCCAATATTCACTATCCAAAAACCAAACCAGGAATATTTTGGGAATGGACAGTGACAAACAGTGGTGGGTGGACGAATGAATCGATAGCCTGATACTTGAAGGGAGAAGAGATCTAGAAGGCCGGAAAGACATTTTCACCTGTGAGTCAGTCCCTGTCAAACACCTGGATGCCCATCCCAAGCTGTGGGGAAAATAAAGAGAAGCTAGTCAGTGTGGTATCCAATGGAGGATCTCCGGTGGAGTTACCATGGGAGATAAACAAAGGTGATGAGCGAGGGATAGATAGATAGATAAATAAAAAGGGAGGATGGGAGAGAAAAGTAGAGTGCTTACAAAGGTGCTAAAGAGCAATCGGCTGCACAGATGGTGAGAGAGAGAGTGTGAGAGATGGAAAAGAAAGGAAGAAAGAGTGGAGTGAAAGTGTGGACTATGGAGATCCCAGAGGATAAAGAGAGGAGGAGAAAGGAGGGTCTGAAACAGGAAAAGAAAGCCAGCAGTAGATAGAGGTGCTATACCCAGAGGATGCGAAAATGCTGATAGGACAGAGGATGGGGGTGGAAGGAAAGTGAATGAACTTAAAAAAGCTTAGAAATCAAACTCTTAAAGCCAAGTGCAGCATTATGGAATGAAAGCAGCGTAGGAGAAACATGCCAAGAAAAAAAAGCGAGGCTAGGTTTGCTACGCTTTGCAAACCTAAGAATCTTAAGTCGAGCTAGACTCTCTTTGATGCTGTGTTATTACCCAGTTATTACCCAGGTTAAAGTCATACTAACGTCCTCACAGTGATGTCAACACGTATGCATCATGGAAGTAATGCGATTGCCAAGAAAGAAAGTCGGTTCATTTATGCACTCGTAACTTTTTTGTTTCTCTTTTCCTATAAATAACTGCGTCATTGTGCTGTGGCATGGAGCAGATCAGCACTGATGAGGTGTTACTGCTGCTTTGATAGTGACCTTTAGCTCATCTGCATTTTTGGTTGTCTTGACAATACCCCATAGGTTCTCTGTGGGGTTAAGGAGTGGGCTCGCCAATCAAGCTCAGTAATAACAGACGCGGTAAACCATTAGTAGTAGTTAAGTACTGTGGTCAGCAGAAGGAAGCATGAAGTGCTCTGGAACCTCCTGGCAGATGCTGTGTTGACTTTGGACTTGTAAAAAACAAAAACGCCACCATCACCAATATCAGCAGATGACATGACAGCCCAAATCATCACAGACTGTGGAAACTTCACACTGGACTTCTAACACCTTGGATTCTGAGCCTCTCCACTCTTCCTCCAAACTCTAGGATGCTGATTTCCAACTAAAATACAGTGTGTAATGCAGCAGTCCAGTTCTTTTTCTCTTTAGTCCACACAAGACGCTTCTGATGATGTCTCTGGTTCTGCTTTCCTGAAGACATCTATGCGCACTCTTCATGTGTCAGCCCACCCCTCATGAATCTCTCAAGTTCTTCTGTCGAGTTTTCTTGACAATCCTCTCAAAGCTGAGGTCACCGTTGTTGCTTGCAGACCTTTTTCTATCACACTGTCTGTCTGAGCAACAGTCCTGTTACCGATCATCATCTATGGTTTTCCCTCTGTTGATGATCAACATCTGGACAGCTGTCGAACGAGCAGTGCACCGAATGATTGCGGCTGTGTGTGCTCACCCAAATAAAAAGTGTTTATGCTGTTTAAGTAGTAATTTAGCTTAAAATGAAACGTGCAAATTTAAGATACTTTGATGTTCTGGACCTCTTTGATAGTCAAAGGTTTGGAGATGCACAGTAGGAAAAGTTGCAGCAGACAAACAATCTTAAAGATAGTGAGATGGAAAAATGAACAGGTTAGATGATTTCGGCCTATCCAAGATTCACACAGCGCTTTAAAATGAGCAGGTAACGACAGGGTGAGTTAAACCTTCAGATGTTCAAGTGTGACCAGCGGTAGTGGAAGTTGCTTGGAAACTGATAACATAAACCACAGAAAGACGTTTTTCCCTCATCCCAAAACGTCTTCACGCTTGCTAAGTAGATGTCAGTTGACATAAAAGATTATCACAGACACCCACCAAACACAACAGCTTTACTCCTGGAAACGTTCCATCGGAAGGAGAATTGTTTCATTGTTGCAGCGACTTTTCCGAGAGTTAAAGTGACACAAACGTCCTCAAACTGCAGGTGATTACTGAAGGTAACAAGGCTGCCACGTCCATTATGCGATAGAGTATTAAAAACGATTCATCGCCTGCTTTCATCTCTGAATTATTGCCCATTAAATCCACAATTGGCGAGAATGCATTATTTATTCTTCACTAATCTCTTTTTCTTCTTCCTCCTCCCTTTGCATTTTCATCTTTTCTACTTCCTGTCTCTCTACTTCACACTACCTCCTTCTCCTTGCCTGCGTTTATGATTTTTTTTCCAGATCTCGGTAAATATCTTCAGGACTCTCCCACCCAGCGAGAATCCAGAGTTTGACCCTGAGGAAGATGAGCCGACACTGGAAGCCTCCTGGCCACACCTGCAGGTACACACCATACATCCGTGTGACATGCAGTCACGTGTTGTTGGAGATTTACAAGACTTCATCTAAGTTAACATGAAGGTGTAATGGGAAAAAAAGCACAGTTCAGGCAAAATATGCCTTTAGCACTGTTAATTCTCTCACAGTGGGGTTAAATTGCTTTTAATGCTGTGTTGAGTGTTTACCTCATTTAGATCATTTAAATGTTGGCTCAAGTTTTATGCCAACACATTATGAGTTTAGCCAGCATCAATAACAAATGCAAATCCTGCAAAAAACCCCCCACAAATCCTGCATAGACTCGATGTTTACCCAGATGACATTTAGACATGATGTACAGTCACTTTACAGCATCTTCAGGAAGAGATGAGTCAAAATGCGTGTGTGTCTTTGAAAGAATAGTTTGACATTTTGGATGCCACACTATCCACTGAAGATAAAAACACAGACACGCCAAATGTTGTGTAATGTTGTGGTGTTTGTTCCTCTTTCAGCTGGTGTATGAGTTCTTTCTGCGTTTCCTGGAGAGCCCGGACTTCCAGCCCTCCATGGCCAAACGCTACGTGGACCAGAAGTTTGTCTTGCAGGTAATCCTTTCCTCTTCATCTTCTGGAAAGATGCAAAACCAAAGCTTTGAAGGTGTAAAGAAATGAAGCCCTTCTCTTAAACATGCAGCTGTACTTCTCAAATTTCATCAACTATGACCTCTCAGTGCATGTATTAAAAATTGACTTTTTTTTATGTTTAATGTGTTATTAACTGTTATTGTAATATTCATCCTGCTGCATTTGGTACAAATGTTTGATTTTTCTCCAGAAGCTGAAGTTTGAGAGACTAATTGTAAGAGTGAGGAGGTCAGAATTAGAGCGCAGTACTCACAGGTACAGACTTTCATTCATAGCAAGTGTGTGTGTGTGTGTGTGTGTGTGTGTGTGTGTGTGTGTGTGTGTGTGTGTGTGTGTGTGTGTGTGTGTGTGTGTGTGTGAGTAGCTCCTGGAGTTGTTTGACAGCGAGGACCCGAGGGAGAGGGAGTACCTAAAGACCATCCTGCACCGCGTCTACGGAAAACTGCTGGGCCTCCGAGCCTACATCCGCAAACAGATCAACAACATCTTCCTCAGGTACAAGCTACACCAAACCTCCATCCAACCCATGCTCATGATTTAAAAACGAATAATTCAACATCACATGACAGTCAAAGACGATGAGCAGGAAGGGGAGCGGGCTCAGAAACCACGTTTTGTGCATCTATCCTGCATAAATGATAATTATGCTACAGCCACAAAATGACCTCAGAGTTAGTACTTAAACCAGCGTGCACCTTGTGAGAATACTTGTCAAATGCTGGCTCTTTGTATCTCTAATTGAGGTTATAGCCTGAGCTCCAAAGGAGCTATTGCTCTTCTGCAAGAACAAACTTGGTTTATTGGTTTGGCTCTACTTTGCCAAGCCCTTACAGGGGTTTGCATGCTGTGTTAATTCAGAAAGAAACGAAAAGATCTTTTGGATCCTGCAGCAGTTCATTGTAGTGTCTGCTTGGTATTTTTGTTGTACTAGAACTTCTAGTTTATAAAGGAAATTATTAAGAGTGAAAACAGGACTGTTAATGTAACTAGTGTTGTAGCAAAAAGGTCAAATCTAGCTTTAATCTTTAATCAGTTGTATTCTTTCTCCTACAAACACAACATGAATGTGTTCAGCTCACTGAATGTTCATCCTACATGTGTCCTAAATCACAGATTGATCAATCAGTCGTGAAGATGATTATAGAAGATTATATTGGTTCAAAATTGACAAAAAGATGTAAGACTTGGAAACTATGATTCTTACAAGTGTGATGTTGATTGTCGACACATAGAAAGTACTGTGGAAACATTTAAAACATCACGTCACACATGACCTCTCTGACCTGTCCTTCAAGGTCGATCGATTGATCTGAAAGTCAAAGCGATAATAACGCTCTACAGAGCTATTTAAAAATATGTTTCTTATTGCCGTTGTTTGTACTGGCATCATATAGGTATACAGGAAATGATATGTGGTCATTCTAAACAGTAAATTACTTCATAGAATGTCTTTTACCATTAAAACTATGTTTTAAATTCTACTGCCTTTGTTTGTGTTGGTAACATTTGATACTGAATGATACTGTTATATGAGCCTTTCTTTCAAGATTCCCCAGGATGGGTTTTTAAGACAGTATAAATATAATAATCTTTAATTATAAAATGTAACTATAACAAAAACATTATTATACTCAAAATTATTTGAAGTATTTTCATGTCTTTTGTCTTGTGTCCCTCAAACCTAACTAGTCATGGCAGATGGCTGGTTGTCCCAAAGGCTTCTTCCTGTTAAAAGGGAGTTTGTCATTCCCACTGTCACCAGTGTTTCTGTATCATTGTAGGGTCTTTACCTTACAATATAAAGTGCTTTGAGGTGACTGCTGTTGTGATTTTGTGCGATATAAATAAAACAAAATAAAATTGAATTGAAAATATTAAAATAGGTTTAACAAGCCTGCACTTTGCTCTTCTTTTTTCTGCACTACAAACTTTTTAAAGTACGTTAAAAACTATGTTAAAAGAGAACAAAGAAAACAAAATGCAATACTTTTCTTTTAAATAGTGATACTGCCCAGAGAGTGAGCTGCCTCAGTGAAGGCGCTTCTTGCTTTTCATTTTTTCCTTTTGCTGAATGTAGTTTCAGCTAAAATGTGTATAAACTTCACATTCAACTGTGAATGTCACGGAGGTGTGCTTCAGACATGGTTTGATAGGAAATTTGTGAATACTAGCAACTTTCATGCACGCACAGGTCATTTTACAGGAAGATAAAACTGTTTATTTAATGTTTATCTAATTCCTGTTTTTAGTGTTGTTTAACTATCAGCTGTAGCTTGATTTAATAGTGCTTTTGCCTGTGTGTGTCCTGTCTCTGACCTTCAGGTTCATATATGAAACTGAGCACTTCAATGGAGTTGCGGAACTGTTGGAAATCCTCGGCAGGTTTGTCTGCAAAAGCACACGTTTGAACTATACACTGCTGCTGTGCTGCACACACACACATATACTCTATACTTGCCAGCTGTTCCTGTTTATGAGACAGCCGGCACCAAAAACTGGTTACAAAGCACAGCCGCTGCTGCATCTGCACGGCACATAAAACAATATGCATTTTTATTTTTCCTTCTTTCTTATCAAGTAAAGACAACCCAGGGTGACGGCAAGGGAAATGAGAGTAAGCAAGGGAGGGGAATGAGTAAAGGGGTGAGGTGGGCGATGGTGCAGAAAGGAGAGAAGCGGGAGGAGGTGGGGGTTAAAGATATAAACGAAATATGACTCACAGGTTTGTTTAATTTCTTGCCTTCTTTTGTGAGGGAAAATATGAGGAAGACAGAAATGAAGAGGCAGCGAAGAAGAAAGGCAAACTGATAAACAAACACGTGTTTCTTATGTTGAGCCTCACATGTAAACAACCAGGAGCAAGAATGGACGAATCAGTGAAATGTGCATGCTGTCATTGTGAGATATAAAAAACTACTATCAACACCGTGTCTTCGTGGTAGCTGCTGAGCTTGTGGTTAGCCTAGCATATCAGACTAGGTTAAGGAGAAAGCGATAGCCTGGCTTTGTCCAAGATGGGGAAAAAAAGCCTCTTTATCAACACCTGTGGACCCGTTATGGTTACATTTGATATTCTAAGCAATAATATTTAGCAATAGACTTTATTTCCTAAGGAGACTAAGGTCAAGCGACATCTCCCCACTCTTTTGGACAAAGTGTCATACAGGGGTGGCCAGTGCTCTGTTTTTGCTGTGGACTGTGGTCTGCTGGTGCGGACACCTTTCCCCTGTGACAGGGGCAGAGTAGACAAACTTATCGAGAAAGCCGGCTCAGTGGTCGGTTCTGATCTTGAGACAGTCCAGCAGGTGGCCATGAGAAGAATGCTCTCAAATCAGTTATGATCAACACCCACTCCATGCGCTGGTAGTTATAGAGTAATAGCACAGTAGCACCTTCTGTCAAAGACTGATTGCACCAAGGTGCAAGACTGAGTACCTCTGGAGGTCCTTTATACCAGCTCCTGTAAGACTGTTCAGTGTACAATAATAATAATAATAGCAATAATATAGTAATAATATTTTATCCACATGTTTACATATTTGCAGATATTAGTTCTAGCTGTTTTATTTATTTGCATACATCTATTTATTGCTCTGTTGTTAATTAGCTGAAGGGGTTGTAACTTTAGAATTAGCACCAAAGAAAGAGCTACTGTTAGTATTGTTGGCTAGCAACAAATAAACATTTCCAGTCATATTGCTTTCACTCAAAAAAACCCTAAATTTGTTATCTGCAGGAGACACAAAAATAGTTCTGGATTTAAGTAGATGTACTGCTTCCAGTAGATTAGCTTAGATGCTTAGTAGCTTAGATGAGTACTTAGCATTATATCAATTTTGCACTGATGAGGATTAGGGCCACTGAAAAAAATATTTGGGGGAATTCTGACCATAATCCTCTTCTGTAGCCATGAAAGCCATTTTAAAACAGAACAGACTCCAGAGAAAAGTCTGAATTAAGTTAGCTTAATGTTTTTAGCTCATCCGGCTAAAGTACAGATGAGCTAATGTGATGGCAAGGCGCCCATCTGTCTACAGTGCAAAAGAACAGCATCCTTGCAAACAGTCATCGCATAATGAGTCTTCACTCAAACTGTTGTGAAGTAACCTGTGAGCTGATGAGTTGCAATGCTACTGATGTTCTGGTTTGATGCTGACATATAATCTAAAGCTACATAACAACCTAGCTTTTTAGCAGGCTATATAGCAGTAGCCTAATGGTCTTGTTATGCTAACAAGGGCACTCTAGTAAGTCTAAGGCAGAGAAACCCACAAAGGCACAAGTTTAAAGTCACAGACAGGGAGTAAAAGATGCACATGGCCCCCAGGATTACAGGCCCGTGGCATTGACCTCCCACATCATGAAGACCCTGGAAAGGCTCATCCTGGACCAGCTGCGACCCATAGTAAGACCACACCTGGATCCCCTTCAGTTCGCTTATCATCTACCTGCTCAATCGTGTCTACACCCATCTGGACCAGCCGGCGAGCACTGTGAGGGTCATGTTTTTTGACTTTTCCAGTGCTTTCAACACCATCAGGCCGACCCTCCTGGGTGATAAGTTAGCAGCGATGCAGGTGGATGCTTCTCTGGTGTCCTGGATTGTTGATTACCTGACAGGAAGACCACAATATGTACGTCTCCCACAGTGTGTGTCTGACAAGGTGATCAGCAACACAGGGGCACCACAGGGGACTGTCCTCTCCCCCTTCCTCTTCACCCTCTACACCACAGACTTCAGCCACTGCACAGAGACCTGCCATCTTCAGAAGTTTTCTGATGACTCTGCGGTGGTTGGATGCATCAGCAGGGATGATGAGACAGAGTACCGGGCTGTGGTCGACTCCTTTGTCACGTGGTGTGAGCAGAATCATCTGCAGCTCAACGTGGCAAAGACCAAGGAACTGATCGTGGACTTCAGGAAGACCAGGAAACACTTGACCCCTGTTTCAATCCAGGGGGTCAGTGTTGACATTGTGGAGGACTATAAATACCTTGGAGTACACATTGACAATAAACTGGACTGGGCTAAAAACACCACAGCACTTTACAGGAAGGGCCAGAGTCGTCTCTATTTTTTGAGGCGACTGAGGTCCTTCAACATCTGCCAGAAAATGCTGAGGATTTTCTATGAGTCTGTTGTGGCCAGTGCGATCCTCTATGCTGTTGCATGCTGGGGGAGCAGGCTGAGGGTCGCAGATGCCAACAGACTTAATAAACTAATCCGTAAGGCCAGCAATGTTGTGGGGATGGAGCTGGACTCCCTCAAGGTGGTGTCGGAGAGGCGGATGCTGTCCAAGATAAAGACAATGTTGGATAACACCTCCCACCCACTCCATGACATGCTGGTCAGTCACAGGAGCACGTTCAGTGAGAGACTGAGATTACCGAAAAGCACCACTGAACGACACAGGAAATCATTCCTGCCTGTGGCCATCTCCCTGTACAACACATCCACTTAACACACTGTTTGCTGCTACAACTACACATGTTTCTTTTCCAACTATTTATTTATGAGTGACTTATGTATGTATGTATGTATATATATGTATATATTGTACTATTCTTAGTTAGTGTATTTTCTGTCTTGTCTTAATGTTGGTTTAAAATGGAGCACTGTAACAAAAAATAATTTCCCCCAGGGATCAATAAAGTATTCTGATTCTGATTCTGATTCTGATTGACATCAGCTTCTTGATGTCGGATAGTGAAGCCTCGCTGTGAAGCTGCATCCGTGTTTTAAGTCTGTAGCCAGAGCAGATAAACAGATGTGCTAATGATAATTTAGAAATGGAAAGACTAAGACAACAACCCAAAGAAGTAATAAGCAATAAGAACGCAAACAAATCAGTATCAGAAACAATAAATATTAATCCCTCTCAGGGGAATTTCGGCTAATGGAGTCTAGCCTCTGCCCTGTGTGTTTGTCTTTCCTTGTCTGATGTTATACTTAGGAGTTAAAAAGAAGGATGTATCCAGACTGAGAGTGTTTTTTTTCCTGCCATAAGAGACCAACAGTAACTTTTCAGCTCTTAACAATAGTGAGGCGATCTCGGAAACAAGTGGCGGCTCAAGGAAGGCGAGGGAGAGGACGAGTCCAAGGTGAGGGAAAAAGGAGGAATGGAGGGATAGATGGAGCCGGAGAGGGGACGAGTGAGTGAACAGTGAGTCAGAAGTGGAGGAAGGAGGGAGCAGGAGAGGAGAGAGAGGTTTGTATTCATGTTGGTGGTAACAGAGGTATTTATAGCTCCTCCCACACATGGAGAGTGCGGGAGAGAGATGGGTGAGAGAGGATGCGGTGCATAGATAGAGGAGACGGGGAGGCGTTCAGAAAGAGGGCGAGAAAGGAAGCAGAGAGACAGATTAGAGGAACAGCAGGAGGGAGATATTACTGAAGGACTCCTCTGTTAAACTGACAACAGCGCTATTAGAAATGAAGACAGACGGACGGACTGATGCAGACAAACACATGAATCGCCCGTGAAAAAAACTGACGGGCG
This sequence comes from Aulonocara sp. 'chitande type north' Nkhata Bay, assembly GCF_057382095.1. Taxonomy (NCBI): domain Eukaryota; kingdom Metazoa; phylum Chordata; class Actinopteri; order Cichliformes; family Cichlidae; genus Aulonocara; species Aulonocara sp. 'chitande type north' Nkhata Bay. Next base: position 49,010,321 of record NC_141346.1, on the reverse strand, counting down.
GCTCGTTTTACAGCTAAATGAGCGTCGCACTTTCCAAGTTTAGTTCCCACTCTTCTGCTGCTCATACTTTTCTCTCTGTGGGCAGCCGGTGCAGCTGTGAACAGAGCAGACCACGCGCTCGTCCAGTCACTCGGAAACGGACACAGTACGAAAATAGAGTCTGAGAGCACAGATGAATGCACAGGCGTACACATGTGTGACTCAGAGGAGGGTTTTTTCTTTTTTGAAGCAACACATGATGCTGTGGTGTAAATAAATATTACCATTCGCACCATTCATTGATTGAAATGTGTTCGTTAGAAGATCGCGTTTGGTAACAGGTGACCGGGATGTTTTTGGACAGGTGGCCTTAAAGTTGGAGGGTCGTGGTGCTGATTTTTAAACAGGATGACTTAAGTAAAAGGCGTACATGTGCTTTTTGTCATAAAAAAAACCCCCACATACCCCCGAGAAACGACGGTCACTTTTAACTGCCTTCTCATCTCCTCTGTTCCAGCATCATAAACGGCTTCGCCCTGCCGCTGAAGTCTGAACATAAGCAGTTCCTGGTTCGGGTCCTCATCCCGCTACACACGGCAAAGTCCCTTTCCATCTTCCACGCGCAGGTCGGTGACTATCCTACCCTCACTACCAGTTTATATTTGTGCTTTAACGTTAGACTCTTTAACAAAGCTCGGCCCTGTCGTCAGCTTCTTTTGATTTTATGTACCATGGGAAACAGTTTTCGACACCTATTTATCACCACGAATGCAGTCACATTTTTTGATGTCGTTTGATGCCCTAATTACATCCGAATGAAGAGGAGAGTATGTGTTTGAATGACTGATGTTCCTTGCAGCCGTACTTTCCTGTGTCCTTATGTGTATTTTGCTTGTATTTGTTACATTTTCAAGCAAAAATACCTGCCTTCACTCAGTTTCAGTCCATTTTAGAGGATTCTTTAGATACTTTGTTACTGTAATATACTGGGATATTTATAATTAGAGCTATTTTGTTATATTTTGTAACTTCTTAATATATTGTATTAATTAATTTAGTTTAGTTAGTTACTGTTCTTACTGTCTTGGAGCAAATGTGACCACATCATTTCCTCTGGGATTAATAAAGTACTCTGATTCTGGTACTAGCAGCCTTTCGTAAAACACATAATTTGCTCCCATTTCTTGAGCTGAATCTATGAAAACTCACACAGATAACCCAGTTTGACATGCAAAAAATAGCATTTTTTCACCATCGAGGTGATTCCCGAAGAGTATATCTTGGGAAAAATTGAGGAAGTGGGTAAGTCGTGGGGAAAAGAAGAAGTGGCAGGCCTGAAAACTATTTATAGTAGATGAGCAGTGTATAAAATTCATGTCTTAAGATAAAATTAGCAAAAAAGTAAAGACCTCGCACAGGACCTGAGAGATATAGCTATCTGTAAAACATGATGGAGGCTCTGTCGTGGTTTGGGGCTGCATTTAAGTCAGGAGTATTGGAAAACTTGTCAAAACTGATCAAATTATGAACATAGAAAAGTTCTGTCAGATTTAGAGGCACCATGCAATGCCATCTGGAAAGTGGGTGATTGAAAAAGACTTAATTATTCAGCCTGACAGTGATCTCAAACAAACTCCCCATGCAGTGAAAAAACCTACTTGGACAGAAAAAACACAGTAATAATACATTTTATTTAATAAAGCACCTTTCAAAACATTCAAGGACACTGTACACAGCAGAATAGAGACAAGCAACAACAACAACAAACATAACAATTTACAAATTTATAAGGATAAAACATGGAGCAATTAAATAAAATAAATTAAAATAGCAGGATGGAAAAGCTTATGTGGAATAGGCTTTTGTGAACAGGTGAGTTTTGAGTCTGGCCTTAAAAAGAGAAAGGGAAGCGATGTTTCTCATCTCAGGAGGAAGGGAGTTCCAAAGGCGGGGGGCAGAGCGACAGAAAGCCCTGCGCCCCGTGGTAGGTAGCCGAGGGGAAGGGATGGAAAGAGAGACACCGAGCGGGAATGGTGATCTGAACCAGGTCAGAGAGGTATGAAGGCGAGAGATGATGGATAGCCTTGAATGTATACAAAAGTATCTTGAAATTGATGCGGTATTTAACCGGAAGCCAATGAAGCTGCTGCAGAACACGGGTGATGTGGTGCATAGAAGGGGTCCTGGTGATAATATGGGCAGCAGAGTTCAGGTCACGTTGAAGCTTATGGAGAGATTTTTGACTAAGACCAAAAAGAAGAGAGTTGCAGTAGTCGATCCGGGAAGTGACCAGGCTATGAACAAGAATGGCAGTGGCGTGTGGGGAGAGAAAAGGATGGAGACGACTAATGTTATGAGTAGTGAAGCAGCGTCAGTCGTGGATTGGCCTCCCCAGAGCCCAGACATCAACATAGAGCAGTGTGAGATCATCTTGACAGAGAACAGAACAGATCTTTCAGTCCCCTTCAGGAAAACTGGAGAATTATTCCTTAAGACTACTTAAAGAAATTATTACAAGAAAGCTTACCTCACAAGTAAGTGTTTAACAATCAAGGTGGTCATACCAAAAATTAACTTTTAAACTTTTTAGAATTGCACAAACTCTGTTTTTGCCTGATATACTGTATTTCTTTCTATTTGTGTTTCAACTGGTTTGAATAAAATAACATATAAAAAATGAAGGGTAGCTCAAGACTTTTGCACAGTTTTATATTCATGTCTTTGTAAACTAAATCTATAGAAAAAGATCTCCAGGTAGAAGCAAGCTTGTTGCTTTTATTCTTGACAGACACTTTAATCGGCTATCCTAAACTCTACCTGTCACCATGACCATTGTCTGATTGGTCTCCTGCACTTAAAAACATCTAAACAAACATCTGGCTTGAATATATGTATGAACCCAAGAAGAAGTAAATGAGCTTAATGTGTCTAAAATTGTTCCTGGTAATACTTAGACATTTTAACAATGTGTCAAATGTACCACTAGGAGGCAGGGTTGAGTCACAGATAGTGCCGCTGAGAGACGCACTCACATCTGAGTTACATTCGTGTGTGAGTGCCTTTGATTTTTTTTGGTGTTTGTGTACGAGTATGTGTGTCTGGGTTATTATAATACTTGGTGACACAGATGGCTGCCAGTCTATTGTGTTTGTGCACGCCTGTGCATTTTATTTGTGCCATACTTTGTTTGCTTATGCAGAAGATACAGTTTGTTCCCCACAAAATGTGTGTCTGTGTGTATTCTGGGTCTCAGCATCACTGTGCCCTACATTTCTCCCCATCTCTCCTCTCCCTGTGGTTCACACACATAAATTATTCACACACTCACACACACTCGGTTTGACAGGGTCACGGGAGAAGCAGGGTCTTGTGGATGGCAGTTTTGTACTCAGTAGGTGTGGCTGTTCAGGACTGACCTAGTTCTGGATGCCGGTATCAAAATATGATATCACAGCAAACTGTTTAAACATCTTAGAAGATGAGCACTGAAATACATTTGAATGTATTGATATCACTGACTTAGAGTATGTGGCCCCAGTGTGGGTTCAGTAAAGCTAATCATCTATTCAGCCATCCATTTTCCTAACAGCTTCTCTCACTTAGGGTTACAGGGGGCTGGGCTGGAGTCTCTCGAAACTATCATAGGGAGTGGAAGCAGGTTACACTCTGGAGGTCACCAGCCCATCGTGTGGCTAGCACAGACAGATAATCACACTCTCACATTCACACCTACGGCCAGTTTAAAATCACAGCTTAAACTGAGCTTCACGACTTTGGCTGTCTGATGAAAATAACACAAGTAACATCAGTAACATGTCCACATCGTCTCACACAAACATGTTTCATTAAATGCAGATATATTTGCTTCAACATAAATTAAACACAACATTGCTAAACAATTTTTCTCTTATTTGGCTGCTGCAAGCTTCTTAACCCTTGTGTGGTGTTCGTATTTTTGTTACTCAGCCAGTGTTCATGGGTCTGGTGGACCCGCTAGAGTTTTGGCTTTCCAAATTAACACTATCAAACAATTTTATGTTAAATTACTCAACAGATGTTTACTTCATCCCAATTACAAGACATATGAACAGCAAACATGGTTAATTTTTTCCCTTTACCTTTGTTAGATCACATTTATGAATTAATGTGCTTCTTGTTTTTCTTTTATATAAAATGTTATAAATAAATCAGTTATAATCAAGTGGAGTGAGTGGAAAGACACAACACATTTACACGTGAAAAAATAATTAATTGTTTAATTTTTCTTTTGAAAAAAACTGAACACGGGTCTCACAGACCCGAACACCATACAAGGGTTAAAACAACAATGGATTGTGTTTCAGCAGTAGATATAAACTCATATACAGGAACAGGAACTTCCAGGGTGGCAAGTGTTTATGATCGGAATCTGATTATAAAATGGGGAAGAAAGGGATGCAGTACGGGGGCTTTTTTATTATTCACTTGTGCACTGGCAAAATTATTCATGAACACAAATGGAGTTCTCTGCTCTCCTAACCCCTTAACCATTACCAGTCATTAACTGTGTCACCAGTGTAATTAAAAAGTGTGTTCCTTAGCGATTTATGGCTGTTATTTTCGGCTGCAGGTCCACTGTTTGCAGCTCAGATTTTAAAAATATACATATTTTCATTTCTTAAGCATATAGTTAGGCTTTGAGCAGTTACTGTGGATACTGAAGTGTGAGATGTACTGAAGTGACTGAAGTCTATCATTATTTGATAGTAATAACTTTATTTTTATGAACCAACCTTCTTGGACGGTCTCATTCCTCTGATTTCAGTATTTTTATTTTCTTTAATTCCAAAGTGTGGAAACAGTATAGAGACACTACAAAGATGATTTGGTCATAGGCTTTATTTAGCTGTAATATTTGTATTCCAATACTGTATTTAAAGAGCAAAAAACTGATATGCTATAAGTTAATTCTCACATGTGCAACCAGAAAAAGTTTTAGGCCTCTTAGCTTGACATGTTCCAGTCATTGCTAACTGGACACAGGCATGCGCATGAAATAGACAGATTTCAATGGAACCAGGGGCAAGCAGAGCTGCTTTTAGAGACACTAGCCAACTGTGGCCAGAAGATGACAGTAATTTAAAAGATGGTGCAAACAGGCAATGAGAGAAGCTTATGGAACAGATTGTTTGAGATGCAAGGACAGAGATAGCACTCACTTGGGTTTTAATTCATGTCTTTTGCTCGGTTTTTTTGGGCAAGCAGGGCTTGCCTTGCATTTCCATTATCAAGTAGAGCTGACTTCAGCTCCAAAAATAGAGCTTAATTTGACCTGTCACCCTGACAAATCAATATCAGTAAAATCTTTACAAAGGTCCACAGAAGTCTACTACATAATCCCTGCCTAACAATGACCTCATGCAACCGCAAACCTTGACTCGACAGCAGAATCCAATGTCATATTTACCCCAAGTTTCTCAAACGCCTCACTAATGCTTTAAATAGTTTGCCCACTTTATTTTAATCCTCTTCTTTTCTCCTGCTTTCTTTATATTCCAGCTTTCAACACTTCCTTTTTTAGCCGCCACTCCCTCTTACACTGTATTTTTGTAAACATGTTGTGCCACGGGTGCAGCAATAGGAAAGTCTTGGATGAAGGGAGAGAAGAAGATGAACAAGAAAGATAGCCAGTATGGAGAAAAAGGGAGATTAGACAGAAAAATCTGTAAGAGATGAAAGCTCAGACAGTGAGGCAGACAATGATGCTGCAGTTCAACAAGGTGGCAAAGGAAGGAACAACAAAGAAGAAAACTGTCCTACAAAAAGATCTAAAAACATCATCAATAATATGACAGTATAATCCCAAAAAACTTTTAATTGAGTCACTTCGGCTCTAACTTATGAAGATAAAATGAACCACTAGTGTAATACTGGGAACCAGTCAAAGGATAGACGGAGGGGGAGAGACAAGAGGTCTAACCTCTATCTCACATTGCCCTTAAGGGACTTTGCGTGTGTGACATCACTCCTTCCGAAGTAAACACACGTACACACAGTCTCCGTCGCCACGGTGCCCACTCGCCACGGCAACCGGCCTGGGCGGAGGGGGCAACCGCAGAACACACATATGCAAACACACAAATGCACACACAATATCAGAATAATAGGAAATGATTGCCGCTAATATAAGAGGAGACAAAAGCTGATGTAGCTGCAGACACACACTCACACGTACGCGCACTCGCGCACATTTGGAAAACTTGTCTTTCCGATCTTTAGCAGTGTGTAATCCTGAGGGATAAGTGCTAAATTCCCCATTGTCTCGTTGACAGCGCCAGAGAGAGAGAGAGTGCGTAGGTGTGAGTGTGACAGTTTGTGTGTGCGTAACCCCGTGTTCTCTGTCGTTACAGCTGGCCTACTGTGTGGTGCAGTTTATGGAGAAAGATGCCACAGTCACTGAATATGTAAGACTGCTTCTTCATTCGCTGTACTTATTCCAACACGTTTTATAAAGATTTTCAGTTTTTTCCTAAGAACTGAAAATATGGGAGAAAATAATGCATGTGAATAATCATAGACGCTTTAAAGCTGTATGAATCATTTCTTTAAGGTAAACAGTGGGTCATCTGACTATTTGTGAAGTGAGGAAAGACAACTGTAGAGATAAACTCACAAAAAGTTATTGGACGAATTGAATTTCATTTATAAACCGTCAAAACAAAGTCGCCTGAAAGCGTTCTTAATTGCAAAGTAAAGACCGGCAAAAATACGACCTGATATCACCACAAAGTGTGTCCATGTCACGCTTTTCCTCTCCAAAACGCGAAGGGAAAAAACACGCAGAAGTTGCAGTAAGTTGCAAACAATAAAAGTTGCAAACAATATAATAATCATGCGAAAGCTTTAAACTGACATTATTGACACATTTACATGTAAACACATATTAACTTAATAATTTCTGACTATTAAGAACCCTGAAATATACTCTATATGTTTTTTGATTTCTTGGCTTTAAAGATATTATCTCCCCCTGCTGGTGCTGCAACATGCGTGCATGTCTATTTCACATTTTGGAGAGGCAAAGCATGGACACGGTGGACCGGTGTGTCTATTACACGTTTTGCTGATACTGGGTTGAATAATACAGAGGAAACTCTAACAATCAGATGAGCCCCTATGAGCAAACACTTGGCGACAGTGGGAAAGAAAAACTCTCAGCGAGGGGCAGCCATATGTTGTGAATTTCCTGAAACTAAGTCATTTGATCTTTTTCTGATTTGATTTTGGGGCCCACAACTTCATTATTTTGGTTTAGATATGCTTCTGTTCACACTTTACAGGAAATTCAAAATTATTCTGAACATTTAGCTGCACGCCTTTTTAGTTTTACTCCCCGAAGAAACCAGTTTAAAATGTTTTAAAAAAATCTTTCTCTTTTTTTTTTTTTTTGCCTTTTTAATAATAACCAAAATAACCGCATGATCCTAGACTTTAGACAGATAGCAAGTAGGAGTTTTAAGCAGCATGGTTAATGTTACCCATGCAGCCAGCTGAGAGTCAGTGAAAACTTAAAGACATTATTCTTAATGCAAAAGCCAGAGCATGGAAATGACTCATTGGAGATGGTAGAGATGGATGTCAGCCAGCCACCCTGCTGAGCTAATGGCTTCAGTGTTTATTTCTCTTAACATGTGCTCATATTTGCTCTGCAGATCATCAGAGGGCTGCTCAAGTACTGGCCTAAAACCTGCACGCAGAAAGAGGTGAGACCGATGACGATGAAAAAGCTGTTGATGTTTCTTTCTCCTCAACTGTTGCATCGCTGCAACTGTGTCGATTTAACTCGTCGTTCCCTATCTCTCTGTATCTGCATTTTAAAAAATGTGCACGCACTTAGGTGATGTTCCTGGGGGAGATCGAGGAGATCCTGGATGTGATAGAGCCATCTCAGTTCATGCGGATTCAGGAGCCGCTCTTCAAGCAGATAGCAGCCTGCATCTCCAGTCCTCACTTCCAGGTGCTAAAATAACGCAGAAGTGGAAACAATAACCACAGACGTCACTCACAGATTAAAACCGCTTTGGGTGTAGACAGGATTAAAACAAATGTGATTATAGTAATCTGATTACCTCCAGGTATTAGGCTGGAAAATCAGTTACTTCTTAGACGAATCAGTTTAATAAAAAGAATGTTGCACAACTCTGATGAAAGAAAATCAACTCTTCTTTGTGCCCGTGTGTGTGTGTGTGTGTGTGTGTGTGTGTGTGTGTGTGTGTGTGCTTTAGGTAGCGGAGCGGGCTCTTTACTTCTGGAACAATGAATACATCCTCAGTCTGATTGAGGAAAACTGTCAAGTCATCCTTCCACTGGTGTTCGCTACCCTCTACAGAGTCTCCAAGGAGCACTGGAACCAGTCAGTGGCACGCATAACCACTCCCATCGTAACTTTTTGTTTAGAGCTTAACCTCTGTTACGAGCAAATATCACAACTTGTCCAGTCAGAGGGTGAAAAGGGTCATGATGGGTTCACAGGCTTAGTCGTTAGCTTCAAGTCCTTATGAATACAGCCTGATGTTCACTTTCAATTTATGGTCCCATTAGAGTCAAAAAGGAGTCTGCAGCCGTGTGGCTCATACGATGATACGCCACGAGCGTGCATAACCCTCCGTTTCTCACTGAGATCTGCTCCTCATTCGTAATATTCGGTTACAAACCCCCAAGATGGCAACATGTAAAATACTCAGGCCAAAGCTTTCCAGCTTAAAGGAGGCAGGGGCTGGTTTCCATCTTTTATATTCAGTCTATGAGTTTAGTCTGTTAGTGGCGAGTTCATTTGGGAAGATCTTTTGTCATATTTTAGGCTACAAATTAGTTGAATAATGAAAATAATTGTTGGTAGGAACCCTTAAGTTAGCCATAACAGAAGTCCTTTTATTCTTGTCTTTATCACACACAGTATTCAGACCCTGATACTATACTGCCATATTACTATACAAGCTCCTGTTACGTTTCACTATTCATTTAAATTTTTAGGTACACACCAAATGACTTTTTTCATATTCTCACCATCATTGAAGCATTTGATGACCCATCTGTGTTTCTCCAGGACCATCGTGTCTCTGATTTACAACGTGCTGAAGACCTTCATGGAGATGAACAGCAAACTCTTTGATGACCTCACTGCCTCCTACAAAGTGGAGAAACAGAAGTGAGTGTGACTCACTGCTTTTGTGCGTGTCTTTGTGTCACTGGATACGACGGTGACAACAAGAGGAAGAAACTAAGAACTAAGTCATTTTTTAGGCGGCGTTTCTTCCATTATCTGTCACATTGTATTTCACGTTGTAAGTATGTATCGCTTAGGTCATCTTTTGGACACGGATCACATCATAATTCCAGCCTCAACCTCAAGATAGTAGATACCAGAGGAAAATAAAATCTACAGGGATAGTTCAGCAGTTTGATCATCTCTTAATGAAAAGACACGTTTTATTTGTTAAGTGATGAAGTAAAGACTGGATGAATTTATCTAAGTTTAGCTTAGGATAGAAAATTTGGACCCTGTTATTCACGAACTAGATCTAGAATTACATATCTGTAAGAATTAGCATTTTAATAGAAGCTGAAATTAGAGTCAGGGATGACAGTCCGATATAAATCAACGGTCCCCAACCCCCGAGTCGTTTGGTACTGGGCCGTGAGAGTTGAGGCCCGGTACCACTTTCTAATTTCTGCCCTTTAAACTTAACTACTTTCCTTTCTCCGCCGCCTCTCCAGGGAGCTGAAGCGAGAACGGGAGCGTGCCGAGCTCTGGCGAGGCCTGGAGGAGTACCAGGAGCGCCGGATGCAGATGCTCACGGAGGCCGCCAGGAACCAGCGCAACCTCCAGGAGCGAGGCGAGAGAGGGGACACGCTTAACCCTTCCTCCCCGCAGACAGCTCACTCCGACCAGCCCGAGCCCAAGCCCAGCGGGGCCTCTTCTGGAGCCGGGGAGAGCGCCACCTAGGTGTCACTCCATTAGATCCAATGGGGGGTAGGGGAGGGTTAGGGGACAGGGAGAAATCAGGAAGATGACGGTAAAAGTGTTGGGAGACAGAAAAAGGTACAAAACAATCCACTGTTTTTTTTCCTCTGTCGTCTTGTGTCACGGAGGTGGTTGCTTTTTGTAAAAAGGCGCAAACTCGGTGATCCAAGGTAAACACTGTACCTTCTTTCTAACTGAGTTGTGTGAAACTGGTTCACATTTTGCTGTACACACATTATGTTGCAGACCAGAAGATAAATACTGTCCGAGTGCAGACTCGTGGAAATTTAAATTCGTGGAAACGGCAGATCAGTGCCCTGAAATCGGTAGCTGGCCTGCTTCAAATCTGCCTCAAAACGAGAGATATAACATCTCTTTTGGTGCAACACTTACCACGTTTAACACATTTCTAAGTCACCTAAGGGAGGAAGGGTCTGCGCCGTGGCCTCGTATTTATCTTTTGGTCAGAGATGCTGATTTCATGCGTGGATAGCACAATACATCAATAAACAAAAGAAGCAATTTCACACAAAAGTCCCAAAACTATTGCCGAACCCACGAACCGCCACATAGACGCGGGCGCAGGTACATTTTTACTGTAAATATCAGAGGACAGAGCTACAGAGAGTTTATCCAGGTTAAACAATTCACACGCCAACAGCTGATTCATGCACCTGAATATTACTTTAAATCACACTGTCTCACACACACACACACACATACACAGACACACACGGCTGATTCTGGCGTTAACTCCTCTCCCAGTCTGCCGGGTTCCACCAAAGGATGAGCCTGAAGTCCCTAATAACCACTGATGAAGATGATGATATAAGTACAATAATGTTCCTTCTTCTTACTTGTTACTCTACTACTATTACTCTACTCTAAGTACTACTGATGATGATAATGTTTTTATATATATACATATGTCTCTGGATATTTCTGTAGTGTATTACGGGAGAAACACTAGTGTAGCAGATATCATAAAGGGGAAGTCCACTCGAATTCTGAATTCACATCACGTGTTAAATGTGTGAGGCTGTAATGTGAGTGCTGAAATTCAGCAGAATTCCCCTTTAGCAGACCTTAAAAGGAGGAGGAATGAACTGGATTGGCATGGGTGGATTTGCTTTCATTCATTACTTGTGGTGTGGTGGATTTAAAAAAACAAAGAAATCCCCAAACATTCCACGTTTAAAGCTGAATCATTTTTTTTAAAGGTGCCGTGTGGAGTTTTGTTCTAAACACAGTTTTACGTTGATGATTTTATGTCTCACTCATCATGAATGTACTTTGTCTGTTAGGGAGGCCTGGTGAATTTACATTTTTAACATCTGCCTTTGCTCGCTAAAAAAAGCTACATATGCTAGGTTTAGCTTCTGTGGTGATACCCACTGGTTTGTGAAGTCCTGTTTTGAAGTTTGGCTTTCTGGATCCAGAGGTTATTGGCTAATGATAGCAACCTTTGTTAGCAAGGTGCATACACTGAATGGGAGTAGCATAGCCTCAATCCATGCATCCACCCGTGACTGATGGCTAATTAATCCTCGACGTGTTGGTCGACGTGTTGGTCGTCGTGTCTGCGAATAATGGCTTTGCCACGACTCGGTACTCGCCGCAGTATTTTCCTAAATGATAGGCGTGGCGATTCAGACAGAACCTCCACATTAGCGCTGGTTCGGTCAAAATCGTAAATAAAGAAATCACTGAATGTTTATTTATTCCAGAATGTCTCATCTTTTCAATACTGTTGCAATCTGTAAATCTGTGTCAATAAAATGGTTGTGAAAATTGACGCGATCGCCACAAAAACTAACCAATCGCAACTTGATGCATGTTGAGCATACATGGGCCTTTAGGGGGTGCCCGGGAGGCATCCTGGTCACAAACCACCTGAATCGACTTCTTTTCTGTGTGGTGAAGTGGCAGCTTTAGTCTGAGCGCCTCCTGGATGATCGAGCTTCTTAACCGAGCTCTAAGAGAGCACACCAACCCCACAAACGCTTTCCACGTGGGTGTAGTTGACTGGGTGAGATTAGCAGACAGCTAGGTTGGGTTCCACCATTAATAAATATTTCAACAGGAGAGCTTCAAGTGGTCATTTGAGGAACTGCGGTTTTGGGCACATTTGCTTCACTTTCCAGCATTTTCTGGCACAAATTCTACACATCACTAAATGTTGGATCAGGAGAACAGCATGAAATCAGTATTGTGAATGTGTTGCTTACACGCAAACAAAACTTGGATCCAGTCATAAAACATGCTTTATCTATCATCTCTTATTGGTTAAAAGTTCCACAGCTTACCTTTAATTTTAATTTGGCACCAAATGATGATTTTTTTTTTGGTGTGTACGTGTGTCTATTCTCTCATTTAGAACCTCATCACAGAGTATTAAATTTAAACGAATCCAAGCAGACTCATAAAGCCCACCCAACACATGAGAATGAATGAAACCCACCGCATGTGTGTCAAATCAAAAGAAAAACACCGCAATCCAGTTGGATTTCTGAACCTGGAACGTCTGCAGGTTCGAGCAGACCAAAAGCTGCTAGATGGTGACCATGATGAGGAAGCTTTTTTTTTTTTTTTTGATGTGAACCAACAAAAATCTGTTTATTCTTGTCTGATCATTATGATAGAGTGATGGGATACAAGAGAGGGAGGAAAAAAACTGAAAAAAAAAATTATTTTAGCAATATTTTCATTCTTTCAGGATAATCTGTGTTTTTTAGGGGGTGACGACAGGAAGTGGGTGTCACACTGAAACGTTTACCTCCCACTCTTGTTTTTACTCCTGTTGCGTCCTTGATATTCACATTGTCTTAAAGGTACCTTCTGTGTAGATTTATTTGATGAGAAATGATTTTGCTTTGTAAATTACGTTGTTAATTTTATTGGTTTTTGTATAATCTTGTTTTTTGTGGAAAACTGAGTCTGATGCTATTTATTTTCTATTTGATCAGGAAATGTAACCTTATTTGACGGTCAGGTTGTGTGTGCGTGTGTGTGCGCGCATGTGTTTGCGTGCGTGGGTGCTTGAGCGTGTATCCAGTGAGTGTTTCGGCGAGCAGGAGATATGCGTAGACAGAGCGACAGAGAACGGGAGAAAGCAGTCGTCTCTTTGCTTCTTTTTCTCTCTCTCGCCTTCTCTCCTTCCTGTGGGACAGGGTTTGAATCCGAATGTATCGTGAAACAAAACTGATTGTTCTTTTTTTTTTACGCTTGACAGGCAGAACTAAGTGTCGGCTGCTTCGAACCAAACTTTCAAAAAACCCCGCAGAACCGTTTTTTTCCTAGACGCTCACTTAAAAACTTGTCTGAATCAGCAATGTTTCGAAATCGTTTCCATCTTCGTACCAAAAGGGTTTTTTGCTTTCAAACTTTGGTGAAGCGGCTTTGCGTTTTTTTCTTTTCTTTTTCATAAAGACCTTACAACTTATGTCACCTTTGACGCCAAAAACCAAATTTTGCCACTGTTTGATAGCTACCGTCACATAAAGGCGCCTGAGTTATCGTTACAACAACAGGACAACTGAACACCACCACCAGTCTATGGGTAACGCTAGAAGCGGGCAACTACAGATAAGTTATTGGTGCTGGTTTCATTAATTTGACTTTTTTCTTTGATTGTATTTTGCAAAAAGAGTGCAAAAATCCAAAGTCTGATTTCGTCGTCATCCTCAATCGCCTGAAACTCCAAAAACAAGTGGAACATTTCCTTTCTTAAATCCTATAATTTACTCCACGTCGCCACCTGGCTGACAACGAGAGACCCTTCCATTTTTGGGATTTCAAACATTGTCTTGATTCAGGCAGGTGACACTCAGAAACACAATCGAACAGAGACAAAACTTGACCTCGCTGTCACTAAACTTGGTTTGCTTCATGATTTTTTTTTCTTGGGTTGCTTACTCACAAACCCTCTAGATTGTTGTTGTTGGGATGACCCCAGCTCCCACTGTTCAAGAATTCTCCATGATAATGATTAATAATAATATTCCTCAATTCTAGCATTCTGCCATCCAATCAGGAACTGCTCCAGAACAGGAAGTGAGAGAGGAGAGAGTGTTTGTAGAGAGCTCCGGTGTCGCCTCACAGACAGCCATCAAGCGCTGCTTTCATGGACGCTCGCATTTCCTCTCTGTGGCCGTTTTCAGGAGGCCAGATTTTAACAAATGCTTTAAGTCAGAGGGGCGATGTGGGCGGATCTGATGAAAGACAGACAGTAAAGACAAAAAAAGAAAACAGGAGGGGGAAGATAGAGGAAAGAAAAGACATAGACACGATAGAATGGCAATAAGTCAGAGCAACAGAATGAGAATATAACGTTACCGAAACCTACTACTGCATTACGTAGCAATTTCACTGAATTTCTAGATTTGCACTGTCTGCCCAATGGTCTGTTTGTTGTGTTGAAGAAAAAAAAACAAGAGAAAATGATAAAGATGATGCAGACGAAGAAGATGTATATTTTGGGGACCAACACAGTGGTGGGGGGGTTTGAATGTAGAGTGGCTTACTACTGTATGTATCATTACAGGGAAGTGTAGAATGGAGAAAAAAATATAATGTGCTAAAAACTAAAACTTCACTTTGAGAAAACACTCTGGAGTCTGTGTCTTTTTTGCATCGCCTAATTCCTATCAATGATTCTTCCATTTCCAGACATGATTGGGATACTTATCACATACTTGCCAAACTTGAGACCTCGGAATTGGGGAGACATTCAAAAGGGCTGTTGGGGGGGGGGGTGACATACATATATACAAAAAACTCGGAATAAAATTAATTGGATTTCACCGGGTGTCCAAATTCAGAGGCTGCATCCACCTGAGGACCCGGCCTTCGCGGTCCAAGTGGGCTGAGTCCTCCAAAAGCTGGGTAGGCTTGGTTTCCAGTTCCGCTTACAACTTTGTGTGGTGTTGCGTTGAATGGTGTTGTAAACTTGTCCACTTTGTCTTGTTGAACCAGCACTGTGTCTCCCGTGTCAACTTTTGAATACTCAGCTCCCCGTCGTTCATCAGCAGAAATCTTTGATTTTCCTTTCTGTTCAGCGTCTCTGTCACGCACGTCCAACTCCGTTGCTTTTGCCTCACCGATGTTCGGTAACTTTCCTCTCATTTTGCGGTTGAACAGGAGTTCTGCTGGACTTTTGCCCGTGGTTGGATGTTCAATGCTGCGATACACTGTCACATATTTTCTTAGCTCTCGCTTCCAGTCAAGTCCTTCGGCTTGTGCGATCCTGATTCTTTTCATCAATGATGCATTTTGACATTCCACTTCCCCATTTGCTTGAGCCCATTTTGATATTAGTTTCACAATATTCTCTGAACAGCTCAGATTTGAACTGTGGGTCGTTATCAGATTTGATGGTAACTGGTAGCCCATGTCTGCTAGATATACAGTCAATAGAGTCAATGACTTTTTCAGCAGTTGTAGATGACATTACATCATACTCATAGTACCTACTGTAGTAATCTATCAGTACAAGTATTGAGTGGTTCGAAGGTAACGGTCCCAGTAAGTCTACCGTAAAAATCCGGCTGACCGTGTCCTCTCCTTTCTTTTCCCCGGCGACACTCATCGCCGCCATCTGCTCCTCCACGTGTTCGCAGTGTGAAGCCACCTCTAACGTGCGAGTTAGAGTTAAGCCGGGACCCTCCTCGAGCAGCTTTCTCCGTACATATTCAGAAGTGCATTTACTCAGGATAGCGTCCCTTATCTGGTTATCATTGTCACCTTGAAAGTCACAGTCTTTTGCAGCTCGCCTTAAACGTGTACAAAATTGTTGCACAGTCTCACCTGGTGTTTGGGACAATTTGTGGAAAGTTTGGCGTGCGTATGCTGCATTCACTTGAGGAACAAAATAAGTGTTGAGCGCAGTCACCGCCGCGGTGTAATCCTTCGCCTCTCCCGTCTGTGGTAGAGTGGAGAAGACGTCCTGCACGTCCTGTCCGGCCAAGTGCAGTAGAAGAGCGCGTCTACGCTGTCTGATCGCGTCAAAAGAAGACCTTTCCCATCAGCAAACAACTCGAAGGATGTTAACCACGCGTCCATCTCAGTGTAGCAGGCGAATGGTTGAATGCCCGACTTTTCCATGTTAGCCCACAAGTTTTTGCTAACACCGTGCCGCCGCTGGGTCTACTTCTCACAAAAACAAATCCAGGTCCGTGTCATCCTCGTCGCCATTGTTGTGTGCCCACCTTATTACTGAATTAAATCAGGACATAAAGCACGGTCTTTATCTTGCTTTATTGAACACTGTCCATCTGACAACTAGCCACTTAACGGGGCCTCCTTCGGAGAACATATCAATACATGACAATGATGACCTGGATGACTGAGAACCTTCACAGACATATTTGCACTAAAGTTATCAGACAGTAAAATATAAACATTCTATAATATGACAATATTTTTTTTATCCAAGCGTTTCTGTGTGAAGGGCATGAATCCAGTATGATTATCTTTGTAGCAATAATCTTTCTCAGGCACCGCCTCTTTTAGGAAGAAGTATTATTTCTATATTTTGGAATTTAAGAGAATTTGCAAGATTGCCAGCTGGATTATGATGCTTAGCCATTGGGAATCTTTCAGCACTTCTTGTCTTGCTTTTGTGCTCAGAGATCCTGATTTTTAGTTCCGATTTTGTTTACTTGTATCTGCTAGCGCACAGGGGTATTTTAACAAACTGACTATAATTGTGACTCTGGTTTTTAGATTTTCAACTTGGCAGTGCCAGTGTGTGAGTGCAAAAGAGCATCCCCGATGGTGACAGCACTAGAATGGGTACAGTTTAAACAGTTCTGTAGCTGAGGACACAGTTAATCTGTATTCTGATGCATTAAGATCATATAAATGAAGATTGCAAACACTGCTGATGTCAGCGGTTTGACTTGTGCATTATATATATATATATATATATATATATATATATATATATATATATATATATATATATATAGTCTATATATATATATATATATATATATATATATATATATATATATATATATATATAGACTATATATATATATATAGACTATATATATATATATAGACTATATATATATATATATAGTCTATCCATTCTGTAACTCTGGTGTACAGTTCAGTACTGCAACTCCCCACATGAAACTGCACACACACACACACACACACACACACAGAGAGAGAGAGAGAGAGAGAGATACAATACAGGATGAGGTTAAGAAAATACAGACAAGCATCATTATTTTCCAGGGAGTCTCCATTATTTCTGGCTTGGGGTCTCTAATGGTATTTTATTGTAATTGCTATGATGTCAGAGTGTCCGTCCGCCCTATTGGCCTTCTAAAAACAATAACAAGGACAGATTGGTTCCATTCACTGGATTGTCCGGACAGAGAGAGACCCGAGTCCTGCAGCTCAAACCCTCTGAAAGATCTTCAGCTGAAAAGGTGAGAGATCGTCTTCTGAAACATTTTTAAAATAAGGTAGGATGGGTATGCGACAATAACAAATTGAGCTTGATGTGCATGGTTTTGTTCAGATGCTTTTGCAGTCTTTATTGAGTCATTACAGAGTGAGTCCAGTGACCGTGGTCTCAGAGCTTCTGAAAGAATTTAATTTTCTGCTAACTTAATGGGGTTGTATGTATTCTTAAAAGAAACCAGTGAAACAGTTAACAGTCTGGCTACATTGAGTTAAATCCAGCTGTTTCAGTAAACTTCAGGTGGGTTGCTTGAAAACGTTCAGTTTTTGAGTAAACGTCTCCTGTAGCATTAAAGACCTTTGAAAAGACACAAATGTTTATTGTGTTTCCTACAAGAGAAGACGAAGATGAGGTTTTATGCACGTAAACACCAGTGTCAGGTTTCCCATCTGCAAAGATGTTTGTACTCAACACTAAGAAATGTTTTTGTGTCCAACTTTTTAGTGGCGTTGCTGGCTGCAGTAGCCAGAGTAGACACTAGAGGGAGTTGTGAGTCATGCTCATTGCCACACTGCTGTAGATCAACTTCTGTTCTCATGTAAAATATTGACAATTCATCACCTTTACTGGCTACTATCACTTGTTTTCAATATACAAGAAGAGATATACACTGTATAGGTATATTCTTTAAGTAATTAGTGATAATATTTCTCCATTTAATATTTTTTTCTTCAATATCAATGATAGCATCTTTCCATGTATCACAGCACATCATGTGTTCCTGATGATTGAGTGAAATAATAATATGATTTACTCCACAAAGCTGCTGAACTTAACCCTCTTTATTTATTATTTGTTCCATTATACCCAGCATGCACCTCCACCGTATCGCCTTCTCCTTCTTCCTCCTGCTGGTTGCCGGGGCAGCCGTGCTGTGTGTCAACGTGACAACAGTACTCCAGGGTTTCCGTGGATGCGCAGTGCGGGAGTTCTCCTTTGTGGCCCACAAGCCTGGCTGCAAGGGGCTGCGCATCACCACAGAGGCCTGCTGGGGGCGCTGTCACACGTGGGAGGTAGCTCTCTCTCTCACACACACACACAGAGAAAATAAATGTCACATCAGCTACTTGTAACCTACACAGGAGTTTGTGTCTTTAATGCTGGGATACTGAAACATCCAATAAAAGAGTCATCTCCTATTAGTGCACTAATAAGATGTCGATACTACAAATTTTGGTATTGATCCGACACTAACTAATTACGGGGCCGATAGCGATACTGATACTTAGGAGAGAGCAGTGTGTTTTAATTTATGAGATGAATCATGAACACTTTTTAATGACTGCCTAATCACTGTGATTTTCATTTTACACAGTAATGACACACCTTTCAGCTTTTTATGTATTTTGAAACTGGGTTTTTTGAAGACATGGAATGTAAATACACCTGTCTCTAAAGGACTTTGGGTTATTTTCTGTTGTTTTAATGCGATATGTGATATAGGCTCTCCGACCTGTTTCCCCACGTCATGTCTTTGCTATGTATGTATGGTCGGGGGGGTCCAATTTCACTGCAGGTGTAAAGACATTTACACCTGCATTTTTCATAGTGCATATTTGAGGTATATTACTTTACTTCCATAAACAAAATAAGTAAATAAGATTTCACATAATACCGTTGGCTATATACTGAAGGTAGCAGATAGAGACATTGTGCTAGAAACAATCTTTTAAAAAACAACAACTTCATTTGCAAACAAAACAGGAAAACATCTTAGAAGAGACATATCCAGGACAAGGACATAGACGACTCAGACGATACAATAATCGAAACATGGGGGATATACGAGCGAGTGTGGTGCGTATTAGAGATGGACCGATCCGATATTACATATCGGTATCGGTCCGATACTGACCTAAATTACTGGATCGGATATCGGAGAAAAATAAAAAATGTAATCCGATCCATTAAATATCACGAAAGCACCTCACAAAACTTGCAACACGCCGTAACTCACCTCAGAACGTTAGCACGTCGGAGCAGTATGCGTCACGTGATAGAGCGGCTGTGGCATGCGGGACCTGTCGGTGGTCTGGATAGCATTTGGAGCTTCGCTAGCAACCCGGCATTTCATCTCCGACAAAGTTATCCCCGAGAGAAGTAAAGCAAGTGTGTAAGTCCATCTCTGAATGTTTGTAAAGCATTCCTGCGTTAAGCTTAACAAACGATATATGGAGCGACTGCCTCGCCTGCTGCTACTTCAATCATGAAACTGCTTAATGATCAGCTGATCAGCTTTTCTGTCGCGAGTCCGTCTCTCTTGTTTGTTTTTGGCCCACTTTGCACCAGAAAGAGGAAACCAGCGGCTGAACAACAGCAGCACGTTTAAGCTTGATAAGCTGTTGTTAGAATGTATTTAATATTACTTTCTACTCCAGGATCTTTTTCTACGTAGCTGACGCTGGTAACTGTGCAGGGGCGGATCTAGCAAAGTTTAGCCAGGGGGGCCGATAGGGCATTAACAGGGAAAAGGGGGCACAAAGACATACTTTTCTTTCTTATTCTCATTTAAAATGTCTAGCTTTTAATAAATAATTATCTGACAGCCAAAGTTTTAATTTGATGTAAAATGAATAGAAGTCCATTACTGTATATAGTGACTATTAAGTCTAATATATATACCCTAGTAAGCTATAGTACTTTTTCCTTTGGGAAGGTATCATCTGTGCAGTCTGCAATTTTGTTGAAGAAAGATGTTGAATCTATTTAATATTTCTTGAAAAATAATTGATTTCTGTGCATTTTTTTTCACACTGCATCAAATTAAGGTTGATTACGGCGATTAAGCATCATGAGGTGGAGCGTGAGGGGTGGTTCCCTATTTTTTATTTATTTATTTTTGTTGTTGCTGGGAGTTGGAACCCTATTAGTTAGGTTGCTTAATATTTACGCTAAGTACTCTTTAAAATACCAGAATAGGGAGGATGGTGTAGGTTGAAGTTTATTAGATTGATCAGTATTGCTGAACTATGAAATATTTTTTTTGCATACAGGTATAACAGAATAGCTTTAGTGTAGTTGTTGTTTTAAACTTGAGTATGAACTTATACAAAATGCAGCAAGATATTTAAAAAACAGTTTTGTTGATTAAAAAACACTATATCGGATTCATATCGGTATCGGCAGATATCCAAATTTATGATATCGGTATCGGACATAAAAAAGTGGTATCGTGCCATCTCTAGTGCGTATGATGTGCAGGGAAGAAGTGCTTTTAACCAAAACTGGTATCAAACTATCGATATTTGGATTGAACGTCCCACCTACATGTCCTAGGACTTGTACCAAACTATAACAAAGCTGATGATCTGTTATTGTCTTGTTAGCTTTCTGGTAACTTTTTTTTTTATAAGAAATGCTCAGATCCCAGTCAGGGGATACCAATCTTCCGCTGTACTTCTGAAAACTTGACATGTTAATGCTGTACATCTGGGTAACTTTAGACAACAACAACTTGCAGTCTCTGTGTTTTTCAGACTGTTTTTTTATGTCAACTATTACTACATAAAATTTGAAGTTTGTTTTTAAACTACCAAAAAAACCACCAAAATTTATGTTTCTTTGTTTTTAGTTCAACTTCTTAAAAGCTTTTAATTCATGTGAGAGTCATTGAAGTTTGTTTCCTCCAATCGCAACCTGTGATTCACCTGTGTGTGTGTGTGTGTGTGTGTGTGTGTGTGTGTGTGTGTGTGTGTGTGTGTGTGTGTGTGTGTGAACCCTGCAGAAACCTGTACCAGAACCCCCCTACATCCACCGTCACCACCGTGTGTGCACGTACAACCGCAGTCGCCACATGACCGCCCGGCTGCCCGGCTGCCAGCCTGACGTCTCCCCTCTCTACCACTATCCCGTGGCTCTGGAGTGCCACTGCGATGTGTGCTCCACACAGGACACAGAGTGTGAGACCTTCTGACAGACAAGGCTCTCCTCTCCCTAAACGCTTCCATCAACAGTGTGATGGCGGAGTCTGAACTGAAAAAAGATAAAAACATGTGATTCAAACTTTAAGTTGGTGGTGATAGCACTTAGAAAGATATAACAGCAGGATGTTTAAACTGAAAAACAAAAAAAGTCCAGGAAGATGGATATTTCATGACTTTGTCAACTAACAATAATGTGCATCTATTTTGCATCTGCTGTAAAAAATACAAGTAATGTCATACTCATAATGTTCACGATACTCGGTTTCTCATTATATAGACTGCAGAAAAATTAACATTGAATGCATTTTGTAACGTAACAGTTTTCCTGTCCTTGTGTACCAAGTTATACCGAAATTGGATACAACTAATATGTTTGGGAATACTCACAAATAAAATAAAATAAAATTCCAGCCCGCAGTTTTCCTACTTTTACATCAATGTCTGAAAAGAAAAAAAAACAGGTAATATGCAGTGCACTGTTTGCAAGAGCTCTTCGTCAGCATGTAATACTTAAAGGCATTAAGGAAAACACACTATAAGCAAACAAAAACTATGGGACGCAGTTACCTGTACCATAAAACAGGCTTCAAACACATTAAAGATGACATGGGTGAAAATAAAAGGGAAAGCTAATGCAAGGGAGGTGAGGGCTGTTAACTCGCTATTGATCATATGAGTCATCACATTAAAGAAATGGATGGGTCATTATTACCATCACTGGGGTTAGCAGGTGAAACCTCCGCGGGACCCTCAAAACCGGCACCAAAGGAAACAGCCCTCGTTACAGGAGACGCAAAACATCTTCAGAAACCTAAAGAGGTCCATTTGCCTTCTTTTCAAACTCTCAGATTACTGGACATGGCATCTGCTTGTCTGCCATCAGAGACATGACAGCAGTGCACATGAAAGGAAATGGTAACAATTACAATGTATTTACTGAGTAACGCTCCAGATGTGGGCAGATTTGCATTAATTCCAAAGGCAGGCTGGTCAAAGGCTTTCTACCCATCAGTGTGTGAAGCACTTTGCTTACCATGACGCACTGTTTCTTCTTCACTCACCTTTATTCGCTCTCTGTGTGGTTATACACAACTCCACGTGTAATTTCTTCCACAGTTTCTTTTGTCCCGTCTTCCTCCCTTCATCTCCAACCAGTCTCGGCAGATGGTCGCCTCTCCCTGATCCCGGTTCTGCTCCTTCCTGTTAAAAGGGAGTTTTTCCTTCCCGCTGTCACCAAGTGCTTGCTCGTAGGGCGACGTTTGATTGCTGGGATTTTGTCTGTACTAATGTAATGTCTTTACCTTACAATAATACGAATGAAGAGTTATAAGCTGCATTCGTAATCTGTACTGGCACATTCCACAGGCACGTGCTAAATGCATGCTAAGTCGCAGACTAATAAAATGGTAGAATTACTTCTTCTTCTACTTGGACTGGTTCCACCTCATAGCAAGCCAGATTATTAGTCAAATATTTCAATTAAAACAAGGCAGGAAGGCACCAGCAGCACAAACACAGTTACGAGTTCCAGTTCAGTACCTTCAATTACTGGAGGTGAAACCCACCCAACCCAAAACAGTCATGGCTCCTTAGTAATCAAGCAATCCCCTCACTCCACTCCAAGCCTTCACAATGTCCGAGTGCATGAACCAAGTTGAGTTGATATGAGGAGGGAAACTATAGAGACTGAAAAACAGGCTGTAAACATGCTTTTGAACGCTGTAAAGTCGAACATTTCAACTCAGCAGTCTGTGGTTATTGTTTCACTTTTACAGCCAGCCTCAAGTGGCCGTTAAGGGAACTGCAGTTTCTGACACATGCCCACAGTTTGCCTCCTGGTTTACCTACAGATTACAAAGGATTTAGCACTGTATCAACAGTGAGAGATCAAGTGGTTAAACAGTGTGCTGTAAGTGAAATGGAAATAAGTGTGAGCAGCTTCACATGTCAGGCATCTTCAAATAAATCTCACACTGTTTAAATGGATGCAGGCACAGTTTAATCCAGTAAGTGACATCCTGATGCTCCTCAGCACGCTGACTGTCAGATGAGTTCACAGGAACACATTCCACAGGCTTTTGCTCTGCTTTTTGTAGACAATGCTGGCCTTTTTATATTTCCACTCCTCCGTGTGTGTGTGTGTGTGTGTGTGCACGTGTCCTCAGAATGGTACACCTTGAGCTCACTTTGTGGAAACTCCACTTTCCTCCTGTCAGTCTAAATTAGTTAAGTGTTCTATGTGTGTGTCTGTGTTTCTGTGAGCTTGTGTGTGCAGTCTGAGATATACGATGCTATTTCAGATGCACACAAAGTAGTTATGTACAGCTGATTTGTGTCACTTGTTGGAACTATAAAGATACAGAAAAAGTAAAAGACTGTATGCTTGTTAATTTGTGCGTCTGTGGGTCTGTGTGTGGTGTGTCTAAGGTTGTTTGCATTATCAGTGGAAGTAAATGGGTCGGCAGGATTAAAACATCATCTTAGAAACAGGAAAACTTTGTCTAATCCTCTCCGTGCATTGTCTCTGCGCCCAAAATAACACACACGTAATTTATCTCAAACTCACATCGACTTCAACACTTTGACAGCACACACAATATCCCGTCAGACGTGATGATACACACACGTACGCCGCTTAGAATAACAGTCGCACACAATATCCCTACCCTCACTTCAGACACACACACGCACACAATGAGATTAAAATAACAGGGCAGAAGTGGAAGCGGACACATTAATGATATTATAGTTATTCAAGACGCCATGGTTTCCATGGCAGCTGAAAGCGACGGGGACACTGAGCGATACAAACATCAGTCACCCCGCTGAGTCACCCTGGAGTAATATGTGTGTGTGTGTGCGTGTGTACGCTTCAACTCAGTTCATTGACTCCTGATGAGGTGCTGTGGCCCTTTCAGATTTATAACCTCTCTCTGTCTCTCTTTCTTTTTGTTTCTGGTTGGCATGGAATAAGAGGAAACACACACACACACACACACACACACACACACACACACACACACACACACTGTGACCGTCCATGACACTTGGGGTCAACAGGCTAATAGTTTTATGACTCCGTGTGTGTATAGGTGAGGGGTTCACGGTGATGATGTCACACATTCCATTTTCCATTGACATAACTGGAGTGGGAATGTTTGGGGTAGAGGGGCCATATTGATAATTGTGTTTTCCTAAGAAGGTGTGTGTGTGTGTGAGAGAGAGAGAAGAGTGTGTGAGGCTGCACACACTGGGAGCACCAATGTTCTCAGGGGTTGAACTGCTTTGCAGTACCATGGAGATATAACCGCTTATGTCATTCAAATAAAGTGTTCAGAGTGTCCTGGTAGTGAGAAACGTTACCATGTTTTAGCTACAAACTCAAAGTCATGATAAAAGTGAAATTCATGTATGTCTTGTCAATAATGCACATGTCATTAATATTGTTACAGTTATAGTTACAGAATATCTCTCCATCCCGGACAGCGTCATTACTATTTTATATTTCTAATTTTCTAATGATGTATTGATATATTTTGCAATGTTGTTTTCAGTGTTGTTCACAGTGAGACACTGTAGGTGTCTTGAAAAGCCAGGGAGCAGAAGCTGCAAGGAAGAAAAGCCCAGCTTTCTAACTTTTGCCTACAAGCAACAGGCTTGAAATTTTAAAAATGTTTCTAATCTATGTATATTTTTATTTATTGATTCCTTACAGTGCAAATCAGCCGATTCTTTTCTAAAGCCATTTTTTTATTGTGGTGTATAAATTATTATCATTTGCTATTGTAAAGTAAAATAAAACAATTCCACTAATTAACTTACAGTAAACATTTTGTTTTAATTAAAAAAAATGTTTAATCAGAATCATATTTTTAATGCTAAAATATAATAATTGCTATTATCAGTGAATTTTAAAATCTGTGCTTTTACAAAAAGTAGTTTATTAAGACGCCAAAAATGATTACAGTCTTTAAAATGATGGCTTTACTGAACAGGAAAATCAGATTTACTGGTTAAATCTAATGTTTCATTAATTTCCCAAAGAAGTCCAGCATGTGGACTAAATATAAAAATGTGACTTTAGTAATTTAGTAATTTGTTTTAAACCAATTTAAAGTTCTAAAGTATTAGTGTTTTTATGGCTGATGGTCTAAATCTTTTGATAAGACTCATGGGACTTGGTATTTTTGCATTTTCTCTCCACATTTATCTATAAGTAAATCACAGAGCAGAATCTTTGAAGGCACGTATAGAAAGCAAAGTTTTGATAAGAGCACAGAGCAGCCCTCCTGTCTTACTCACTGTTGTTACCTTCAGAAATTGCTTGCAGAGTTTCACCTTCTGACATCTTTTGATCTCGAGTGACAGTTTCACTCAGAAACATCTGTTCAAAGAACCCAAACCAAAGTTAAGTTTTATTGACTTTATTGACTTCTTAAAATCGTCTCTACTGGCACAGTATCCAGTTCTGTCAGGGGCATAGATGGCTTTAAAAGGTCCACAGTTGTATAGCCTAACATCAGTGGTCTACTCGGGTCCCAGATTCTTTCTCACAGCATTAAATAAAACTCAATGAAAAACCAAAGACATTAAAGTATCCCTCGGGAACCTTTTTAAAGATTTACACAGCCATCAGCGGTCTGATCTGGCAGTTTGGGACATTAGCGACATGTTGCTGAAGCTGCTGTTAAAAATCCAACTAATAATGTGGGAGTCTATTAAAAGAATGTCTTTACCTGCTGGAGTTTGGATGAGGGTGGTTGCTAAGCTGACTCTCTCTGTTCATGATGAGGAAGAAGAGAAGCAGAGCCAGCTGTTCCCCACAATATACAATATACCTACCATGTGTCTCTCTCTCTTACTAACACATACACACACAGTTGACCCAAACCCACAAAATCTTCGGACCTGACCCCGTCCTTCCTCCGGCAGCCACAAATGGAAAAGCCAGCCCGACTCTGTATGGGCTTGTGTGAGGTCCGCCTTTCAGTTCACTCGTGCTGTGTATCAACTGGCAACCGAGGCCTACAACATTATTATTTCCTGTGTGATTTGTGTGTGTGTCTCCGTGCATGCATGTGGGGCAAAGCTGTGAGCTTGATGGAAAACCTATCTAGTTTTCCTCTGTGTCACAGCAGCGGTCCCCTTAAAAAGGTTAAAAACTGGGGAGCCTGAGACAAAGGGGGAGGGAGTGGTGAAGGGATGGTAACACGCTCCAAGAAGAAGTCATTCAGGAAAAAACGGTTCACCTCGATTTTAGAATATAGAGAGAATTCAGTACCACAAGTTTTGTCGCGCAGGTAGAAAGAGCAGCCACAGAGGAGGAGGAAACGGGAGCAGAGGAAAAGAAAAAAGCTTCAGACACACTCAGCTCTCTAATTGTGGGCGTGTCCAGAGCTAAAAGTGCCTTCGTTCTTACCTGTGTTACTTATATCCCTGCATGAGGCTCAGAACAAGCACTCTCTCACAGACACCTGTCAGACGACACACCCCTGCACTTGAGAACTCTCAGCTCTGCATCTCCAGGTAAGAGCCTTCTCCTTTTTGTTTAGTTTGTTTTTTACACCAGATCTAAACTTTAATGCACTTAGAAATTTAAATCAAATGGTGCTTTTTTCTTTCTTAATTTCCTACAAACTAGATTATATTGACATTACTAAATTTTAAGGAAGCGCTTTCATCTTTTTTCTCGCTTCCTAACATCCTGCCGTGGGAGGATTTTTCATGTATTATATAATAAGAAACATATCACGGTAAAAGCACGTCTTGCGTCATATCAAGTATCCATAAATATGAAAAAATGCTATTTTTTATTCATTTGCATTTCTCAAAAATACATCCAAATGATGCAGTTTGTAGAAAAGAGTTTTGCAGGGGTTTTATTTTGAAAGTCATGACTACAATTGTATCCCTTTGTTTTCAAAATTATCTTTGCAAAACTAAGCAAAGTGAATATCATTTACACAATGGTTTTTTGGAGTCCGTAACATGAAAACAAACAAACATATATAACACACTAATATGTATTTATTTTAGTGTATCATATTCACGGGAAGAGCTTTAGGGTTAAGGAAACAGGTTAAGTTAAAGCTAAATATTTATCTTTTACTTTTTTATTTTCAGAGAAGCCTAAAACTTTTCCCAAAGGGGGGAAATTTCTACTGTCATGCAGTCATATGTAAGCGGCTTGACTGTTGATTTGGTTGCACAGGCAGTGTTAATGGCATCCCCCAAGCCTTTCTGCCAATGCCACAGTCGTGATTTCTCAGAAGTAGAGCTGGAAAGAGCTGCAAATTTAGAGGCAGGGGTCAGCAGCGTGACTTTATTGTTTGCACACGTGTGGGTGAAGTTGGTGGGTACGTCAAACCTACGATGTTCAGGCTCATCGATCGCGACTTGTGTTCGTCTGCGTGTGCGCTTGACATATATATTTGTGGCTGTGTACGTTCTGTGAACTTAAACGGAGTGCGTGCGTGCGTCAGCGGGTACCTGTTAAATGAAGCAGACTGTAAAGATAGAGACAGTGTTGTCTTTATTCACATCAGCCGTTACTCAACCGAGTGACACACAGGCAGACATGCAGGATGGGAAACCACCTTGGCAGAAAGAGCAGGAGGCTCTCAGGAGGCCATTCATTTGAGGGGAAAGTTCATCCTGAGAAGATTTTAAAAAAGGCATCGTGGCTTCTTCATGGCCCAGAAGACCAAATGCAAATCTGATTTAAGTGACGTAATGACTGGCTCCAACTTTTTTTTTGGCATGTTCTTCAAAACCAAACAATGCCTGCTCGGCTTAAAGAGGTTAAACTCTCCAAGATTTTACAGGAAACCAGGCAATAAAATAAGACAAAGCTGAAAAACTCTTTTGTGCAGCAATAATCATTCTGAGCCGTCCTGAGGCTGCTCTGATTTATTGCGCCAAGGATCGGAAACCACTGGCCCTGTGCATTTTGCATGATTTCCTTAAAAGCTGGGGACAAAACACTTTTTCTCTTTCCTGGGTTCTTGTAGCAACATTTAACGTATCCCTCTGTTTGAACCATTCAGATGTCGCTGTGCATGACCTCACATCTCTGCCTGCTGGCCCTACCAGTGATCTCACTCCTGCTGCTCTCCTCTTCTATTGGTTGGAGCTCCGATGTCCTCACCCCAGGCTGTCACCTTTACCGTAAGTTTTGAACTGTATAGTTCAGTTTCCAGGTCTAAAGTTTGTGGAAGAGGTAACCAGAAGAAATTCACAGATGATTCGCGGATTCAGTATGCTCATACTACGGAAATTACCCCACCTTTGGCTGCACAGTTTTATGCGATATTCAATTCCCAAACCTCTTCCAGTGTGGGCTGTTTCTCAGCAGACACTGTAGCCCCTTTCCAAACTGTAAACCAAACAGGAACCAAATTTTGGGTGTTTTTCTTCAAATATAGGTTCACCAACCAGAATGGAAACAGTTCGGTGTTGCTGCAGTGTCCACTTAGATATACTTTTTTGTTCAAAGTTAGCTTTTAGCATTAAATCCTCACAGACTTAAATTATGTCCTATTCTAGCAGCATTATCCTGACAGTGCCAAACCATACTTTTCATAATTGTGGTTTGGATCTTTTTTATTTTAACGTATTTTACTTTTTCATGGATGAATAACCTCAGAGACTGAGGTCTGATTTAAACTGACTTATAGGCTTTTGCATTTATAAACATGACCGAGAAACAATAGTCCCACAATCAATTTGTATGTACTTGTCAAAGTATCATACATCCACTTTCTTCCACTTATCCAATTCAGCGGCCCCGCGGGGTTCTGGAGTTTATCCCAGCTGCCATAGCATGAGCTGGGTACACTCTACAGGACGCCAGGCTGTCCCAGGTCAAAATATCATTTTGACATTTTCATTGTGGACTTAAAAAGTACACTCAGCATTTTTTTTTTTGGGGGGGGGGGGTGTATGTAATAAAAGGTAAATGGACTAGTTCTTATATAGTGCTCTTCTATTAACTGCACTCAAAATGCTTTATACAACATGTCTCATTTATTCATTCATTCATATATGCACTTGTTTTCTATACCTTTTCTACCTAAGTGCTTTCTGTCTAACATTCCCACACTGATGGACGCACTGGGGAGCAACTTAGGGTTCAGTATTTACCTAAGGTTACTTGGGAACAGCCCAATGCTGCCTTCTCATAAACTTATAATTCATGCATTAAAAATACATAGGAACTGGTCTGAAGTTGGTGGAAACCACCGTGCTCCACCATGTAGCCAGAGACCCACCACATTTGCAGTACACCAAAGCATTACGCCAGCTAATGCTAAGCTTGAGTGTCCATTACATTCTCACAACATATTAGTGCTAATTCACTAAGCGCCAAAGTGCACCAGTGTCACTTCAAAGAAAGTTTTATTATTGTCAGCAAATAGTAGCTGATAGAGGCTAACAATAGCTAATAGACAGTACAGTAGTTAAGGGTGGCAAAGTTTAGCATATCCTCACAAATCACCACAGTAATATTCTTCAGAAGCAAGAATGATGATTTGTATGGGATGATTTTCACAAATTTTTGTTCACAAATTTTATACCGTCTCCCAGTGTAAATAAAGTTGGACACTTTTCACATGGCATTGGCAGGTGAGGTGAAATGTGGAAATGGCAGCCTTCCACAGATAGGGAAAAACTCCCGGATGGATTCAGTCCAAACGGATCAGCTCAGTCTAAATTGAATGTTTTTTTGGCCGTTTGTCCTACAGCAGCCACCGTAGCAAGGACTATGCACTTGAATCTGAGCAGACAAGTATCACATGTGGAGTTCCCCAAGGTTCCATCTTGGGACCCCTTCTGTTTAACATCTACATGCTCCCACTGGCACAGATTATAAACAACAACAAAATAAACTATCACAGCTATGCAGATGACACACAAATATATATCACAATGTCACCAGGAGACCGAGGCCCTGTACAGGCTCTTGGTAAATGCATTGAGGAAATCAATGACTGGTTGTGCCACAATTTTCTCCAGCTAAACAAAAACAAAACTGAGGTAATAGTCTTTGGCGCCAAAGAAAAACGATTACAGGTCACCAGAGAACTTCAATCTATACATCTAAAAACCACAAACCAGGCGAGAAATTTGGGTGTAGTGATGGATGCAGACCTAAACTTAGAAAAACACATTAAGACAATAACAAAGTCAGCTTACTATCACCTCAAGAATATATCAAGGATAAAAGATCTGATGTCTCAACAGGACCTGGAAAAACTAGTCCATGCATTCATCTTTAGTAGGCTTGATTACTGTAACAGCATCTTTACAGGTCTACCTAAAAAATCAGTCAGACAACTACAGCTCATTCAGAACTCTGCTGCTCGAGTCCTCACTAAGACCAAAAAAGTGGACCACATCAGTCCAGCTCTGAGGTCCTTACACTGGCTGCCTGTCCGTCAGAGCATAGACTTTAAAGTTCTGATGCTGGCCTATAAAGCTCTGAATGGTTTAGGACCAAAATACATCAATGACCTCCTGACCCAGTATGAACCATCCAGATCCCTCAGGTCATCTGGATCCGGTCTTTTATCAGTTCCCAGAGTCAGAACCAGACACGGAGAAGCTGCATTCAGCTTTTATGCTCCTTATATCTGGAACAAACTCCCAGAAAGCCTCAGATCAGCTGAAACACTCAGTTTATTTAAATCCAGGTTGAAGACTCACCTGTTCTCAGCTGCATTTGAATAAAGCACCAAATCCACACTTTAAGCTTAAATTTCAAAACTTACATTTAACTACTGATTTTATCTACTGTTCTGATTTTATCTGTTTTGCTTTTATATACTGTTGTTTGTTTGTTTGTTTGTTTGTTTGTTAATTAGTTAGTTAGTTTATTTGCTTGTTTTATTCAATTTTAAATCATGCTTTTTATTTGTTCTTGTTTCTAATGTCTCTGTAAAGCACTTTGAATCACCTTGTTGTTGAATTGTGCTATACAAATAAACTTGCCTTGCCTTGCCTTGAATTGGGAGAGGTAAGAAAACAGAACTCAGTTGATTGGAATCTGCAATCTACTGATATCTAGTGGTGAGAAAATGTACACATTGAGAACTCTTATGCATTTCATTGTATGACAGTGGGACATAACTAAGCACTCTTGGACTTAGTGGGAATGCATATCAAAGACCATGATTCTTTGGGAGTGAGCTATTGGTTAGTCTTAAATTCCTGCATGGATCTGCAAACCTGTACTTTTCCCCCTCCTCCAGCCTTCAACGTGACCATCCGCAGTGACCGTCGCGGCACATGTAAAGGCACCCATCTGGTCTACGCCTGCGTGGGCTACTGTGAGTCCAGTGCCTTTCCATCCAGATACTCAGTACTGATGGCCTCCAACTTCACCCACAACATCACTTCCACTTCACGATGCTGCACCATTAGCAAGGACGCCAAGGTAAGAGGTGGGAGATGTTGAGGAAACAATTATAGGAGCAACTACTGCTTCATTTTTACTGTTGTTCATTTTCTTTGGCTTCTCTTCACTTAGGTCAAAGTTCGCCTGGACTGCCCGCAGGGTCGTCACCATGACGAAATAGAGATCCTGACAGCGAAGGCGTGTCGCTGTGACATGTGCCGCAAATCACGCTATTGATACACAATGATATTATACTGCATACTAATGTTAACCACAATGAGAAACCAGGTTACAGTGTAGGCAGTAAAATACTGACAACTTTTCTTTTTCTGTCCATTTTGGCTTGTTTGAACAAAATTAACTTTAACTGACATTGTAATATGGTACTTTCATAGCAGGGCCTCCTTCACTAAAGTGGACCTATTATGCTTTCCCTTAATTTTGTGAAATATATATACTTTGCTTTAGTGGTGGACGCTCATATTAATTAAACTCATCCTTAATATGGTCATCAGAAGCACAGAGTTTTGGCTATAAACATATATATAGTTTACATATATAGCACACAATTCAAATCTTTTGTTTAAGACAGACAGCCAATCAGAACAAAGTGAGCCTGAGGTGAGGGGGAGGAGCTAAAACGACTTATTTCTGACAGCAGAAGAGCTGAGGGGCTGCACCAAGGCTCAGTATTAGATAATTAAAGATTAATCTGATATGTGATTCATGCAAAGCTACTCTAGTAAAGTCCAAGATCGAAAATGAGCATAACAGGAAATGAAATAACAAGAGATCCAAAATAGAAAAGCTCCCGGCAGTACTAAACGTACTAATGACCACGACACCCTGAAATTGTAGACAGTAAATTCTCTGGCTACAGATCTAACTACTTTATTACTGGATGAAAAATTCACGCTTTTTAATGTGCTGTTAGTTTTTTTGTGTAAAATGTGATGTAAGAGAAACTTGATTGACATGCTTTGAGTTTAGGCTGTAGAAACCATTCTGTCACACACACACTGCACACAAACTAAACATTTTTATAGTGTTGCCTCGGGGCTTTGAGGCTTGGCAAACACTTCATAATTCAATCATCTTTCATCACACTTTGTGACTCAGTAGCAAGTGTCAGGACACAGATATAATCAAACTCGCAGGAACCGAAAGTCAGATTTAGAATGACTTTAATATAAAATGAATGAAAACATAGCAGTCGATAAAACAGTCGAGTCATGTCTTTGTTGACTTCGATTAACAAAAAAGTTGAAATACCGTCTTTGGAAACAACGTAAAGCTCAAATATATGAGGAATGTCATTCTTGTAGTAACCACTAATCACAGTCATGAGACCAAAGAATGTACACAATTTATTTATATTTAAGAATCTGAACTAAAGTCATTTTGTAAATAATATCTATTGATGAAACCAAAGAATGTTGGAAATGAAAAAGAGGAACAATGCACTGTGTAATTTGTAATGAAACTGTATGTCAATAAATTTCTATTCTGCAACTTTAAAATAATTTCTGTGAATTTTCTATTTTTTTTTTCTTAACAACCACGCACAAATAAACTTAAGCGGTCACATAACATGCCTAACCACAACCTCTATCCCTAAGCTTAACTTTAAATTCAGCCTTGAATTAAGTGATAAATGTTGAGTGAGTTTGTGCTCCTATGAACCTCATTCATCACTGACTCACTGTACACGCATCATATCAATAAACAATTCAGTTGGTAATATTACTGAGGAAATGCTTTTCTAATTCTCTGGATCTTTGACGAACAATGAGAAAGGGAAGACATGGCTGCAAAGAAAAAAAACAAAGACTTTTAGAGATTGTTGCAGTGAACGAAATGCACATTTGATAACATTAAGACAGGGTTCTTGGGCTCAGTCCACAGAGCTGCTACCGTATTTCATTACCACCACGAAAAGACTTGTTAAATGGTTTGGCATGCTCGTTCAGAACATGCTCATGTCAGTCCTTGATATGCCTAAGGACATCGGGCGACTGTGAGCAGGCATTTCGCAGGAATACTGTAATTTCTGTGCTTACATGCACAGGAATTACAGCATTCCTGCAGAGTGGGACTTCCCAACCCATTGTAATCTTTGACATCTTATTTTATCAGCAGATCGACCGTACAAATCAGCTCTTGTTTCTCCCCTGGGTGTAAAAAATCAATTAACTGTCTGACTGTTACCCTGCTGTGTCTGCCTGCAGCATTCAAGGAAAAACTCTACTGATGGTGTTGGCACTGCACTGTCATACTGACCTGGCCAGCTGCTTCAGAAATCCTGGTCTCACAGGTGTCCCCTGCTCCTGCAGTACTATCTCAGGCTGCTTTTATTTAAAAAAGAGAAGAAAATATAGATAAATAACACACACCTGCTATAACTTGTTTTCACCACTTTTCCCATATGGTGATATAACCCCAAAAAGCATAAAAAACCCAAATACCCCCAAAACAAATCTAAAATGTTCAAGTATGTGAATTGACCAGGACAGAGCCACAAAAGGGCATAGGAAGAGATGCATTAACTAAGCCAGTATGAGGTTTTCAGTGGTCCATTCAACAGCCAACTTGTTATGTGCACTTTTTCAACTCTTGTTAACTCAAATATGTAACCAACCAATCACATTGCATCGCTCAATGGCTTTAGACGTGAAGACATGGTCCAGACAACCTGCTGAAGTTCAAGCTAAACATGTGGAACCTTAAAACAGATGGGTTATAGCAGCAGAAGACCCCACCAGGTACCACTCCTGTAAGCTAATAATGGGAAACTGAGGGTACAATTCATGAGGTCACCATAACTGGACAATTGAAGATTGGAAAAATGTTGTCTGGTCTGATGAGTCTGATTTCTGCAGCAAAATTCAACTTGGTCTGAATGTGGTGTAAAAACATAAAAGTATAGATCCCTCCAGCCTTATATGAATGGCTCAAGTTGGTGTTAGTGGTACACAATTGGTACTCTTTGGGTCTCGTAGTACTACTTTAGCATTATTTAAACGCCACAGCCTCTCTGAATTCTGTTGCTGACCACATCCATTGGTACACAACCACAGTGAGCCAATCGTCTGATGCCTACTCCCAGCATGATAACGCAACACGTCACAAAGCTCAAACCATCTCAACCTGGTTTCTTGAACATGACAATGAGTTCTTTGTACTCGTATGGCCTCCACAGTCACCAGATCAATCCAATAGAGTAGATTTGGGATCTGGCGGAACAGGAGACTTACATCACAGATGTTCAGCAAACAAATGTGTAGCAACTATGTGATGCTGTCATGTGAAAGACTCAGAGAAAAATCTCTGAGGAATCTTTCCAGCACCTTGTTGAATCTGTGTAATGAGAAATTAAGGTAGTTCTGAAGGCAAAAGCTGAGCCAAACTGATAGTAGCAAGGTTTACTGAACAGTAATAAGGTGACCAGCAAGTGCACATTTGGCTGTTTCGGTGAACAGAAACAGCCAAATGCGACCACAAAATTCTTTCAGTAAGTGAAGTCCTGGGTTATTCAAAGGAGCTTGCAAAGAAAAGCGTCTGGACTTCTTTAAGTTGCTTGAAGACGTTTCACCTCTCATCCTAGAAGCTTCTTCAGTTCTAAGGTCAAATGGTGGGGAGTCCCAGATTTAAACCTAGTGGGAGTATCCCCTCGCAGAGGGACAAAAGGACCCCCTGATGATCCTCTAATCGCCTGAGCCAAGGTGTGAAACTGGGTGTGGGTCCCAATCAGCCAGAGTTTCGGGTGTGTTCATTGTGAAACCTGGCCCCACCTTATCATGCGAATTCCTGAGGTCAGATGGCCCAGGATGTGAGTGGGCGTTAAGGCGTCTTGGGAGGGAACTCAAAACTGGATTATAGATGGCAGACAGTTGGTGTGGTAAACCACTGCCTCTGTTCAAAGATGGTCGCTCACAGTGGACATAGATGGCTTCTTTCACTCCTCTTTCAAACCATCTGTCCTCTCTGTCCAAAATGTGAACATTGGCATCCAATTTTTGAACAGAGAGGAGTGAAAGAAGCCATCTATGTCCACTGTGAGCGACCATCTTTGAACAGAGGCGGTGGTTTACCACACCAACTGTCTGCCATCTATAATCCAGTTTTGAGTTCCCTCCCAAGACGCCTTAACGCCCACTCACATCCTGGGCCATCTGACCTCAGGAATTCGCATGATAAGGTGGGGCCAGGTTTCACAATGAACACACCCGAAACTCTGGCTGATTGGGACCCACACCCAGTTTCACACCTTGGCTCAGGCGATTAGAGGATCATCAGGGGGTCCTTTTGTCCCTCTGCGAGGGGATACTCCCACTAGGTTTAAATCTGGGACTCCCCACCATTTGACCTTAGAACTGAAGAAGCTTCTCGGATGAGAGGTGAAACGTCTTCAAGCAACTTAAAGAAGTCCAGACACTTTTCTTTGCAAGCTCCTTTGACTACGATGACCTGGATGACTGAGAACCTTCACAGACAAGTCCTGGGTTACTAAAACTACATGTAAAAAGCAAACTACGGCCTTAAAATAACCACAAATTTGCAGTCAACATTAGTTTAAATTGAAATTAATTTCATAAAAATGTTTGCCATCCTTCTCTTAAAGCTCGTATGTACATTAACATCATCAAGACCACAACGTTCGAACATAATTCTTTTTAAAGCTTGCAGACTTGTATCGACACTTCCTTCTCAGCGTTAAGACAATAATAACTCAAAGGGCTGACATAACAAGTTTAAATCATTTTTTCCACTTGAAACAAATGCTGAAGGGGAAAAAAAGGAACAGAAGCGAGAGGTGGAAAAAGACAGAGTGGACAAATGTAGAAACAGAGGATCAGGTTAGATGAAAGGGCATGAACGAGAAAGGAACGGAGAGAGGGGTAATTTTGGATTTTACTGCTAATTAAACGAAAGCACATCA